>NW_020838007.1:11095164-11235627 GCF_003676395.1 Aethalodelphis obliquidens
ATATGTATAACTGATTCACTTTGTTATAAAGCAGAAACTAACACACCATTGTAAAGCAATTATACCCCAATAAAGATGTTAAAAAAAAAAAAGACCCCCTCTGCACACAGCATGGCTGCATTTTCCCTTAGTAACAAGGTTCAGTGGACCCACCATGGTCCAGCTGCTGCTTTGTCTCCTCGACGTGAGGCTTCAACTATTGTCCAATCAGAAGAGGAGAGGGTAAAAGAGTGGGGTGTGAACCAGAGGAACTCGCAGGAATCCTTCCAGAGCCGCTGTGTGACCCTCCCCTGGATGCTGGGAGGTTTGTGGGGACCAGCTCCGTTCTTGCCGATGCTCTTTGGTCAGAGTTTCCGGGGTTCAGGACTTCACCCACCGGGGCCAGGCTCCTGCCGGGCAGCGGCTGTTCCCCGCTGACTTTGGGGGCAAAGGGAGGAGACGCCTCGAGGTCTGGCCCTGCCCCGCGCAGCTATGGCTCAGCCGCATAACGGCCCCTCAACTTCCTCAAGCCCGATCCAGGCGAGCATGGGAATTATTATCAAGGTACATTATTTTCGTTTTACCAGAACAACAAACTGTGGCCGAAGTTTCAAACTTATTTCATAATATTGCCTCCAAAGGTTCAAAGAACCCTTCATGAGGGACATTTACCTTTTAAAGGTAAATAGCACTTGAAAGTACAGTGCTCATCTTTTTAACTCTCCCCAGATTCCTTCATGCTTCCTGTGGGTATTCTTCAAATGTATTAACCATTGTTTTAAAGTCTTCATCCATTCTATACATTTGCCTGGACTTCAGCAATGTTTGAAATGAAAAGCCTGAAATGTTTGGCGTATACTGTGATTTTTATATAAGGTTCACCATCTCCATATATTTTATTTTATTTTTTTCATGGAGATGGTAGATTCTGATCCTGGCTTTGTTTTTATTTGTTTATTTGGCTTCATGGGTCTTAGACGAGGCATGCAGGATCTTCGTGGCGGCGTGCAGGCTTCTCTCTAGTTGTGGCTCTTGGGCTCCAGAGCACCCGGGCTCAGTAGTTGTGGTGCGTGGGCTTAGTTGCTCCAGGGCATGTGGGATCTTAGTTCTCTGACCAGGGACTGAACCCACATCATTGGAAGGCAGATTCTTAACCACTGGACCACCAGGGAAGTCCCCATATATTTTAGTTTACTCATGCTGTAGTATTTGAAGAGATACAATAGTATTGTATTTGAAAACTCAGGCTCTTGAGTCCTGCCTGGGTTTACACTTAGACACTTACTTGTTGTGGATCTTGGGCGACTTACTGGGCTTTCCTGTGCCTCAATGTCTGTGTAGTTAGAGTGGCTCTAGTGATAACAATTTGCTACATAGGGTTGTTTGGAGGAGTGGATTACTTAATACGTGTAAAGTGCTGAAAGGAATACCTGGCGTATTAGCTGTCATTGCTATTGTCGTATACTGGATCATTAATTTTAAACAGAAAATATAGATATTACACTCACCCCTCCCACAAGAATCATGAACTGCTCATTTTATTAATGTAAGTATCATAGACGACAATGGAAAGTACTGGCAAAAGCTGACTAAAAAAAGTCTTGGCTTAGGTTTAAAGATGAAATGAAACTTGGAATAGATTCGTCTTTGTCCTCATATTTTTAGGAGGATGTGAAGACAAACAGGGAGAGAAAACTGGCCCTTCTCAGAGCAGAGTCAAGGCCATCGATACAGTAGTGAGGATGGCACACAAGCAGTCACAAGTGCAACGTCCATGATGACAGAGGCAGAAAGTTCAGGAGGAAACTGCACACGAGAGATGTCTTTTGGAGAATGGTATCACAACTAGTAATAATGTAGCCCAGTGAATATGTCAAATTCTGCCCAATAAGATTGGCCACTCTAACCCGGGCAAGGTGCAAAGAAATGTACTGAGAGTCTAGACATCCTCTCTCCAGTACGGCTTCAAGGAGTCCAGAAAAGTTCTCCCCTCTTGGACTGAGGCTAAAACTTGAGAAGGGACTATGAACCTCACCATCCTCTACTCCAAGAATTTGTAACTTAGCTTTGCAAGACTGTAATCCCCTGAGAGCCATGGCCTGGCCACCAGAGTTTTACTGCTCACAGCACAGACATATTGAAAATTCTCAGTCTGTTCTTTGTGCCAAGACAATACAGAAAGTCATGAATGATGCAAGGTTCTGAGTGATGTCCCATGACTTTTGTGTAGCTTCGAGTTTTCTGGTGTTTAATTTCTGCTGTCATGGAAACTGTCCTGAAGAGCACAGACGGTCGGTGATTTCCTGCAGGCAGAGTGACAACATATCTAAGAAGAGTGGTACTGTCTCTATTACCGTCAATCAGTATTTATTGGATTCCAGCGGCCTGTCTTGAGCCACATTAGGCGCTTGCACTGAGATTTGCCCCGAGCTTACACATGGTTGAACTCAGACACAGGAGGTCAGCTGGGTGAAGCAAGGCAGCTCCAGAATACAGCCAAGAATTAAGGCTATACATTCTGTAGAATTAGGGCTTTCATGACTGAATCACTAGGCTCTTGGTGAAAATTTTAAAGCAGTCTAAATGTCAAAGTGCGAACCAAAGGAATTTAGGTTCCATCAGAAATAGTAACATTGGAATTATGTAATTTTAGAATATACATGTTCGACAGACTCATTTTTCTTGATGTTCCTTATAGTCTTTTCTGTATGATATTTAGATTGCTATTCTAGTCCTATTCCTATATCCTTTTGCATTTCTGGAGTCTTTGTTATTTACCTAGTGTTTTGCAGAAGCACTCAGCTTGAAGCATCTGTAAGTTAGGATAAAGTTTCTGGATCAACTCATTCTGTTGGGATTCATGTCTTAATTATTTTGTCTCTGTCGTAAGCAGTTTCCCCACCTCCTCACCCTCTATTTCTGTACGGGCCAGTTTGCTGGAACAAAGTATCCCTAGGCAGCCTCAGATGTGCCCTTTAGTCTTTCCTTAAGTTACTCCCTTTCTGAACTTATATCTTAGCTCCCATAGTTCACATCTCTTGGCTCTATTGCTTTTTCTGTTTCTTCTCCTATGAGCAAAGAAAAATTAAAACAGCATCAAAACTCAGTATCAGGCTCTTCCCACACACTCCCTGCTCCTCTTGTCTAGAATTTTCTCCCCTTTACTAACTTTACCTTCTTGGTCCTGACTATTTTGATTCTGGAAGAGTTAAAATGCCTCATCTTCAGTGAAGCTTTACTTCATGTCCTAACACCTAGTTATGAACTCCCTCTCCGTTTCCACTACACTTAAAACAATGATTCAGTTACAGTGTTTAACTCCTCATATTGTACCTACTTGTTTAAATGTCTGTCTCTGCACTTCCCTGAGAGTTCCTTGATTGAAGTGGCTACATCTCATTTAGCCTGGCATCTTCTGCTTTAAGCTCAGAAGTTGGTATCAATACAGATACGTTTATTAAAATGAACAATAAGGCATAAGATTTAACAAAGAAACCACTCTTTATAACCTTACTGTTTTGTTCCTTTAGAGTAATGTACTACTTTACATCTATAATCTACTAGAGGACAGGAGCTAGAGTTTAAAATCTCCCTCTTGTTGACTCTATACATCAGCATAATATACATACTGAACCGACGTTAGTTTATATTAAGTCAGTTTACATAACGTTGAGTTAAAATTGTTACACACTCACTAGATAATGCCCAGATCCACCAAATGGTTCAATGATTCCAATTATCGGCAGCCAATAGTGAAATTTGCAGAAGCTGTGAAATACCACTGTCGCATCCAGAAAGCTTGATGACAAATATCATACCGCTGCATTCCAGTTTTTATGGAAAAATGGAAGTTTTGGAGGTGGAGTACAACAGTTAATGTTTGGGGGCATTCTGCTAGCATCTGAATGACAATACCCTTGGTTATTCTCCACAATTAGCTCATAGGTAGGTTTTTTAACCTCGTTATCTTTTTCATTTTTCAAATGGGGAAACTGAAGAAACATGTACATGTGTTCATCTGTAACAACTGTTATTGTTGCTAATAACAACTGTTATTAACATTTTTTTAAACATCTTTGTTGGAGTATAAATGCTTTACAATGGTGTGTTAGTTTCTGCTGTATAACAAAGTGAATCAGCTATACATAAACATACATCCCCATATCTCCTCCCTCTTGCGTCTCCCTCCCACCCTCCCTATCCCATATTCTCTATTATAAGTATTTTGCTGGTATCACCATTTCATTCCTTAGGAAAAACACTTAAAAACTTAAAAAAATAAATTTAAAAATCAGGGACTTCCCTGGTGGTCCAGAGGTTAGGACTCCATGATTTCACTGCCGAGGGCCTGGGTTCAATCCATGGTCAGGGAACTGAGATCCCACAAGCCACGTGGTGTGGTCAAAAGTAAATAAATAAAAAATAAAGGAAAACACTTAATGGAGGCATGATTGACATGTAAAAGGCTGTATGTATCTGTATGTATTTAACATATACAACTTGATGAGTCTGGGGATAAGTATACGCCCATAAAACTGTCACCACCAGGGTTATAGACATATCTGTCACCTCCCAAAATTTCCTCCCACCTCCTTTCTTCTAATTATTATTATTATCATGATTTGTGTGTGTGGGTGGTAAGAATATGACATAAGATCTACCTTCTTAGAAAATTTTAAGCATACAAAACAGTATCATTAGCTATGGGCACTATGCTGTATAGTAGATCTTTACAACTTATTTTGCGTAGCTGAAACTTGTGCCCTTTGACCATCACCTCATTTCCTGTCCCCCTGGTCCCTGGCACCCATCCACCACTGTAGCCTCCGCTACTGTGGGTTTAACTGTTTCATATTCCCATGTAAGTGAGATCATCCAGTGTTTGTCTTTCTGTCTCTGGATTGTTTCAATCAGCATGGCTTCCAGGTCCATTCATGTTGTTACAAACGGCAGTATTTCCTTCCTTTTTTTAAAAGGCTGAATAATATTCCATTGCATGTATATACCACATTTTAAAAATCTGTTTATCTGTCTGTGGACATTTAAGTTGTTCCCACATCTTGGCTGTAGTGAATAATGCTGCAGTGAACATGGGGGCCAGCTGTCTCTGTGAGACCCTGATTTTAATTCCTTTATCACCATTTTATCCTGACTAGAATATGAAAGGTAGAAAGTTTGAAATATTTTCTCAGTTTAAAATTATGTTTTCTTTCAACTTGGGGGTGTTTGAACCAAAGAGCCAGACAACACAGAAAAAGGCAGCTTCTTCCATGTAGGTTGGCACTTAGTTGGATAGGTGGTGCTGTTGCAGGGATGGGTTGAACTGGATAGTAGAAAGAGAAAAACAGCTTTTCAAATGTCTTATGCGTAATTTCATCATGTATTTGTGAGGTGTTGCGATACTCTAAGGTAGCAACTATATTCAACTTATTCTGATGTAAAATTGAACGGTTTTCAATGTAAAAATTAAATATAATGAGAAGTTATTTGCTATTTTGGCTTGTTTGCACCATTTTTACTCTTCACCTGGATAAATAAATGTGATGTTACATAGTTTGCTGATAAGAAATAAAGCTAGCACCCAGAAAAAAAATTAGAATTAAATGGTAAATCTGTTTCTAATCTGTGGGCTTAGTTACTGAGCCATGCTGTTTCCACAGTATATTTGTATCACAATCATTAGCTCTGGCATTTACATTGGTAACCCTACCCTTGTTTTGGTCATTTTTTATAATACTGCTGAAATGTTCAAATCATAGCATTAAGTGAAATGGTATCAAGCTCCTAAAAATTTTACCCTTTACTTAAAAAAATTCTAAAGTCATTCAAAAAAAAAAAAAGGTTTCAGCAAAATTTACAAGTACAGAAACAACTTTCCTCATTTCTTAAATCCTATGAAAGATAGTATTTAAAATATAGCTATTATTGTTGACTCATAAATGTAGTCTTTCAGATCATTATATTCTCCAGTTAAACATCTTCAAGCACTTTGAAATATATGTTTGTTGAATGATCATATTTTTTAACATATTGAAAGCACTCGTCACCATATTTTATCAATAGGTTCCACTATGTTTTATTGCCATGAGGACCCAGCTGCTCTTTCTCTGAAACCTTCCAGAAGATTCATTATGGAGTCCGTTCTCTTAATGCCTTTGTCCCCTTTCTTTCAATTATATAATTCTTTATGTAATAATTCCTTATATAATTCTTTAGCATGTACCATCTTCCTGTTGACACGAGGTGGTTTTAAGAATTTGATAATTTGAACAAAGGACTGTTTTCTTTTCTTTTTTCTTCCCCTCCCATCTCCCTGTTTTCTCAAGTGACTGCCAAACAAGAATAGCTATGTCTTAGGAAGAAAGGAAAATTAATAAAAAATTATTATTAATTACATAGGCCAAAGGGCCTATGAAAAACATATGAGAGTTGCACACAGAGGATACTCAGAAGTACAGCATCATCCAGCTGTAACTGGTAAGCAATTGGTGTGATTGACAGAGAAGAGAAAACTCTATCATATGAAATGGAAATTTTCCCATGGTTAGTTTTCAACTATAAAAATAAGAAAAATTAATACTATATATGTCACTAAAATCATGATAAATGACACTGAAACTAATCATAAGCTTATCAAAGTATCATAAAAATAATTGCAACCTAAGTAACATGTATTCATAATCCTACCTTCACTCAATTAACAAATGCCTAAGAATGCCTGCTATGTGTCAGAAATTGTCCTAGGTATTGAGAATAGAGTGCTGAGTTAGTTGAACAAAGTCCCTGACTTTACAGAGCTTAGAGTACAGCTATGTTTGAGATTATATGTTGATTTCCACGCCTCTGTCAGTATTTAGGTTTCCACAGTTGTATGTCTAAAGATACCTGGAATCTAAGATTTAAAGGGAACATTGACCTGCATCTAACTTAATTATCTATGATTTTTCGTTGATCTCTTGTGTTGATGAAAAATTAATCAATTGATCTAAGAAAGAAACGGACAATTTTATTCGAGCCAAATTTGAGGATTACAACCTAGGAAGAGCATTTCAGAAAGCTCTGAGTCTTTTGTGTTTCCATACAAATTGTGAAAATTGTTGTTGTAGTTCTGTGAAAAATGCCAGTGGTAGTTTGATAGGGATTGCATTGAATCGGTAGATTGCTTTGGGTAGTATAGTCATTTTCACAATATTGATTCTTCCAATCCAAGAACATGGTATATCTCTCCATCTATTTGTATCATCTTTAATTTATTTCCTCAGTGTCTTATAGTTTTCTGAATACAGGTCTTTCGTCTCCTTAGGTAGGTTTATTCCTAGATATTTTATTCTTTTTGTTGCAGTGGTAAATGGGAGTGTTTTCTTAATTTCACTTTCAGTTTTTTCTTCATTAGTGTATAGGAATGCAAGAGATTTCCGTGCATTAATTTTGTATCCTGCTACTTTACCGAATCCATTGGTTAGCTCTAGTAGTTTTCTGGTAGCATCTTTAGGATTCTGTTTGTGTAATACCATGTCATCTGCAAACAGTGACAGCTTTACTTCTTCTTTTCTGATTTGGATTCCTTTTATTTCCTTTTCTTCTCTGATTGCTGTGGCTAAAACTTCCAAAACTATGTTGAATAATAGTGGTGAGAGTGGGCAACCTTGTCTTGTTCCTGATCTTAGTGGAAATGTTTTCAGTTTTTCACCATTGAGGACGATGTTGGCTGTGGGTTTGTCATATATGGCCTTTATTATGTTGAGGAAAGTTCCCTCTATGCCTACTTCCTGGATGGTTTTTATCATAAATGGGTGTTGAATTTTGTCAAAAGCTTTCTCTGCATCTATTGAGATGATCATATGGTTTTTCTCCTTCAATTTGTTAACAGGCTGTATCACATTGATTGATTTGTGTATACTGAAGAATCCTTGCATTCCTGGGATAAACCCCACTTGATCATGGTGTATGATCCTTGTCTATGGACCAGACTCCATTTATTATTTTTAACATTTGAGAAAGCTGGGCTTAGTGTGCTCCTTATTCTTCTCTATATAATACTCACTCTTCACACTAATATTTGTAACTCAGATTGAATACTCTCTGTGATCCAATTACATAAGAAAACCTGTAGACCTGATCTCAACCTTTCTGTGGCTGATGAGTGGCCACATCAGTTCTGATTCACTTCCCATTTTTTTTTCCTAAAGAGTCATTCAGTTTTTCCCAAGTACTGTATATATGTGCACCTCCTCTCATAATATGTCTCTAATAGTTACTAGGGACCACGTCTTCCCCAGGAGAAGGGAAAAACAGAGATGTATCAACATAAGGATTGAATTTGGTAGGTAGTGGGTTAGCAACTATTGATATGTCTACCCTTGAAAAATACCATCTTATATACTCCCTCCACCTCTCTGGGCCATTGAGAACCATTGCTCTTACACAGAAAGAAGCTTCACAGATAGATATGTGCTATTGGGAAGTTGGGTGGGAGGAAAGTACTTGATTGAATAGGCTTCTACAGCTGTGTGGAACCAAGGCTTGAAGATCTCTTATGTCCAGGATGCTGTGCATTTCACAATAAGGCAAATGGTGTCTGGGAGAGGAAATACTACAGAGGAGGGTTGCTCTTGGGATAGAGAGAAGTGGGAGATGGTGGAGACCTCAGAGAATCAGAATTCTCATAAAAGAACCAGAGTACTAACTAGAGAACAGAATGATTTTGTGAAAAATATGTGAATTATTAAACAAGGCTGAAACCATGAACAAAGGAGAAGAAAGTATGTGACCATGTACATTGTAGAATGTGTACCTAATTTAATAAGAAATTAGAGATGAGAAATGGACAGAAGATTATTGTATAAACAGGCGATAGTAAACTGTAAGTAGGTAGCCAATCCTTAGTGGAAAAGTATATGCCATGTTTTACATTCATCCACTCATTCATGTATCATTATTATTATTGTTATTATTATTTAATTCCAGAGGGTATGAAGGAATAAGACATTCCTTACTCTGCATAAGCTATATGGTTGAGAAGAAATACACAATTAACCTTTAGTCTGTGCTATATTTTAGAAGTTGGAAACAGAAAATAGCTTCACAAAGAAGACATTTTAGTTTGTCTTAGACTTTCATGTTGGTTTATTTTATTTTCTTCAAGTGAGGATGGTGAGAAATGTTTCTGATGCCAAGAGAACAATATGATTAAAGTCACAAAGGTATGAAAGTATATGACATGCTCAGGAAACCACAAAATTCCAGCATGGCTGTGGAATAGAATTTATTGGAAAAGATAATGAGAGCTCGGTCTGGACATACAGGTTGGAGCCAAATGGTGAAGGGCATTATAGGACATCCAAGAAGTTCAGATGTTACCTTATGTAATAAGGGAGGCCTCTGAAGTTTTATTTGCTTGTTTTATTTTTATTTTGTTTTAACCCAAATCAAAATTGTTTTTTCTAATGAATATAAGAGTAACTTACATGCATTATATCCCAGAAAGATAGCCACTGCTGATAGTTTATACCCTCCCAGTATTTATAATAATTTATATAGAAAAATAGATAATGGTAGGTCCCAAGTTCCCCTCACTGAGAAGTGCAGCCTTGGTAGAACCACGTGGCCCCACCGCTTCCTATTTGTAATTGAGTAGATGGGGGTAAACACACACACAAAGTCATATAACATGTAAGGGATATATATAAAGTACACTTGTAGTTTTGAGGGAGGGAGATACTGCTTCGGGCTGGAGGAATCAGGGTAAGCTTTGTGGGGAAGGTAGCATGAAATATGGACTGATTCATAAAATTATTTCTGTCGGGCTCATGCCAATATCTTTAGTGTTGCTCCAGTTTCAGTACATGTGCTGAGGAAGTGAAGCCTTAATATCCAATGAATGGTCATGTCTATCCTCTGCAATGGATGTTCTAAAATTTAAGTAAGAAATAGGTCTCAAATCGTACCTACTTATCACTCACTCTTTAGAATTCACACTTATATGCCAACCAGTACAATCTCTCATCATTTATGAATGAGGAGTTAATGAGTTACTCAGGGTTACACAAGTAGTCAGAGATAGGACTAGGCTTGTATTATAGAATTCATGCCATCCTATCCATTTAGAGCCTCTTAAAAAAGGATTGCAAGACTCACTGAAATAGAAAGGGTAGTAAGTAAAATGTAACTATTGTTAAAGCAAATTTTTTCAAAACATTGAAAAACATAATTTTCATACAAATATAACATGAGCGTATGTCCAAGATTGTATTGAATTCATTACATTAATGAGCTGTTAAGATGGTTAAACTAGTCTAAAGAGCATCTGAGAAGCTATTTAAAGGCAGATTAGGAAGGGAATGTTAAAATAAGATAGCTGAGTTTGATAGAACACAGGTTACAATAAACTATAATTTGGGGGTTTATCTGTCATACCAAAGTGAAAATATTTGCCTCACCACCAGACAAAAATCTTCAAATTAACCTCTGCTCCAGTGAAGTTGTAAAATACAGACAGTATAAAGTTAATTGAAGGTACAAGCCCTTCACTGAGAGAATACCTAGTAAACTTTCCCTATTTTCAAGATCCAGATAATTTTTCTCACAGTGATTTATAAAGCTTCATAACTTTGACCTCAGATATCCTTTCTGAAAATTATATTAATACGTTCATTTATCTCTAGTACAGAACCTTTCAAACATAAATAGTCATCCTTCTGGAAACAAATACTATTGAAAGGCCACAGACTCGTGTTTTATTTTCTTGGATCTTAATGCTGCTATAAGAATCAGAGCTCTAGCAAAATGTGTTGGAGAACTTGTTAGAATAAATTCCGTATTCTGCGTTTATATTTAGTCAGAAGGCTGAAGACAGATCTCTAAGAAACAACATAAGGAATAAGTTAGAACTAGTTGAGCTTCCTATCGACAAGAATTATTTGACTGTTTCTCAATGGACCAAAGAAGTGAGTATGAGTTCCTTGCAATGGAATATACACTTTTGAAACCTGTGGTCTCCTTCACCTCATTCATTCACCAGTATTTCTCTATCAAACATTTTTTTTTAAATTCCTAAGAGCTACTTGCTGTGGAAGATATTAACATTTATAAGAGATTTTATCATTCTTTAATGAGAATGTTTTAAAATGGTTGCAGGGGCTTCCTTGGTGGCACAGTGGTTGAGAGTCCGCCTGCCGATGCAGGGGATGCGGGCTCGTGCCCCAGTCCGGGAAGATCCCACATGCCACGGAGTGGCTGGGTCCGTGAGCCATGGCCGCTGAGCCTGCGCGTCCAGAGCCTGTGCTGCGCAACGGGAGAGGTCACAACAGTGAGAGGCCCGCGTACCGCAAAAAAAAAAAAAAGAGTGGATATATGTATATGTATAACCGATTCACTTTGCTGAAACTAACACAACCTTTTAAAGCAACTATACTCCAATAAAAATGAATAAAAAATTTAAAAACTGCTTTACTTTAGAAGATTTTGAGCTATGCTAATTTGAATGAGGAATTCATGACTATTTAGTACCACCCCGCCACCAGGTATCTGACTTTGATTTGCTAGGTGAAATGGCTAGAACTATACAAGGTATGAATTACTGAGGGTAACACAAGAACCCACAGTAAGTTAGCTTTCTATAATATATCGATTTTCATGAGCTTGTTGGTCTAAATAATGCTTATTTCTAAGACTAATGTGAGTCATTCATCCCTGCTTAATTTAGCTCTAGTTTCCCATTTTATTTTGAACAGAACTTCTGTACCTTTTTTCTTTTTGACATATCCTTCAAATATCGCCGAACTCCAGAAATCCCAGCTGAGTACTGGCAGCTTTTTTTCTGCTGTCATTTAACTAAGAATTGATGGAGACTTGGACTCATCAGGCTGCTAGCAGTTGGGCACTCTTCCTTTCCCAGCTATTGTATTGTGATCTCCGTGAGGTCTGTGACTCTGTCTCAGTGCTTCAGTTTATCATTAACACTTAGCCGGACAAAGAACAACACTTAATAATGACGTGTTGAGAAAATAGATTTATATTATACAAGAACTTGTGTACCTTTGCAAAGTCTTTCTCACTCTAAAAATTATCTTAATTATTTTTACTTGGAAAAGAGCAAAAAAATAAAATAAAATCCATGGTTCATTCATTCATTCATTCTCTCTCTCTCTCTCTTTGGTTTCCTCGGTAACTAATTTCCATTTTGATATTATTTCTTTTATGCTTAGTTTGGGTTTAACTTTTCTCTTCTTTTTCTAATTTACTAAGGTAGAAGCTGAGATCTGTGATTTGAGACCTTCCTTCTTCTCTAATATAGATGACGAAAATTATAAATTTCTTTCTAAATTCTGACTTCAGTGGCATTCCACAAATTTTGATAAAAGAATGTTCATTTTCATTCAAGTCAAAATGAAATAACCCATGGGTCAAAGAAGAAGTCAATAGAAGTAAAATATTTTACATATTTCCCATATAGTTGGAGATTTTCCAGAGACATCTTTCTTATTTATTTTTAATTTCATTTCATTTTGGTCAGAGAACATATTATATATGACTTGAATCCTTTTAACTTTAATGAGACCTGTTTTCTGGCCTATATTGTGGCATATCTTGGTAAATATTCTATTATTTGTTCATTTTTTTCTTCAAACTTTTTGTTCCCTCATCTCTCTCCTTTTCTTTGCAAAATCCAATTACATTCACATTAGGCCACTTCACGTTTTCCCACAGTTCACTGATGTAATTTTGTTTCATTCTTTTTTTTTTTGTCCTCTGTATTCATTTTGGATAGTTTCTAGAGTGATGTATTCAAGTTTACTAGTCTCTTCTTCTACCGTGTCTAATTTTCTGTTAATTCCTTTCAATGTACTTTTCATTTCATTGTAGTTTAAATTTCTAGACATTTTATTTGAGTCTTTGTTAGATATTACATGTCTATATTCAACTTTTTAAACATCTTGAACAGGTATAATACTTTTTTTAATGTTTGTTAATTCTAATATTGGTGTCAATACTGGGTCAGTTTTGATTGGTTGATTTTCCTCCTCATTATGGGTCTTTAGATGCCTGGCATCTTTGATTGGATGCCAGACATTGCAAATTTTACCTTTTTGGTTACTAGATATTTTTGAATTTCTCTAAATATTCTTAAGCTTTTCAGATTAAACTTTTTCTAAGTGTAATTGCTTAGAAAGCAATTCCTGTCTTGCTTTTAAGGTTTGTCAGTGTGGCTCAGAGCAACATATAGTTTAGGGCTAATTTTTCCCTTTGGCTAAGGCAAGACCTTTCTGAATTATCTACTCAATACCTTGTGAATTATGAGGTTTTCCATTCTGTCTGGTGGGACTTGGTACTTTTTGAGGCACTGTGTGGGTGCTGGGTACTTCCACCTCTAATCAACTTAGATGGTTCTTTCCTTAGCCTTAGTTTGTTTCTACACATGCATAGGCCCCTCAGTACTCTGTTGAATACCAACGAGTACCTTCTGAAGAGCTCCAGAGTCACCTCTTTGTACAGGTCTTTCCTCTTCATTACTGCAGGTTGTAAACCATAGATGCCTTGGCCCCTATGAACCCTAGAGGTCGGGTTCACCTCCTTTAATCAGGGAGTCTACTGGGTTCTTCCTCACTCTGCCATGGTCTACAGACTCCAGGCATTAAGCAGTAGCAATCATGCGGCTTACTTCCTTTGTTTCCCATCTTTCAGGGTTCACTGCCCTTTGTTGCCTAATGTTCAGTATCTTGAAAACCATTGGTTTGTATGTTTCTCTCCATCTCTCTATCTCTGTCTCTTTCTCAATCTCTCCCTACCTCTCTCTCTGGTTTGTTTTTAATAGGAGGAAAAATTCAGACTCTGTTATTCCATCTTGGCCACAGTAGAAGTTTCTTTCTAAGCAAGCAGGACTTTTAAATAATATAAGGAAAGAAGATGGATTAAACACTTCAAGGCAAATGAGGTCTTATGTAGCATTTTTTTGTAAACAATAAATGTGGTCAGGCAATGGCCTCTTAAAGAGTCAGGAGGTTTACTGCTAACGTAGTAGACAGAGTACTGCTGCTTCTGTAGACCATGAGAAAGTAGTGTAATAGAGTTACTTAACATGAGTGGATGGATTATTTTATCAGCATAGTGAAGGAATTAGGCCAGTTGACCACTGAGTACTTTTTAATGTATGCATCAATAAACGGTGTTCTTTATTGTGAGTCCATTTTGCCCAATTTCTTAGTATCACATAATTTCATAAAATATTTATATTAAAATGTTAGAGGATATCACAACTATTTCTTCACTGAACTTTGCCATCATATACTAAACAAAACTGGTATTAACTAATGATTGCTCAGTAATCTTCATCTTTTGCGTCTATGTGTTGAACACACACAATACTTAAAATTGAAATCAGATCATTTCAAATATAGAATTCTACAAACGTGAACTATCTTGAGGCTGGCAGAAAAATAAATGCGAAACCCTCTCTGGGAGCCCAACTGACCTTTGCTGTTACTGATTTCACAAAATATTTCAATGAAATTCAAGACTGACCTTTCTGTGCCACATCTTATGACCGTTTTTCTGCTTAAGGAGTTAATCAGCTCAAATCTCATTGTGCTGGGAACCCTGGAGAGGAAGAAAAGAAGAAAAGTTTTTTAGAGCAAAGATTGAGGGACAACACAGAATAAGAAAAAAAAAGTGTCAGTATCAGGCAAACAGCTATCTGAAAACAGATATTCTTATTAGAACCTTTTAAACATTCATCCCACCCAAACCTTTCTAATTTTTTCTCATCTAAAAGTGTGAGCATAGTGCTGGGGAGGTTACTTTGGTATGCTTTTGAAGTCAGAATAGAATGAAATGATCAAACTTGACAAAAAGGAAGTTGCAGAAAAGTTAATATTAAATAGCAGTGCAGGAAAGTTTTCAGTTAAAAAGTGAACATGGGGCTTCCTGGTGGCGCAGTGGTTGAGGGTCCACCTGCTGATGCAGGGGACACGGGTTCGTGCCCCAGTCTGGGAAGATCCCACATGCCGCGGAGTGGCTGGGCCCGTGGGCCATGGCCGCTGAGCCTGCGCGTCCAGAGCCTGTGCTCCTCAACGGGAGAGGGCACAACGGTGAGAGGCCGCGTACCGCAAAAAAAAAAAAAAAAAAAAAGAGCATAAATAACAGTTTTTGGAAGCAGAGAAATTGAATCATTTTAAACTATTCCTATGTAGCTCTCATTTCATTCTATTCTAATGATTCATGAGTAATAAACAAACAGAATAATTCATTATTCACCATAAGTAATGAGTACAATTATTCTTTTCTTTTCTCCTCTTGGTCCTTGAGCACAACAGAACAGTGACCAACCACATCAGATCCATCATGTGAGCTGGTATGAGGATTAGTTACCTAGTAATTCTCACAAATCATCAGACTTCCTGGGAGCACAGAAGTCCTATTGTTTTCCTACTTAGCCTTTCTTTGCTTCAAAACATTCACCAGCAACTACTCTTTTTCGTTTCAAATTATGTTTATTTATGTTGATGTTTGCACAATTTTATCACTCCATATTTCCTGATTTTAAATATTAAATGCTTGGATACATGATGAAACAGAAAAATGGTTTACTCTATGCAATCAGTTTAGACCACAAACATAATTTCACCTGAAAATTCCACAAACATCCATATAACTACTTCCTTTTTTTTTTTTTTTTTTTTAAGAATACAGAAATTTTCTTCTAATTGTAACCTCTTACTATCATTGCTTAGCCAGGATGGAAATTTGGAAGCTTACATGTATATGCTGTCCTGGCTTTCTTGGTGTTCTCTGTGCTAAAGTGAATAATCAATTAGTTAAATCTTTAATATACAAATGTGTCAGACCTCACCCTAGGTGCTGGAATATGCAAAAAGAGCAATATACATTTCTTATCCATTAGGAAATGTTAGTTTAGTATTCAATAATAATGATTAACTTGAGTCTTAATTATTGAGTTACTTTTGCCTAATCATAACAGGATGGAGAGATTGGGAGGAGAGGGCAGAGCCACAGAAGGAAAGGACCTTTAATAACACACTAAAGAGTTAGGATTCTTGCCAGGTAATAGAGAAGCGTCAGGGATAGAAGGAAATCAATTAGAATGAAGTCTAAAAATATTAATCCAATATATTTGCTGATTGGATAGCGGATGCAGGGAGAGGGAGAGGTACGGGACAATCCCCAGCTATATGGTACAGAGGATTGAGACGATGATGTCACTGATGGAATTACGAAATAAAAGAGGAAAACCTCATTTTAAAGGCAGATGACTTCCGTTTTGATTATGTTCAACCTGAGTTTTCTGCAGAACTACAAGCAAAAATGTCCCACAGATATTTGATTAAAAAAATTATACTCCTGAGTGAAGTTCAGCAACTCTTAGATTCAGAGTAGCAGCTTTGGAGGGATGAATTATCGTGTCTGAGATGCCTACTTGTTACTAAAATAGAAATGTGGAGAGAGTTGGATATGTGGGTCTGGAATTTGGGGAGATCAGCTTGGTGCTTTGTGATGACCTAGAGAGGTGGGATAGGGATGGGGGGAGGCAGGCTCAAGAGGGAGGGGACATGGGGATATATGTATGTATATGGCTGATTCACTTTGTTGTACAACAGAAACTAACACAGTATTGTGAAGCAATTATACTCAAATAAAGATCTATTTAAAAAAATGTGAGGGGGGAAATGGCATTTCAGACATGGAAAAGCTAAACTAAACTAAATTTCTTCCATAGACATTGTCTTAATCATTTAATTGAGAATAAACTCTTGGAAAAAAGAAGGAATAAATCAAGAAAGAAGACAGTCACGATATCCAAAAAAAAACCACTAGATGAACCAGAGAGGGTAATTAGCTCCTACTGCGGTGAGACAGGTGGGCAGTAGAAGTAGGAGCATCCAATTTAAGCTAGCAGTGGAGGGCGGACGCCTCTGGGTGGAAAGTATTCGGTACAGAAAAGGAGGCGCTAGAATATACAAAACTATTGAAAACATGATGGAGTGTTGAACACATTAGTTGGAGGGTTAATAAATATATGACTGTTTTCCAACTTGACATTGTGTGACATTGAATCTGTAGAAAAGGTTGTAATATTTGTATACAAAGCTTGACTCTGGTAAATTCATCATAAAAATGTAAACACTATTTATTGTTTTTATTCTTAGAATAAACCTATAGTTAAATCACAAAATGCAGTGTTATCAACCATGTCAAATCAAAGTAAATGTACAGATGATGAGTTGGAAGTACAAGAGATGGTGGAAGACAGGGAAGGAAGACTAGCAAATGGAAGATGCTCTCCAGAGGTGATGGGAAAATATATTGAGGTTTAATAATTTTTTTTAAAAACTGCAGGTTTCACTGGTGTTGAAAATAATAACTGTGATGGAATTTTACTAGTTAAAGATGAGGTTCAAAGAGCAAAGGTATAATGGTGTAAGGGATCTAGATCTTTATCTATCTCAGAAGCAAATCAGTAAATAATTTCAAAGTCTCACCTATATATACCAGTGCAAGCATAATATGGAAGATATGAAAATACCTACTGGAAAAATTAAAAATAGAAATGCTGAAAATTATTGTCTTTGGGACTTGGGACTAGGAGAGGAGAGGAGTAAGGCAGAGGACTATTTCTTATTATAAAATCTGCTGGTTTTTAATCAAGTGCATATATTACTTTAATTTTAAAAGCTGTAAAATGTATATGTTAGTTGACAACAGCCCCAAAGGGGTCAATTTTTGAAATTGTATTAAATCTAATTTATTTAGCTGTTCCTTTACTATTCCACCATTTATTCAACAGTTGCTACGTAGTAAGTATTTTAGGGGCTGAAAATATAGTGAAAATAAGACAGGTAAGATTCCTGCTCCTGCAGGGCTTACGTTCTAGATGCTATAAGCAAGAAGGTGGGGGGAGAGGGGGATAGGGGGAGACAGAGAGAGAGAGAAGGAAAAAGAAAATTTCAAATAATACATGCTATCAAGGAAACTAATTAAGATTAGCATGGTGAGGGTTTATTTTGGATTTGGTGATCAGAGAAGAACTCACTAAGGTAAGGATACGGATTCGGTGTTGAGATCTGAGAAGAACCCAGTGAAATGAAGACCAAGGAGCAGAACCCTATAGGAGTATGTGTATTTTCTTTAAACAAGAGATGAATATATACTCTTTTATCATGTGATATGTTTTTGTTATATAATCGCTAAAGAAAGTGTGTTGTTTACCCCACAGTAATTCCTAATGTACATAAATATATCTTTTTACATTTAGGTAGGTGATGACGTTCTTAACTGATAAAAGAAATCAATAAATGAAGTGATTGAATATGACATTGAAGAAAACGTACCTTTACAAAAAAACAAAAAACCCACACACATTATGATGCAGCCTCATGGTCATACATAAAATGGGACAAACAATTCTATTAATGATTATTGATGTGTGAATGAGATGTAACATCTTTAAGCATGAGTCTTACGAAAATTTGCCCATGCTGTAAATATTCTTCCAGTGCTTTGAATTCCAGAATATCTTTCTCTTAAATTAAAAAGATATCTGCTTTACTATGACTGTCAGCCTGCCAAGAAACTGCAAGATGGTTTGGCAAGTTAACTAAATTAAAGGCAGATGTCAATATTTTATTTTGATCACTTAAAAATGATCAAAAGCAAATTTTGTCTGAGTGTAGAATGAATGTAAAACATTTTAGATTGTTCTTTTCCTTTTTTCATATGATTATGTTATTTTGGATTTGGATGATTTGTTAGTTTTAACACTCAGATGTGGATTGTTGTGTTTATCAGCTCCTCGGTTTGTAGTACACTGTCATTAGCCTGTGTATCTTCTCTCGTTATTTTGTGCATGTGTGCATGTATATTTGCTTATGAGTATGTGTATATGCACAAATGTGTGAATGCATGGAAGTGTGCACAAATGTATGCCCTTTTATCCCCTTCGCCAAGTCCATTCTTTTGCCTTCTATAGGCAACCACTGTAATATATTTGATATGTATTATTATTATTATTATTATTGGTGGTACGCGGCCCTCTCACTGTTGTGGCCTTTCCCCTTGCGGAGCACCAGCTCCGGATGCGCAGGCTCAGCGGCCATGGCTCACGGGCCCAGCCGCTCTGCGGCATGTGGGATCTTCCCGGACCGGGGCACGAACCCGTGTACCCTGCATCGGCAGGCAGACTCTCAACCACTGCGCCACCAGGGAAGCCCCGGTATGTATTATTTTTATGTATTATTGTGAAATTTGCATTGAACTTTTAAATGATTCTAATTCATGTGAATATAATTGTGCTGTAGAGTTCATTATTTTTCTTACTTAACTCAGGAATGTATCTGAAGATTTATATATATTGTATGCTTAGTACATTGCCTATAAAACCTACCCAGTTCTCCACAATGGCATCCACTAAGATGTACTTTTCTCCATTCACTAGTGATGGTAACCAGATTGCCTCCAACCCCTCGCTGTCACAAACAACCCTTATCCCTTTCAACTGGTGTGAGAATATCTTGAGGATGTAAATTCAGGAGTGGAAAGCTACATCATAGAGTCTATGCATATTTAATATTCCTTTGGACTGTCAATATTTGGCATTATAGAATTTCTTTTTCCCCAATCAGACGGGTGCAAACTAATATCTCATTATTGTTTCAATTTACATTTCTCTAATTACTGTGTTTAAATATCATGTTTGTTCACCTTTTGGGGTTCACATTTATGAATTGCCTATTGATATCATTTGCTTCGTTTGGGTGGGGGGTTCTTGTCTTTACTTCTTGATTTCTAGGTATTTCTTCTATATCTAAATATTATTCCCTGTTTGTTTTATTGATGATAAATATCTTTTCTATCATTTCTATTAAAATTTTGCCCATTGTATCACTTATTGAAAAGAAACTCCTAAATATTATGATTTTTAACCTTAGTCAATTTTGCCATATGATTTGTACTTTGGTGTTTTTTTTGGCGGGGTTGGAACTCCTGTTTTGAAAGCTATTCCTCTATATGAGTCAATTAGGTCTTTAATCTGTCTGGATACACTTTTCTGTGCAGTGTAGTTAGGATGAAGTTTTATTTTTCTCCATGCAGGGAACCCATATCCCTAGTAACTTATACTCAAAATTATTTATTTCCCTACTGATTCAGATGCTATGCTTTTTATATATTAGATTCACATATAGTTTTGTGGAATCTATTATGTTCCATTGGAATATGTGTCTGTTTTTCCCCAAGTATACAGTTTCATATTTACTGTGGCTTTGTTATTTGAGTTTTCTTCCATATAAATTTTAGCATGAGTTTCAAAAATTGCTGAAAAAATCGACATAGTTTTATTTGGGGTTAGATTTAATTTTCAGTTAATTTGGGGAGATCCAATATTTTATTAAATGGTTCCCATTCCAAAACATGTAATTTCTCTCAGTGTATTCAGATATTTTTTTATCCATTAATAGAATTTGAATATTTTTTCACAGAAAGCTGAAGTGATTTTTTTTAAGTACATTCTTAGATATGCTACGGGGTTTGTTGCCATTATAAATGGAATATGTTTATTGTCTAGATATTGTGATTATTGAGAAACAATATTAATTTTTGTAAATTGATTTTATACCCTGTAAACTTACCTAATATTTTGTGAGTTCTAATAATATTTATTATTTCTATACAAGTAGAAATAATAATTTTTGGAGATAATTATAGTACTTATAAATACTGGTAGTTTCTTTTTTTTTCTCATCCTTACATCTTTCATTTTTTCCCTTTCTTTCCTTACAGCATTGGATAGAAGCTCCAGCATTAGTGTTAGGGTAGACCTTCATCTTGCTCCAAAACTTAAAGTGAATATTTCAAAAACTTCTTCGTTAAAGATAAGATTTGCTATAGATTTTTATTGTACAAGTAAAACTTGCTGTAAGGTATTTTCATTATATGTAGATTAGACTTTATCAAATATTTTCTTTATTGAGGAAAATATGTGCAAATATTATCATTTTATGTATTAGAAAAAATAGGTCTAGTTTACCTAGGCTTTCAAATATTAGCCTACTGTTACTTATAATACTTCTGTATTATTTATCAGTTCACTGTTGTGAATTATTCCTCTTCCATTCTGTATTTTGTTTATTTGGAAACTTTCTTTTAGTTTATGCCCAGCTATAGGTTGTTAGGATCATAAATCCTAGTGACACATTTTGATTAACAAGAGCAACAGAGACTGCAGTGTATGCTTGGTGCATTGGCCAAATCTCCCAGCTCTATAACTGAGGAATTTATTTCTCCAGCTGCAAGTTATGTTGCTGGCAACCCGCAGATCAGCAATCCTTGCTCTCAACCAAAGGAGCTTCCTTACCCAAGTCTATGCCTATTCCTGGGGTAAGCTGCATCCCAAACTGGTCCTTTTGAGAGTACAAAAGCCCAGAACCAGTTTCCATTCGAGACATTTCTGAAGGGTCTTCCCAGCTCCAGAGCTTGCCATGGTTGTTCTAAGGGCCCTATTGCAACTGTGTCACAATTCTCCCTCTGCTCCCCAAACCACATCTCAATACATCTGCCCTTAGGAATGAGGCATGAATATTCCTTTCCCAGCCTGAAGGGTGGCACTGGAGCTCAGCTTCTCCAGGCTTCTTCCCCTGGCAAGGAGATCCAAGACTGTCTATAGTCTCCAAGATCCCTACTGGCTTCAAAGTCCCAGCTAGAGGACAGCTATATTTCCTAGAAAACTCTGTAAAGTCTTGGCATCCCGAATCCAGACGTTGCTGTACCAAACACCCTATATATTTCTCCACTGATGAGGTCACTTCCTCATATTTTTAGAGGAGAGACACTTGATGGGGGTAAGGGTTCTCCAAATCAGAACCTATTACAGACCTCCTGGCTGTGACATGAGGTAATGGGGAGACTGGGTAACTATGGGTGCTCTGCCTGGTGACCCTTGGTTATGTCAGCTAAACTTACCCTTATAAAAGCTATTCTCTAGCCCCCATGTCATGTGACATGGAATTGCACTGAGAGGACCCATCTGGCATGACCCTTACCTCATTGGGTTATTTTGAGAATTAAATGATAAAATACATGGAAAAGTTCTTGGTATAAGAACCTGCCACATATAAAGTATTCAATATGTAGTTTCTATTATAATTATTATCATTAATATTAAATATATTACCCTTTTATTTCTGATTGTGCCAGGTAATTATTTCAATTACATAAAAGTTTAAACACTTCTAGGCTATAATAATGAATAAAACAGACAAAAATTCTTATCTTTCTGAAGCTTCTATTGTGTGGAGACAATATATTAAATAAATATATAATATGATAAATGGAGATAAGTTAAAATGTAAAAATAAAGTTTGGAAAGGTAAGAGTGCCTGGGCTTGGTAAAATCGGGGATAAAGTGTGTTTTTAAGTAGAGTTATTATGGAAGGACTCACTAATACTGTGATATTAGAGCAAAAACCTGAAGAAGATGAGAGAGTAAGTTCTAGAATGCCTAATTAAAATAGACATACTCAGGAACTAGCAAAATTCCTGCAGCAGTTTTCTGACCTGTGGAGTTCGAGCTATAATGGTGTGGTGATTACCACCAATCCCCACTCAACTCACCGATTTGGTCTGTCTAGAAAACAGACACATCTTGGAGAGTGACAATGGATTATCATAAATTTAACTAGACGATGACTCTAATTGCAGTTTCTATTCCAAATGTGGTCTCATTTCTTGAACAAATGAATACATGCCCTGTACCTGTTACACAGCTGTTGATCTGGCAAAATAATTTCTCCTGATACTTGTTAGTAAAGACCACCAGAACAGTTTTCTTTCAACTGGCAAGGCCAGCAATGTAACCATCATCCTGGGTATATCAACTCTTCAACCCTATGTCATAATTTAGTGCTCAGGGAACTTGATTATTTTTTCCCTTCCATAAGATCAACTACATTGATTATATTATATGGATTGCACCTAGTGAGCAAGAAGTAACTAGTCTAGATTATTGGGAAGATATTTGTGTGTCAGAGGCTGGAAAACAAACAAAAAATTGGGAAACTTCCACTTCAGTGAAATTTCTAGGGGCCCCGTGGTATACAGCATGTAAAGATATTCCTTCTAAAGTGAAGGCAAGGAATTCCCTGGCGCTTGAGTGGTAAGTGGTACTGGGAAAACTGGACAGCTACATGTAAGAGAATGAAATTAGAACACTCCGTAACACCCTACACAAAAATAAATTCAAAATGGATTAAAGATCTAAATGTAAAGCTGGATACTATAAAACTCTTAGAGGAAAACACAGGAAGAACACTCTCTGACATAAATCACAGCAAGATCTTTTCGGATCCACCTCCTAGAGTAATGAAAATAAAACCAAAAATAAACAAATGGGACCTAATTAAACTCAATAGCTTTTTCACAGCAAAGGAAACCATAAACAAAATGAACAGACAACCCACAGAATGGGAGAAAATATTTGCAAACGATGCAATCAACAAGGGATTAATCTCCAAAATATACAAACAGCTCATGCAGCTCAATATCAAAAAAGAAAAAAAATCAAAAAATGGGTGGAAGATCTAAATAGACATTTCTCCAAAAAGACATACAGAAGGCCAAGAGGCACATGAAAAAATTTTCAACATCACTAATTATTAGAGAAAAGCAAATCAAAACTACAATGAGGTTTCACCTCACACTGGTCAGAATGGCCATCATCAAAAAATCTACAAACAGTAAATGCTGGAGAGGGTGTGGAGAAAAGGGGACCCTCCTACACTGCCAGTGGAAATGTAAATTAGTACAACCATTACGGAGAACAGTATGGAGGTTCCCTAAAAAACTAAAAATAGAGCTACCATATGATCCAGTAATCCCACTCCTGGGCATATATCTGAAGAAAACCATAATTTGAAAAGACACATGCACCCCAGTGTTCACTGCAGCACTATTTACAATAGCCAGGACATGAAAGTAACCTAAATGTTCATTGACAGACGAATGGTTAAAGAAGATGTGGTACATATATACAATAGAATATTACTCAGCCATTAAAAAAAGAACAAAATAATGCCATTTGCAGCAACAAGGATGGACCTGGTTTTTCAAAATGAGATTCTAGTGCCATGTCTAAAGTCTCAAAAAAATTTTTTTTATAATAGGATGTTTGAAAAGGAAGATAAATTTTAAAACTATTATACTTTTTGACTAGGATAGGCATCACTAAAATCAGTTAACTAGGAAAAAAAGAAAAGAATTTTCAATTTTATCAGTGATTTGGAATGAGCAACATAAGAAGAAAATCATCTGGGTCTTTGTCTTTGTGTTTTATAATATTTGGACAAAATTTTCTCTTGAAGTTAGTGATGTTTTGCTTCTCTTTCAGAATGAAAGCCTGATGTTTGCCTTCACAATCAATTCCTATTTCTTTCAATTTAGAGCTGGTAAATCTTTACTGCAAATGGCAAATGAGGTCAAAAGACATCCCAGGAGACACATCTTCTGTCTTCTACCAGATGCTCTTTGACACTCAGGGGCCTGGTGAGAATAGTCAGGAGGGAGACAGTGAGGAAAGGGTCACCACTTGCTAAAAGTTGTTTGGCTGTGTGGTTTACGATATTGGTGATTTATCATATCAGTCACTTGTTAGTTATAAATCTCTAGGAGTCCAAAAGAATAAACAGCCTTCTAGATAGAAGCCTAAATTCAGAGTCTGCTCCTAGCCTGGAGTAGCATTTCTATTCTATTACAAATTTCTGTTTCTAAAACCAGTCCAGTTTTATGTTTTTATAAGTAAGTTAGAAAAAAATATAAGAAGCATGTTCAGGTAACATGGAAATAGAAACACTGATAAATATGCTGCAGGAAAGCATCAGAAATCACAATATCTCAATATGCTGAATTACGGGAATAATCTAAAAATAACAACAAACGTGTTGTTCTTTACACTTTGAAAATTAATGTTAATAACAATATCTACCATTTATTGAGAGTAAAAGGTATTATGTTAATCCAAGGTAGCATGCTAAGTACACACATAAAACGTCTCTTTTAATCATAGTAACCCGCTCAACAGTTATTTACTGGCACTTACTATGAACCAAGCTCTACACTATGTGCTTAAAATACATCCATGAACAAAACAGATAAACATCTTGGCCCTTATACAGGCCTAGAGGTGAGTATCAATACTGTCATTCCCATTTTTTGAATGGAGAGGCAAAGAAAGAGATATTCTGTAAATCAAAGTTCTCAGAGCAAGGGAAGTGGCAGTAAATGGATTCAGTCCATTTTCGCAGTATCGTTCAAGTTAATTTTTAACAAAACAACATAACTGCATAGAAAAGAGAAGAGGCATCGTACATTTGTGAAACAGACAAATATAAATGACAGCAAACTCAAAAAGTGTCAATATTTTAATGAGGTTGCAAAGGATCTACAAAGACAATAACTATGAAATAATGTTTAAAGCACTAGGTTTGAGGTTAGACAAACTTGGTTTCAAATCTTGGCATCGCTGTTAACTAACTGTGTGACTTTGGGCACATGCTTTGCTTCTGTGGTCTCAGTTTCTTCAATTGTAAAATAAATATACATGAAATCAGGTGAGGATTAAATGAGGTACTATGTAATATTCTTAGCACAGTTTCAAGCACATTTTAAGTGCACATACATGGTCGCTATTCATCCTGTGCCATTTAAGGGTTGATCTGGAGTTCCATACTCTTTGACATGTGGTCCCTAAATTTAGTACGATATTTCCTTTTATTACACTGAAAAAGAACACTCTAATTTCCCTAAAAATCATTAAATCACCAAAAAATGTTTCAGTATGGCTCCAACTCTTTAAAATCATCTGCTGTCCCTTGTTCATTCAGATGACAGCTCCATATAAACTGTTACATAAACAAACACACAAAAAATACCCACAGATTGCAGCTGAATATAAATTTGCTTTCTTGTTTCTAGATTTCTTTTCTGTTATTTTAGCCCAACTCATTGCTGTGGAGGTCAACACCATCTGACTTTATACTAAAGTATTTTTTTGTTACATACCTAGACTAATTTATAGAGGCCATCTGTTAAGTTCTGACTGACACTAAAAAGTTAATGATTTAAAAATAAAACAACCAAATTTAAATTCCAATGTGAAATTCCCAGTGCTCCTCATAGACTGACTATCAATAGAAATAAATGACAGAAATTACATTAACGACCACCTGGTGTTTTCTGGCCTCGCTTGATAGCAGGGGCATATATTATCAAACTAAGAAATGGAATTTAGTAGATGTGCCATCTCACAGTTGAAGCTTATCTGATCTTATGTTAGGAAAATATCTTCTTTAAAACTCTTTCTATTGATCAAATGTCATTGAGAGGGTTTCTAGAAATTACTCATCAGACAAGAAAGAACATCTTATTTCTTTTTGTAAAGCATATTTTTAAAAAAATCCTGTGATAAATTTCAGGGAAAGGAATGAAAATAAAGAATACTGCTCCTCCTACACAGATGCAACCTCAGCTATGATATTTCTGAACAGAAGGCAGTTTAACAGGAAACAATGAAATATCTACTTTCCATCTACTAATCTAGGTGTATAATAGTATTTCCCAAACTACTTTTCCAGACCATAGTGCTCTCAAAGTATCTCCATCAACTATCTTCAAAGTTTAAATATCTTAAAGGAAATAGTATACTAGCCTAATAATAAGGCTGTTGAGTGGCATCAGATAATTGGACAGAAATTGATACTTAGAAGTGGGTTGTGGTCATAACTCATACCTAAACCATGTTCTTATCTTGGAAGATAGCAGTAAGCAGAAGCTGAAGATGTTGGTGTAAAAAGGAAGAAAGGGAGGTTATAATTTTTGGAGGCTGGCAAAAAAGCAGTACTTGCTATGTTGTAATAGAAAGTTTGACTACACCAACACCTGCAGATAATGTGAAAAATTGAAAGAGATCATGGATCTGGCTAGAGATTTTCAGGCAGAATATTTAAAGTGCCAAATGCTTCCTCTAGATGTCTATGATTAAGCTCTGCATGCTGCCTTCTCTTGTCTAGAACTGTAAGTAACAACAACAACAAAAACTTGCTTTTCTTCTGAGTGTCACTGTGTTGTGTCCTGTCATCAAAAGAATTTTTAAATCGTATGAAAATAGGGGTCTGTTTGGCTCCACCTGGGATGGCTAGTCTCTGTGCCATGTGTTCTTGACATTCTCCAGCAAGCTAGCCCAAACTTCTTGCTATTATAGCGGCGGGATTCTGAGAGTCACAGCTGGCTTGAAACTGTCATATTGCCTCTTCCATTGCTTTCTGTTGGTTAAAGATGTCATAACATCACTCCATCTCAAGGGTTAGGGAAAAGAGTCCACATCTTGATGGGAGAAAGCTGCAAAGTCCCATTTCAAAGGCCATGGATAAGGAAGAGTTGAAGAATTGGGGCAATTTTGCAATCAATCAACAAAAGAGGTTTTGATTTTGGTAATTATCAAAACATCATTTAAAGGCATGTGTGATGAATAAGATAGCCCATCAATTTAGATAGTACCTTTCCAGGTTAACAAACAAACAAATAAATTGTCTGTGATTATGGCTTATGTACTTGCATTGCCCATAACTGAGACAATTCCAAACCGCAAATATGTTTTGAGACTTAGCTATCTTGGTTTTATGAAAAAGTTTTCAAGAATCTATTCTGCTTGCTACTTGCATTTTTCATAAAACTTTTGCAGAAATGAATTGTCATTGGTGATATATCTCACTGAAAATGAAAAATTACAGCAGAAAATCAAAAACAATTGTTAATGTATTGACCTCCTATACTCTGTACAGCATTACAAGGGGGGTTATAGATACTTTATCAATAAATCAACAAATTTTATTAAAAGCTTATTCTTTTAGTTCATTTTTTGTGTCTCTAATAACATTGAACACTTTGTGAAAAACTAATAGTTTATTGTTTTTTGTATGTGGAGGTGGAGCTAAGGTGCATGAAATTGAGTGAATCATCATCTGTTCAGGTCATACTAATGTCAGACTCTTTAGGGAATTATTTTATTTTTCATCCATTGTTCCCATCTCTTCCTATAATATAATATTGTGTGTGCATGTGCATGTGTAGATAGATAGATAGATAGGTAGGTACGTAGGTAGATAGATCAATATTATATTCCTAGTGATTTTCTGGCTGTATGTTTTTCAATTTATAAATATGACACCATAGTATAAATTCTATTATGTTTCCTTTTTTTACTCATCATTTTGTTTTTTGAGATCTAGTCATGTTTTTGTGTATAAATTTAACTCAGAAGTTCTGATACCTTACCCCAAACAATGCTGTGATGAGTAATCAACCTCACTCTCCTAATGGAGAGTGAAAATTTAACAGAAATGGATACCCAGGGTCATGATTGCTAGGTAGTGAGGTACATGTGGGGCAGTTATGTTCTCTTCTATTTTTCACTCTTGGTCTGCTCAGGCCACCATGATAAAATACCATAGACCGGGTGGCTTAAACAAGAGAAATTTATCTTCTCACCATTCTGGAGACTGGAAGTCCAAAATCAAGGTGCTGGCAGAATTAGTGTCTGGTGAGAACTCTCCCTTTGGGTAGCAGACATTTGTTTTCTCTGTGCTCACAAGACCTCTCCTTTATGCGTGCACAGAGAAAGTGAGGAAGCTCTCTGTGTCTTTTCTTATAAGGACACTAATCCTATCAGATCGGGGCCCCACACTTATGACCACATCTAACCTTAATCACTTCCTTAGAGGTCCCATCTGTAGATACAAACACACTGTGGGTTAAGGCTTCAACATTATGAATTTAGTGGGTACACAAACATTCAGTCCATAACAGCTTTTACTTTGTATTATATTTACTATTCCCTCTGAAACAGTGTCTCAGTTTTAACAATAAATTATATGGTCATGTTAGGTATATGCATACGTAAATTCTCTAAGTCTTGTTAAATTATGCTCTAAATACTCTATTGGACACTTCTACCAAAAGTAGATTCCTTGTTCCTCCACATTTTATAAGGAATTTTTATTACCTGACTTTTGATTTTTTGCCACTTTTATTTATTATGATAGGCATTTTGGAACTGAATATTATGTCCTTTATAGTATAGTCGTTTGTGACAATCTCCATTTAGAGCTGATAAGTAAGGGTGTAATAGTATTAATAGTTTATTATCACAGATATTAATAGGAGCCCTACATGCATTAAATTGTTAATATACTATAGCAAGTTAACATTTGATAAATGAGCTCTATTCTTATTGTGTAAAATAGAAGAAAGATGCATTTTAAGGGAATGTCTTGCAGTTGCATGATTTTGAGTGACATACTTAACCTCTCTAGGCCTGTGATTTTGTACTCATCTGAGGGATATTAATAAATACCTGGTAGAGAGCATTAAATGAAATCACACAGAGAGAGCCAATGGGCTACATAGTAGGTCGTCCATAAATGTTGATTCTCTTCCCTCTGTCTGGAAAGTCTCTACTGACAGCAGGACAATGAATGACTTGACTTTTCACATTTTCTTCTGGCTCTTAATCCTCTGACTTTCATTTCCAGATTGCTTTTTCTTCCTCTCAAGAAATTTTATTTTAGTTTTCAGCCTTCTCTTCGAGAGACATGGCTTTGATTCATGCTTGTTTTCTTCAATCCCAAAGCAACTTGAGGGGTTTAAATCTCTTACAGTTGGGAGTTGAGAAAATGATAAGAAAGAGCCGTACTAACTGCTCTGGAGGTGAGCTTCTCCTGGGGCGAAATCCTCTCTCAGCTGCAGAGTTTCATATCTGCATTGCTGTTTGGAAAAGCAGCTAGATCAAGCCTCCTTTGAGACACTGTTAAAAAGACATGGCTTTTGGTGAACCGGGTACTCTTCATAGAGCAATGATCTGTGTCCCAGGAGGAGGAGGCAGCAGGAAAGGACAAATGGGAGCTGGACGGGGATGAGGGTGTGGAGGGGGTGGCTGACTGAAGCATTTGCTAGGGCGATACCTGCCATGAGCAGGGCAGGCTGCAGATGGGTTTTGGCAAAATGCTTTGTGGCCACCTGATGTCTTGGGTCTGGCCAGACTGTCAGCGAAATCTTACCATCTCTACCAAGTGCCTTTCAGAGATCTTTGGCACAGGGTCTATTTTGTCTTGTCAATTTTTATCCAAGTAAAGGACCTTTGCAATGACAGGCATAGTTGAAAGTTGACATAGATCTATTTAGATAAACGATCAGTTTTAGAAAAGAAAAATTGATGGCTCCCCTATAGACCTAAGCAGGTAGCCAAACAGAGGAATATGGGCTTGTAGGGATATTGGTTTCAACATTAGTAACTGCTTTGCTTGCCTCAGTCTACTCAGTTCGTCCTTAGGCCCTGCCATGCTGACCCCACCAACTATCAAACCTTTGACATCAATCCTTTGCCAGCTTCGGAAAACACAAAAGCATAGAAGAATAATAGTTATTTCCAACAACATGTACCTGTGGAGGCTTTTTGTTATTACTCTGCCTGAATGGAACACATATGTAACTTGTGGAGTTTAGGTTATGATTTAATGTATACACCCAAACTGTCTCCATTTTAGATACTTTTTAAACAATTAATTAATAAAGGACCACTTACGTAGTAAAGCTGGTGTAACAAGGTGGGTTGACATTACTTAGTTGACTGATTATGAGGTTCTAGTAAAAATATATATATTAATAATATATTATATAATATATATGATACATATAATATATATTAATGTATATATCCTATATAGTTACAGTTTGGGATTTCTCTATTTAATTCTGTTCCTGCACATATTTGTTATAGCTACTTGTGAAAGACAGTAACTTTCTTTTAATAATCACAGAAGCAAAGCTAGACATCATGACTATGTAAGAACCACAATTAAACTACCTTGTGTTTTCCTCTATGTACATTTTGGATTTTGAAACTTTGAATGAATCAGCAGAGGAGAGGTTAAAAATTGCTATGGTTTTAATTGCTTTCCTATTTTTTTCCTTTAACCAGATTGTCTGTTTATTAGAACTGATTGATTTGAATTTGTGAGTTTTATCGATTTTTGCCATGCACAATTTAATTTAATCAAATTGCCTTGTGCCAAGATGTGAAAATGAGCTTTATTTTCTAATCCAATTAGGGGGAGCTTATAGGATGTTGTTCACATAAGAACTGGAGAATAACTAATTTGCTTGCCAGTAGCTGAAGCAAACAATATATAGAATACTCATGGTGCAATCCCAAATGGTACAAATAACCTGTGCCTAAAAGTTTCTGAAATAATGTTATTTTTAGGGAATGGTGTATCATAGAAAATGACCAGCCAAAGTTATATGCACTAAGGAATTTGCACTACCATAGGGCCCAGGAATCTGAGTGGTGACTCAAGTTATAAGAGTCAGCCAGTCTGAGCCTCAAAGTCATAAAATCAGCCCTAACATTCTTTTTTGTTTTTTTATAATTTATATTATTTTTATTAAGGTTGGTTGAACCAGTGATATGGAAAAATGACTGTAAAGTTATAGGAGGATTTTTGACTATGCAAAGGGTCGGAGCCCCTAACCCTCTTGTTGTTCAAGGATCAACTTGTGTATACACACACACACACAGAGTTGTACAGCAGAAACTAACACAACATTATAAAGCAATTATACTCCAATAAAGATGTTAAAAAAAAAGTAGATATAGTTGTAGGTCATCATATATAAACCACGTGGTAACCATACTTTAAAAACCTACACTAGATATGCAAAACTAGGGAGAAAGGAACACAAGCAAGCCCTAATATTCTTAAGGCTTCCAAAGGTATAACCTGGAGGGAATGCCCTTTTCCTTTCCTCCCACTCTGTACTCCCATACAAATCCCTTTCTAAAGCCGACCACATGTCTACTTTAATCTGATTTTGCTCATAGAAAAATGCCAGGTATTGCAGTGCTTGTGGAAAACCCCATTATGATAAAATCTATTACAGCATCCATTTTTACCTAGAGATTACAGAGGGCAATTCTCTGTATGGTGTCAAATATTTCTGAAAAGTTCTTTTCAGATTTTAGCTCAGCTTAGTTGTTGGGTAAAATATTGATTCACTATCAAACTGGTCTTGATTTATATGCTATTTTTAGTTAAACCCATACATAACTATGATCAATAAAGACAATTTTCCTAGGTTTTGTGTGAAGTCAATCTCACATAGTAGGTCAGTGAATCACAAGGAAACATCCTGAGTGTAAATATTTTTTCTCTAAATGAACAGGTATTTATTATTGTGTAATAGTTTTTTCTTTATTTAATTTTCAAATGAAAGGACTCAGAAATTATAGTATCCATCTAATATTGTTATAGATATTAAACATAGATATTTACCATTTTGTTTAAGCATTTCTTAAAAACTTCTCAAACACCTTAATTTGCCATTGTTTTTTGCATTTCTCTTATTTGTGAGTGGAGCTGACCATCTTTTCATCTAGTTAAGGGCCACTTTTCTTTCTGTGAGATGTCTACTTTACAAATGATATCCTTAAACAAATTCATTAATGTTAAATGTTTGTCAGGATATAGATATACAATGATTTCAGTACACTGACTTTTTTAGCCATCAACCATGATAAGCTTTATTTTTATTTCCATAAGTAGTGTGTAGAGTCTCTAGAACTTTTGTATTGTCATTTGCAAACAATGACATTCTTGATTTTTTGTTTTTCTGGTTTGCTTCCATTCCTTACAATTTTGATTTATTCCTTTTGTCTTATTATAGCAGAAGAAATTCCAGGAATATGGTTAATGGGAGTGGAAAAGAATAAACCAATCAAAAATTGATACTGGGGCAACCTGTTAGCATATGGAGAAGACTAGTTGGAAACCTATTTTGCCATAAATTAATAATTAATTCCAGATGTATGAAAGAGCTAATTGTGAGAAAAAGTGAAATTGATAGAAGAAAATACAGAGCAATATCTTTAGGAACTTGGTCTAAGGAAGGGTTTTGTAAAGGATATTGGAAAATATAATCCACATGAAAGAGAAAGTTAACTTTTTATATTAAAATGTAGAATTTCTCTGTATCCATGCACAAGAGGCTCCATAAGCGAAACAAATGAGAAAAGGTACCTGCACACCAGATCCATACACAGAATTATTATTATTGAGTGTCTATCATGTGCCAGGCATATGCAGAGTTCTAGGTACAGAGCAGTTAACAAAAGGGACAAAAATTCTTGCCCTCATGGAGCTGACCTTCTAGTCCTATAGCTGGTGTGACATAAAATCAGGATTTGAACCTATTTCTGCCAACGCTAAAGGTCATGCCTTATGAAATAATAAATACACTGACATTCAACGTTTATACATTACTTTATAAATATTGTGAGCTTGGTTAATATGGGTTCATCCTTGACCATTGGATCCACACTCTTAGAACAAAATCTGAACTTACAAAGATCAAGCTCATGCTATGATGAATTCTTTAAAATAAAAGTAATCTTCAAAGAAGTCAACCTTTCCAGAAAATAACCAATCTTGTAATATATAGAGGTAGAAATGTATCAGAAACTCCTGTAAATCAATAGAAAAATATGCAAACTACAGGAATAGGCAATTGACTTATAAAGTATAAATGATCATTAAATATAAAACATACTTATCTCACTAGTAGTCAGGTAACTTGACATTCAAAGCAAAATGGGATATTAATTCTTACTCATTCAATTGGTAAAACGTAAAGTCAGACAATTCAAACATTGGAGAAGATGTGGAGCAATATGAATTTTTACACACTGATGAGAGTGCAAATTACACATCATGCTTGGGAGAGAGCAGATGGCTAATATCTAATAAAGCTGTAGCCACCTGTATCTTATGATCCAACACAACCAATTCTACATGTATAGCCTAGAGACATGTACATAAGTGCTTATTGTAACATTGTTTATAGGCAAAACTTGAAAAAAGAGCAACTTAACTGTCCATTAAAAGAAAGAAAGTATGGTACTGGCACAAAAACAGAAATATAGATCAGTGGAACAGGATAGAAAGCCCAGAGATAAACCCACGCACATATGGTCACCTTATCTTTGATAAAGGAGGCAAGAATATACAATGGAGAAAAGACAGCCTCTTCAATAACTGGTGCTGGGAAAACTGGACAGCTACATGTAAAAGAATGAAATTAGAACACTTCCTAACACCATACACAAAAATAAACTCAAAATGGATTAAAGACCTAAATGTAAGACCAGACACTATCAAACTCTTAGAGGAAAACATAGGCAGAACACTGTATGACATAAATAACAACAAGATCCTTTTTGACCCACCTCCTAGAGAAATGGAAATAAAAACAAAAATAAACAAATGGGACCTAATGAAACTTAAAATCTTTGCACAATGAAGGAAACCATAAACAAGATGAAAAGACAACCCTCAGAATGGGAGAAAATATTTGCAAACGAAGCAAGTGACAAAGGATTAATCTCCAAAATATACAAGTAGCTCATGCAGCTCCATATCAAAAAAACAAACAACCCAATCCAAAAATGGGCAGAAGGCCTAAATAGACATTTTTCCAAAGAAGATATACAGATTGCCAACAAACACATGAAAGGATGCTCAACATCACTAATCATTAGAGAAATGCAAATCAAAACTACAATGAGGTATCACCTCACACCAGTCAGAATGGCCATCATCAAAAAAATCTATAAGTAATAAATGCTGGAGAGGGTGTGGAGAAAAGGGAACTCTCTTGCACTGTTGGTGGGAATGTAAATTGATACAGCCACTATGGAGAACAGTATGGAGGTTCCTTAAAAAACAAAAAATAGAACTACCATATGACCCAGCAATCCCACTACTGGGCATTTACCCGGAGAAAACCATAATTCAAAAAGAGTTATGTAGCAAAATGTTCATTGCAGCTCTATTTACAATAGCCAGGACATGGAATCAACCTAAGTGTCCATCAACAGATGAATGGATAAAGACGATGTGGCACATATATACAATGGAATATTACTCAGCCATAAAAAGAAATGAAATTGAGTTATTTGTAGTGAGGTGGATGGACCTAGAGACTGTCATACAGACTGAAGTAAGTCAGTAAGAGAAAAACAAATACCGTATGCTAACACATACATATGGAATCTAAAAAAAAAAAATTGGTTCTGAAGAACCTAGGGGCAGGACAGGAATAAAGACACAGACGTAGAGAATGGACATGAGGACATGGGGAGGGGGAAGGGTGAGCTAGGACAAAGTGAGAGAGTGGCACTGACATATATACACTACCAAATGTAAAACAGATAGCTAATGGGAAGCAGCCACATAGCACAGGGAGATCAGCTTGGTGCTTTGTGTCCACCCAGAGTGGTGGGATAGGGAGGGTGAGAGGGAGACACAAGAGGGAGGGGATTTAGAGATATATGTATATGTATAGCTGATTCACTTTGTTATACAGCAGAAACTAACACAACATTGTAAAGCAATTATACTCCAATGAAGATGTTAAAAAAAAAAAAAAAGAAAGATATATACATTATACTCAATTCATCTAATGAATAATAGGTAGCAACGATCATTGAATAGCCTGGCACTCTTTCTATCAACAAAGATAAATCTCACAAACATAATTTAGAACAAAGAGATAAATTGGAAGAAGATGCATTCAGGGTTCTATTTTGTGAATTTAAAAATGTAAAACATTACTCTATATTGATTATGAATTCATACATATTTAGTAAATATAGAAAAAAGTATGAGAAACTCCAAATTGTGACAGTTACCTTCCTTTTGAAAGAGGAAGGTAAATCCAATTGAAGTAGTGAATTAAAGAGGTTTCATGTGATTTTTAAAATTTTGTTTCTTAATCTGAGTAATAGGAATGCATATTTATACTTATATACATGTATACTTATACTTGTATATTTATACTTATATACATGTATAATTTATATCATTCTCTATGCATGTTGAATGTCTAAAATATGTCATGGTATTTTAAACTTACAAAATAGTGGATTTCCCCCAAAATTTGTTTTTCTTTTTCTTTTCTCTTCCTAATACAGATGGATATTAATGTTGCCCTTGAAAAAAACCAGAACATACCCAAGGTTATCCAATGCAATATTCACTGCTCCCTTTCAAAATAAACCATTTTATCCAAAAGAGTAGTGATATATGTTCTGAAAGAATAATTTTATACCCATGCTATTAATCTCTAGTGTATAGCCAAACATATGGGAAATTTTTCAAAATACCCTTGGCTAAACCTCACAGGAGGTCTATCAAGTAAAAAACCCAAGGATGGATTCTTACTATAAATATGTTGAAAAACATATTCCCCAGGTGTCTCCAAGGTGGAATCCCAATTGTGAACAACTGATTTATGTGACCAACATCCAATTATGCAAAGTTAAATTACCTGTACTTAAAATCATCTTTGTGTGTATTTGAAGATTTTTGCTGGATGCAACACCATTATTTTATTTTATTTTTTTAACAACTTTATTGGAGTATAATTGCTTTACAATGGTGTGTTAGTTTCTGCTGTATAACAAAGTGAATCAGTTATACATATACATATGTTCCCATATCTCTTCCCTCTTGCATCTCCCTCCCTCCCACCCTCCCAATCCCACCCCTCTAGGTGGTCACAAACCACCTAGCTGATCTCCCTGTGCTATGTGGCTGCTTCCCACTAGCTATCTATTTTACATTTGGTAGTGTATATATGTCCATGCCACTTTCTCACTTTGTCACAGCTTACCCTTCCCCCTCCCCATATCCTCAAGTCCATGCTCCAGTAGGTCTGTCTTTATTCCCGTCTTACCCCTAGGTTCTTCATGACCTTTTTTTTTTTTTTTTTTTCTTAGAGTCCATATATATGTGGACGGTATTTCAGAAAGAGAAAAACACCATTATTATGTTAAGGGTCATACGTAGAAAGAACAGCCTAGAGAAATCAACATACTCTATGTATGCTTTTGTTCTTTTTCCTGCACTTCAGTGCCCTTTTTACACAGCAAAATATGCATAGAATATACTTCAGAGACGATTTCACCCTAAGAACAGGTGTGCTTTAGAATTATTAGAGTTTTTGGCAATTAATATCTCATTCTGATAATACAACTATTGATTTACTGACCTTTTATTTGTCGTTTTTAGTAGTGATGACTTTGTTTTTCTAATTTTATGAATTGTAATTTCAGGGCCAGTAATAAAGCACTGATATATAATTTATGGTGAAAAAATAATCGGTAACCTCTCCACAAGGTGAATACATTTAAACCTCAGAAAACTTAGTTCACTTTCCTAGCCAAGTAAAAAATTAAGGAATAGAAAATAACACATTTTCGCTTCATGTTAATCATTTAGAATCACTAGAGGGACAAAACCCATTATCCTTTTCTTAACTGTCTAAGTTCATAGAGTTTCAAAGGAACAGCTACTTACTCACATTCAGCCCAGAAGCAGTTTCACCATAAAGGTGATGGAAGTTTGTACCTAGTTGCACTTCAGCCGAAAAAAAAAAAAAAAAAAATTCTCCTTTAGTCCTGTTTGATGTTCTGTGTTTTAAGAGCAAAAAATCCTCTTCACCAAAAGTCTTATCTTGTCAGTTAATTTTTTATTGCTGAATAGTGTTATGTTTAAACAATGTTTCTTTGGGAGGCATTGTACATGGGCCCTTAGTGACATCAAATGCAAAATGATAGCAGGTGAGATGACACACATCCAACATGAACTGGGGGCAAGATGTCAACCATTCCTCCTAATAACTTTGAAGTACAGTTTTGAACATCTTTCCAAAAGCGAGATGGGGGAAAAGAAGCATGTAAAGCCAATATCATCCTTTGGGAGACACATATAATTTAGGGGAAGGAAAAGAAAGAAGTTTCCACAGAACAAAGACAATAACAACAACAACAACAACAATTGATAAAAGATAAATTGTCAGAATAAAAGGAGAACTAGGAAAGAGAAACGGCTCAGAAGTCACAAGAGGAACATCAACAAACAAGCATCGGGGTGAGAATGAAACAGCATCCACCGCAAGTCGGCTACAGCCGAGGTGTTTCCTATGTATTCTATCAATTTATCATTATGTTATCTAACTGCCCTGTGTGGAAGGTAATCTTTTTCAACACATAGATGATAAAATTTGGGTTTCGGTAAGACTCTCAAAACCTGTCTAAATAAAAAATATAATGTGTCATTTTATTTATTCCTTCCATTCATGTGAGAAAAAAGGAAACACCAATAATCAATTTCTGGCTTTTCAAAGAAAAGCCTCAAGTATTTATACCATTGAGAAAACAGAGATATCCATTTAAATGTTATTTCAGGGCTTCCCTGGTGGCACAGTTGTTGAGAGTCCGTCTGCCGATGCAGGGGACACGGGTTTGTGCCCCGGTCCGGGAAGATCCCACGTGCCGCGGAGCGGCTGGGCCCGTGAGCCATGGCCGCTGAGCCTGTGCGTCCGGAGCCTGTACTCCGCAACGGGAGAGGCCACAGCAGTGACAGGACTGCGTACCACAAAAAAAAAAAAAAAAAAAAAAAATGTTATTTCAGGACACTATGTTATTAAGTAAAGCAATCAGTTGGAATTATACACCTCTTAGAGTTTAAGGGTTAGTTTAATAAGACACAACAACAATATCAGAAGTCTGGGGGTTTTACAAAGTCTCCTTACTGGATTTAAACTTCTTAAGAATAATGCTTTGATGCAGAATATTATCTGTTTTTCTTGCAGAGGTAATATTTTGTCTTATCTTTTATAACCTTTTTTTTTTTTTAAAACCAGCAATTAGAAAGGCTTATATTTCAAGACCAAGAACTGGAATTTTACTGGTTAGCCCCAAGAGAAAAAGAAGATGCCTGGAAAACGCAACTCCTATGACACGGAAAGGAAAAGGTCAGAACAGGATAATTAAGAAATGGCATGTGGAGGGTGTAATACTTTAGATCTGTATTGTCTTGCATCTATATAAGTACCACACAGTCAGCATCTGTAAGTGATAGAACTGTTTGGAGACCTATATCAGCCTGAAGCCAAGGCTTATGTTGCCTCAATCATCCTTTGGCCTCTCACATCCAAGGAGGTATTCAGTGGATATCACCCAGACAATGTAAGATCAATGAAAAAAAAAAAGAGAGAGAAAGTGTCACAAATTTGGCACAGAGGAGACAACAGTGAGGAAAGAAGTTAGATTCATAACAAAGAGCAAATAGGAAAAGAGTAGAAACTATAGTTTTATCAAAATGACCTAGTACAATAACTGAAAACAAACCTAAGAAATGCTGGATATCATGTGAAAATTAATGCATAGCTGAGCTTGCAAGAAAGAAAGGAAAACACAAAAATGACAGAAATTAAGAAGAAATGAAGAAAAGTGGAAAGTAAAATGAAGTGATAATGTAGCAGCCGTGGTCTTTATCCAGCTTGGGAAACCAGGGGCATGGATTTTAACTTTCTTTAGGAATAGATCTTGAGCGCACATGAGGTCAAGATTTGAAGCTGGGCCACCTTCAATAAAGTTAGGACTTTAAAGGGCTTGACACTCAGTAAAATGTTCACTAGGAAGAACTCTAGTCTTCACACAGGGTGATAACAAGAAGCTCCTTTGTCTCTGTGAGAGTTCTTGGTGAGAAAGATTAGTGCCCTGAGGAAATACAGAACTCGAGGCCCTTGTCTCATATGGGTCTAAACTCAAATTTCTTATATATAAGTAGAATGGAAAGCCCCATACCAAGGAATAATTTAAATATTTTTTTCTTGAGTTGCTGATAGCCCAAGGGTTCCTAGAAAAACTACTTTCAAAACCCCTCTGAAGTAAAATACTCATAACTAAGACCACAAGGAATTCACAAATGAAAAAAAAAAAGTTCACTGAAAATGAACCCAAAATAAAAAATGAAGAAACAATCTACATATGAAACACTAGCAGAATCAAATCCTGGAACTTGAAGCACTAAAGGGGCATCATTGTAAAAGAATAAAAATTCATGTTAAAAAATTATTGAAGAGTCAAAACCCTAAGAAATGGGTGATATATGAAATTGGACACCAGCTGAGGAGGTAGCTATTGAACTGGAAGTTAGACTTGAGAAAAATTAACAGAATGATGTGCAATGAATCAAAAAGATTTTTAAAATATAGAAAATATTTTTTAAAATATCATCCAGAAGTCTGGATGATAGATTTTAACCCATTAATAGTAGCTTTTTAATGAAAAAGTAGAGTCTATGACTAAGAGAGCAAAAAAGAGATATTTGATAAGGAAGTTTTTTTCAGAAAATTCATGAAAGAAGAGAATCCTCAGATTCAAAACTATCGATATCAAGTAAGAAAAAAGTAAGGAGAGTGAGGAAAAGCAAAAGTAAGAAAAAAATTCTTTAAAAGGAACTAAATTAAAAGAAAAATGTATCCATAAAGGAATGATACTTTCATTGAATACAAGCTTCATAGTAGCAAAAACATATGAGGGAAGACTCTCTTATGTGCTGAGAGAAAATTGTCCAACAAAAACTAAATATGCAACTAAATCATCATCCAAGAGTGAGGGTATATAGACAAATATAGGTGGAGATAATTTACCCTTTTTACCCTCACTGAAAGAATAAATAATGGATAGACTTCATGAAGAAGGCATTTGAATCCAGAATGAGGGAGAGAAATGCCAGACACATGGGTAAACAAGGAGATAAACAAGCATTAACTGGGTAGCATAACAATACTTGTTACAGAAGGAGTTATATAATATGCTTCTTCTCCATCTGAATTGAAATACCTTGACAAATATTTTAAAGTTTTGGGCAGATCGAGATCAAAACAACAGTTTTCATTAACCAGTATATCTTGGAATATATGGTTTAGGTGTAGAACTAGACCAGCTTGAAAATCTACTCTGAAACAAACTTACTTCTCAAAATGGTAGCCACTCCAAGATTTACAACCAGCCAAGAGCAAGTGTACATTTTCAAACAGCCTAAAGCCAAAGAGAAGAAGAACAAGGAGCATAACAGACCATGCTCAACTCCTTCTCCCAAATTCACTAATCAGATGACTTACCACTTCTCTCAGAAGGTATACGAGCAAGATAAATAGAAGTTATGTGGCTGTAACAAATAATGCAGAAATCTCATTGGATTACAGTAAGAAAGCTCTATTTTTTTAATCTTATAAAACCCACTGTTGTTCAGCTGTAGACCTACTCCATGACTTCACGCCTGGTCTCAGTACTGGCTGATGGAGAGGTGCCTCTTCGGCTGAGAAGGCAAATAAATGCAAACCACATGATCGCTCTTCCACTGGGAAGCTGCCCAAGTCATACCTATTTATAGTCCATTGGCTAAAATTTCACACAGCCAAACTTGATCTGAACAAATACAAATCCTACCAAAGGAGGAATGAGTGAGGAAGTAAGGCAAGAAACACCCCCATAGTGTCATTCTGTCCACATAGAAAGAAGGAACCAGAAGAAGATAATAGTGAAATTTTATATGCATGTTGATGTGTGGGGAGGCAGGTGGTTATAAAGCAAGATGAGATTAATGTTCCACAGAGCTACCTTGACCCTGCAATCCCACCCCTGGGCACAGACCCGGAGAAAACCATATTTCGAAAAGATACATGCACCCTAGTGTTCACTGCAGCACTGTTCACAATAGCCAAGACATGGAAGCTACCTAAGTGTCCATCGACAGATGAATGGATAAAGAAGAAGTGGTGTGTATATATATTCTATATATGTTCTATTCTATATATTCTATTGTGTGTGTGTGTGTATATATATACATATATATATATGTATATATATACACACACACACACAATAGAATACTACTCAGCCATTAAGAAAAAGAATAAACTAATGTCATTTGTAGCAATGTAGATGGACCTAGAGATTATAATATTAAGTGAAATAAGTCAGACAGTGAAAGACAAATATCATATAATATCACTTATATGTGGAATCTAAAATATGACACAAATGAACATATCTATGGGAGTTTGGGATTGACATATATACACTACTCTATGTAAAATAGATAACCAACAAGGACCTACTGTATAGCACAGGGAACTACACTCAATATTTTGTAATAACCTAAAAGGGAAAAGAATCTGAAAAAAAAAAATATATATATATATATATGTGTACTGAATCACTTTGTTGTACACCTGAAATTAACACAACATTGTAAATCAACTATACTTCAATAAAAAAGAACACATTATACATTTTAAATACATACAGTTCATTGTATTAATATTTCAATTACTTCAATAAAGCTGCAAAAAAATCTGCTTCCTATAATTAATACACATTCTTCTCTTGCACACATGGAACATTCTGAAAATTGATCATACTTTTGGACAAAAAGCAATTCTCAATATGTTTCAAAAATAGGTATTATACAGGCCATGTATTCTGATCTTAATGTAATAACGATAGAAACCAATTACAAAGAGATAAATTTAAAAACTCATACCTAAGAAATTAAAAACATAATTCTAAGTAATTAATGGTTCAAAGATAAGTCATAATAGATAAGTCATAATATTCAAAACTGAATAATTCATAGAGTACTGCCTTTGTTAGTTTCCTATTGCTGCTGTAACAAATTGAAAAAGCTTGGGGGCTTAAAACAGCATGAATTATTATCTTACTATTTTGTATGTCAGAAGGCTGAAGTGGGTCTTAGCTAAAATCTGTGTCAGAGGGCTGTATTCCCTCCTGGAGTCTCTAGGAGAGACTCTGTTCCCTTGCTTTGTCCAGTTCCTGGAGGTCACCTGCATTAATTCATTCATGACCCCCTTCCACCCTCAAAGCCAGAAATGGCCGGTTGAGTCATTTTCATATTGCATAACCTGATTCTGACTTTCTCTCTCTTTCACTTATGAGGAGCTTTGCAATTACGTTGGGTCCACTTGGCTAATCTAGAGTAATCTTCTCAACTCAAGGTCAGTGGATTAGCAAACTTAATTCCATCTGCCATGTAAACTTCCCCTTGCTATGTAATATAATATATTCACAGGTTCTAGGGACTAGAATGTGGATGCACCACCTTTGGTGGGGGGCAGGGAGCACTATTCTGCCTACCCCACAGCCAAATTATTAACTTGAGGGGAAAGTATAGACTTTGAAGTACAGACCATAAAGAAGAAAGGTCAAATTTTGAGGTAAGCCTCCATTTTAAGAAGACAGAAAAAGAAAACCAGAAAAAGCCAAATAAATGATGAAAGGAATATTTATGACAAGGGAAAAACAATTAATGAGACAGGACACATAAATGTTAGAGAAGATCACAAAAGCTAAAGCTGCTTCTTGAAAAGAATAATAAAAATTAAAACAAAGTCTCTTGCAAATTAAATCTAGAAAAATGAACTACTCAAATAAACATTAAAGAAATGAGGAATATATGATTAAAAATACAGCATAAAATTTTAATCGATAATTTCAAAATTAACAGTTTTTATAAAAAATATAACTTGTTAAAACTGACCTGCTCAGAAACACATTTTTTAAAACCATAAACCTATAATCATTAAAGAAATTGAATCAGTACTGAGAAACCTACCACCCTCATGAACACACTGTAATGTTCTAGGCCCATAAAAATTTTAAAAGCAAGTTCAACTAAATCTTCAAGGAACAGAGAATTTTCAGAGAATTGAAAAATAGGTAATATCGCTCAAACTCATTTTATTAGGCCAGTGAAATTTTGGCACTCCAATCAGAGAAGTCTATAGAAAAAGGAAATTTAGAGTACAGATCACTCCTTAAAAATTAATATAGACAAAAAAATCTGTATCAAAAAACTAAAGCAATGTATGAGATCATAGAATGTATTGAAAACTTTGTGTTTCACAGGAAAGCAAACAGTATAATGTTAGAATCTCTATTATAAGTCATTAATAGATGCAGAAGAAAATATAACACCCTTTTATGATCCAAACTTAGCTAGAAATAGAAGGGAGCTTATTTAATATGACAAATGATGTCCAGTAAGACCTAGAGTAAATAGCATATTTAAACATTTATAAGACAGAAAAATAAAACCATAATAAACCAAATTACTCCTCTAAAATTCTCAAAAGAAAAAAATACTCACTATTAAGACTTTACTCAACATATATTGGTAGTCCTTTCGAGTGCAAAAAGAAAAGACAAAGAAATATAAAAGTATTGGAAAGAAAGAAAAGGTTATTTACTGACAATCTGATTGCCTTCATAGAAAACCCAAGAGATTCCACAGATAAATTAACACTTTAAGCGTCAGATAGAAGACCAAAATATAAAAATCCAATAGCAGCAAATATTTACACAATTTATATAGAACATGTAATTTAAAAAAAATTAACAGAGGAACAAAGCCAAGTCAGTGTCTATGAATAAGTCTAATTAAAAATGAATAAGATCTGTATAGGAATATGTATAAAACTTTACTGTGGAACATAAATTAGGATTTATAGAGTTAATGTGCTCATATATTGGAAGACCCATGCTTATAAAGACAATCTGCCAGAATTAAGTGGTAAATTCAGTGTTTCAAATAAAAATCCCCACCATGTTTGAGAAACTTAAAGATGAGTTTAAAATTTTAATGCAAAAATAAACAGCCATGAAGGTACAAGAAAATTAGGAAGAATGTGAAGGATAAAAGAGGATGTGTCCTTCCATATTTGAACCTTCCCTTTGATATTAATGCACCAATAGAAGAATACATCAATGGACCGGAACTGATAACCTGAAAGAGAAATTCTCAAAAGAAACTCTTGGAATATGACAAAGGAAGCATTGAAAATCAGTGGGCAGAAGCAATCTACAGATTCAGCGCAATCCCTATCAAACTACCAATGGCATTTTTCACAGAACTAGAACAAAAAATTGCACAATTTGTCTGGAAACACAAAACACCCTGAATAGCAAAAGCAATCTTGAGAAAGAAAAACAGAGCTGGAGGAATCAGGCTCCCTGACTTCAGACTATACTACAAACCTACAGTAATCAACACAGTATGATACTGGCACAAAAACAGAAATATAGACCAATGGAATAGGATAGAAAGCCCAGAGATAAACCCACACACATATGGTCATCTTATCTTTGAAAAAGGAAGCAAGAATATACAATGGAGAAAAGACAGCTTCTTCAATAATTGGTGCTGGGAAAACTGGACAGCTCCATGTAAAAGAATGAAATTAGAACACTTCCTAACACCATACACAAAAATAAACTCAAAATGGATTAAAGACCTAAATGTAAGACCAGACACTATCAAACTCTTAGAGGAAACACATGCAGAACACACTTTGACATAAATCACAGCAAGATCCTTTTTGACCCACCTCCTAGAGAAATGGAAATAAAAACAAAAATAAACAAATGGGACCTAATGAAACTTCAAAGTTTTTGCACAGCAAAGGAAACCATAAATAAGACGAAAGACAACACTCAGAATGGGAGAAAATATCTGCAAACGATGCAACCAACAAGGGATTAATCTCCAAAATATACAAGCAGCTCATGCAGCTCAATATCAATAAAAACAAACAACCCAATCCAAAAATGGGCAGAAGACCTAAATAGACATTTTTCCAAAGAAGATATACAGATTACCAACAAACACATGAAAGGATGCTCAACATCACTAATCATTAGAGAAATGCAAATCAAAACTACAATGAGGTATCACCTCACACCGGTCAGAAAGGCCATCATCAAAATATCTACAAACAATAAATGCTGCAGAGGGTGTGGAGAAAAGGGAACCCTCTTGCACTGTTGGTGGGAATGTAAATTGATACAGCCACTATGGAGAACGGTATCGAGGTTCCTTAAAAAAATTAAAAATAGAACTACCATTATGACCCAGCAATCCCACTATTGGGCATATACTCTGAGAAAACCATAATTCAAAAAGAGTCATGTACAGGAATAAAGACGCAGACATACAGAATGGACTTGAGGACACAGGGAGGGGGAATGGTAAGTTGGGATGAAGTGAGAGTGGCATGGACATGTATACACTAACAAATGTAAAATAGATAGCTAGTAGGAAGCAGCCCCATAGCACAGGGAGATCAGCTCCGTGCTCTGTGACCACCTATAGGGGTGGGATAGAGAGGGTGGAAGGGAGACACAAGAGGGAAGAGATATGGGGATATATTTATAGCTGATTCACATTGTTATAAAGCAGAAACTAACACACCATTGTAAAGCAATTACACTCTAATAAAGATTTTAAAAAATAAGGAAATGTAAAAAAAAAAAAGTCATGTACCACAATGTTCATTGCAGCTCTGTTTACAATAGCCAGGACATTGAAGCAACCTAAGTGTCCATTGTCAGATGAATGGATAAAGAAGGTGTGGCACATGTATACAATGGAATATTACTCAGCCATAAAAAGAAACGAAATTGAGTTATCTGAAGTGAGGTGGATAGACCTAGAGACTGTCATACAGAGTGAAGTAAGTCAGAAAGAGAAAAACAAATACCGTATGCTAACACATATATATGGAATCTAAAAGAAAAAAAAGAAAAAATGGTTCTGATGATCCTAGGGGCAGGCCAGGAATAAAGACGCAGACATAGAGAATGGACTTGAGGACACGGGGAGCGGGGAGGGTAAGCTGGGACGAAGTGAGAGAGTGGCACTGACATATATACACTACTAAATGTAAAATAGATAGCTAGTGGGAAGGAGCTGCATAGCACGGGGAGATCAGCTCCATACTTTGACCACCTAGAGGGGTGGGGTAGAGAATGTGGGAGGGAGACGTAAGAGGGAGGGGATATGGGGATATATGTATACATATAGCTGATGCACTTTGTTATACAGCAGAAACTAACACAACATTGTAAAGCAATTATACTCCAATAAAGATGTTTAAAAAAAAATCAGTGGGCAGGATGGGCAATTCAACAAGATAAATAATTATCCATATGGGTAAAAGATAAAATTAGATGAATGCTTAACTGCCCTTCAAAAAACAATAATTTAACTTCAGTTAAACATTGGAAAGTTATATTAGTTTCCTAGGGCTGCTATAATAAAGTACCACAAACTGGGAGACTTAAAACAATGGAAATGTATTGCCTCACATTTCTGGAGGCTAGAAATCTAAAATCAAGCTATGGACAGGGCTGTGCTCCATCTGAAGCCTGTAGGGGAATCCTTCCTTGCCTCTTCCTAGCTTCCAGTGGTTTGCCAGCAATCTTTGACACTCTTTGGCTATTAGATGCATCCCTCCTATCTTCCATCTTCACAGGGCATTCGCGTTGTGTGTCTTCATACCATCTTCTCTCAGTGAATGGTGACTATATATAGTTAACAATGCCAGTTTTGTGTATTTGAACATTGTTAAAAGAGTAGATCTTAAGAGTTCTCCTCACAAGAAAAAAGGTGTAACAATGTGAGGTGATGCATTTTAACTAACATTGTGGTAATTATTTTGCCATATATATACATATATAAAATTATTTTGTTGTACACATTAAACTAATACAATATTATGTGTGATTATATTTCAAAAAACTGGGGGGAAAAGTACTCTTTTCAAGAAAACTTTAATTAAGTACATGGTTCTTCAAAATCTGCCGCTAAATAGCACATCTCTCTAACTCTTAACAGTCTGGGGAAAGAAGTGGTCTTTGGCTTTTTGGTATAGTGTAATAGTCAAGAAAGAAGACTTGGCAGAAAGGGAAAGACAAATACCATATGATATCACTTATATGTGGACTCTAAAATATGACACAAATGTACAATACCTATCTATGAAACAGAAACAGACTCACAGACATAGAGAATGGATTTGTGGTTGCCAAGGGGGTGCTGGGGGAGGGAAGGATTGGGAGCTTGGGATTAGCAGATGCAAACTATTTTATATAGGATGGATAAACAACAAGGTCCTATTGTATGGCACAGGGAACTGTATTCAATATCCTGTGATAAACCATAATGGAAAAGAATATGAAAAAGAACATGTATGTATAACTGAATCATTTTGCTGTACAGCAGAGATTAACACATTGTAAATCAACTATACTTCAATAAAATTAAAAAAAAAAAAGAAAGAAAGAAGACTTGGGTAGCAGTTCGCCTGAGTTCAACTTCTGGCTTGGTCACTTTCAAGCTATGTGACCTTGGGCAAGTGATGTTACCTCTCTGAGCCTTGGTTTCCTCCTCATCTGTAGAATGAAATAAAAATAATACCTCCCTCATAGGTTTTATGAGGATTAAATGCACTAATATATAGAAAGAATAGAATAAGCACTCATCAAATGTTAGTTATTTTCATTATTGTGCTAGTGATTTTCATCATCCACATATACCATGAGCTATAGGCTAAAAACATATTAGCAAGTAGAGGTACTAACAGACTTCTTTTAATGAAAATAAAAAGAATGTCTGGACATCTGGAGAATCATCTAAGGCCATTCAAAATAAAAATGTTGTAACAACATACTGTCAAAGATAGGGCTCAGCAATCCAAATACTGCATTCCCTCCAAGTTTAATAAACAGGATAAATAATACAAGGAACCATGAGATTAAAAGGCCAATGGGAAACTTTCTCCCTCTGAGAACCATGTTATGAAGATTTTGAAAAGGGAGCCAGAGGTCTCTAAGCACATTTGTGCTTGGATACTTATTTGGTAATCAGGGTTATTGATTTCACATTATGCATGTTTACGTTAATGGCCCAGTCGTTTGGAAGAGCCCCATTGATTCTACACTCACCAGCAAGGTGTCTATGGTCATTTACAGGTGTGCCATACATTGTGAAAACGGATCGGCTTCCACAAAGCAGTCATGCCATAGACCCGACTAAATGCTGACAAATACATAGTATAGATAATTACAAAAATACAGCCTTGGTTCCATCTGAAGAGGCACAAATTTTAGATTACTGATATTCAAATTAGCTGAGGTTTAACACAGATCAAAAGGGTACATTCTGAAAAAAAAAACAGGGACTCAGGTAGGTGTTTGTTGCCAGTGTTTGTTGCAGCATCATTCACAATAGTCAACAGTTAAAGAGTCAAAGGTGGATACAACCCAAATGTCCATCAACAGATGAATAGATAAACGAATATTATATATACACACAATATGTTATTCAGCCTTAAAAAAGGATGAAGTTCTCGGGCTTCCCTGGTGGCGCAGTGGTTGAGAGTCCGCCTGCTGATGCAGGGGACACGGGTTCGTGCCCCGGTCCGGGAAGATCCTACATGCCACGGAGCGGTTGGGCCCATGAGCCATGGCCGCTAGGCCTGCGCATCTGGAGCCTGTGCTCCGCAACGGGAGAGGCCACAACAGTGAGAGGCCCGCGTACCGCAAAAAAAAGAAAAAAAAGGATGAAGTTCTCATATGTACTACAACACGAAAAACCTTGAAAACATTCAGCTAAGTGAAATAAACCAGACACAAAAGTACAAATATTATATGCTTCCATTTATATAAAATATCTATAATAGGCAAGTTCATAGAGACAGGAAGTAGTTAAGAGGTTACCAGGGGATGAGGAGAGAGGGAATAGAGAGCTATTGCTTCATGGTTACAGAGTTTCTCTTTGGAGTGACGACAAGTTTGGAAATAGATAATGGAGACGGTTGTACAACACGGTAAATGTAAATAATGCCACTAAATTGTACACTTAAAATGATGAAAATGGCAAATTTTGTTACATATTTTACAATAAAAAAATTGAAACAAAAAAGAAATAGCTACAGCTCTGTTGACTCATACTCATCTAGTTTCTCTCTTACCTCTGAGGGGACTGGAATTTAATTACTAAGAAATAGAATTTTAAGAACATACTATAAATTATGTTTTACTAAGATATGTTATATTTCATTATTTTTCCTCCTTCCATCCACAATTCTAGGCTTCTTTACAGAAGTAAAAATCTTGTATTATGGGTTTCCCAAAGCACAGTACAATGCCACAATAAAGGCAGTGCCATGGAGCACATCCATCTGAAGCTACAAGGCTTTATTTATAATACTTGACTTGAAGTTACCATAAAAGCGTGTAATAACAAGCCATGTTATGATACAATTCTGCCTCCATGATTCTAAAGAAGCTGCTCAATAAGATAAGCAGGTCATCATGCAACCGTCTAGTGTATTCAATGTTGTCTATGTTTAAAACATCCACTGTAACATCGTGTCTTAGAGGGATACATTCAGAGTTATGAATTTCTTGTGAAAATTGTTCTCTTTATATTTCTTTGAATAGCAATAGGAAAATCAATTCTTGCCCTTTCTCTAGGAGCCGAAGAGGGAATACACTTGCAGGTGGAATAAATTGTCTTCCTTCTGTTGAAATGAAACTGTAATCTGTGTGCTCAGTGGCATATGCAAATAGATTGAAACTTGGTCACAGAAAATTTTCTGTTCCCGACAACATCTGCTACACTTGACAGATGCTCCAGTGCCAATATCACACCAAGTAAAGCGAGACTGCAAGAAAGTAGAAACTCCCAGGGTTTTAGCTTCTTTTCTGAAGAAAAATGCCATTAACTCAGAAACTACGTTCTGAACTCAGTAAAGTGTATATAATGTTTGCACTTTGTAGATGTAGAGCATATGTGATTGCAATGATTAAAATATCATATTCCTCACTCCCTGCTTTCTGACAGACAGAAGGTCTGGTTTCTTTAATCCTATATTTGAGTTCATAACATTTCAAAATGTTTTCATTTTTCCCCTACGATTATAAAAGTAAGAAATAGAATATTTGAAAAATGTGAAATGTTTATTCCCAATCATAAGAATATCACAATGCTAATAAATGTGTATGCAAAGCATATAAACAGTAAAATGACTACAGAAAATGCAAATAATAAATGCATATCAGACTTTGATTTTTCTAAAATTGAAATGAATGTAAGTTAACAAAAATGAGGTATAATATATAAGGCATACACGTTAAAATATGATTCCAAAATCTAGTGATAGTACATTAAGTCCAGAGTACTGCTGCATTGATTGCAGAATAGTACATTTATATGTTCATTTTGGAAAGCATTTTGGCATATCAAAGGTCATTTAAAAAATGTTAGACTCGTTTTAGGAAGCTGCTGGTTAATTTTGTGATGATAAACAAGCACCAGCTGTTGACTTTCTCCACAAAATTCAATCCTGGAGAAACTAGAGGAAAAAAAGAGTCCATATTCCAGAAACCAATAAAAAAAAAAACCTGCGCAACCCATTCAGAGCATTCAGTATGTTTTGAGTTGTTTATATCTGGAAGATAAGTGGCTATAGGCTATGAAGGAAGAGGGTGGATTGAAGCAGTAGTGAGAGGGCAGGTTGAAGTTAAGCTTTCATTCTTAACACTTTGGGGAAATATTATATACATATTGTAAAACATACAAATCATAGTGTACAGCTCAGAAAATGATTATGAATATAACTACTGCCCAGCTCAAGAGAGAAAATATTACAAGCATCAACATCAAGACAGGGAACATTACCAACATCCAGAAACCTCCCTCCTGCCCTGACCCAGTCTACTTTCCCCAGAGAGGACAACAGATTAGGTTTGGCTATTTTTGAATGTCATATAGGTAGAGCCATACTCTTTTGCATCAGGTATGTGTAGCTCAAAATTACAATGGACAGATTCAGTCATTTTATTGCATGTAGCAGTACTTTATTATTAGTATTGTTAACATTAATTTGTATTATTTATATTTTATTTATATTATATTTATATGCTTATTTATTATCTTATTAAATATAGCAATCATTTATGAAATACTATATAGTATTCCGTTGTATGAATATTTAAAATCTTTTAAAATCATACATTTAATGGACATTTGGTTGTTCCTAGTTTTTGTTATTATAAAAAAAATGTTGCTAAAACCTCCTCGTGCATACTCTTTGGTGCAAATACACATTTATTATATTGAATCTATACCTAAGAGTGTTATAACTTTTGTCTTCTTAAGGGGAAAACAAAGAATGATAAATTTAAGAAATCACAAAAAATAAATAAGACAAAAATAGATTTATTTTTAACTTTCTTTTAACTTTTAACTAATGCATTATTTTTAACTTTTTTCTAATGCATATACTTATATCCAACAACAGAAAACTTGATCACTCAAATATGAAAAAAGAGCTGAAAGAATATACAATAAATAAATACAAATCAAACATATTCATACATATATCATTTGACCTTGAGAAATAATTGAACATCATTGGAGAACTTCCATATCTGTTGTGTAAAGTGACTGGATTATATTCAGGTTCAGTGATGTTATTAAGAACCTAGCATATGCAGGTGCTTTTAACATAATGTTTGAAAATGTTTACTAATGTCTATTAAGTATGCTAGTAAGAAAGAATGACCACAGTTTAGTAGGAGTAGACTGTGCTATATTTCTCCACTAGTGCCAGCACAGAACAGATGACCAACCCAAAGGCCACATTAGATGACATTCACGTCAGAAGATGCCAGGATGGACAGATGCCTCCTCCCACTGTCATATTGCTGCAGTTAGAAATGAGTTAAGTGCTGCTCTTGGACCAACTTAAGATTTTAATAAAGTGACTAAATGTATATTTATATTCACATTAAGTTTTCCCATATTATAACAATAACCCTTTTCCCATACAATGAGAATAATCAGTTAACAGTAGAAATAGGGAAGTGACAACTTATTCCCCATTGGGTTGCACAGAGGTATCTGGTTGCCTTTCACTGGACTGCTCCAAGGCATTTTACTCATTTCTTAATAATAATAATAATTCACGAATACTTATTCACCCAAATTCAAGTCACTTGCGCACACCTTGCCCCATATGGTACTAGCCAGGGAGGGATGGTTCCCCAGGGAAAAGTCAGGATGCTGTTAACAGGGGAAGAGGAAATTGACTTTGGAACAGATAAGAAACATAGACGTCTGCGAGACTTAGTTGTTTAAAGACAAACACAAGACAATAAATAATTAAATTTATGGATACAGTTAAAGACTAATTGTGAAACATCAAATCATAAGAAATACAGAATGAAATAAGCATAAATATTTGTAAATTCTTGAAGGGAGGTGAACTCTACTGAGCTTAAAATCGATAGAGCAATCCAGAAAGGAAAGATGGATACACAGACTTCTTTTATTTTCTGTAGTCGAAATGAATGTAGCCACATTCTGCAGCAGTTGTTCATTTGTATTTTTCCTGATTTTGATGATATATTAGATATATAAAAATTTTGCATTTTTATTTAATCAAATATGTAAGTTTTATGGCTTCTTCTATTGATTTTTATACTTAAAAAGCCTATCACTATTCATAGTTTATGTTTAACATTTGCAACAAATTTTTACAGTAAAATATGAAACAATATAACAGAAAAATAGAGGATGGATTAAAAATATGGTAAAATGACATAATATTATTTATCCATTATACACATTCATTTTTTGAAAAATATATATTACATGTCCACTATGAGCTAAGCACTATTCTAGGCACTGTGTGTGAAACAGTACTTAAAACTAATGAAAAACATTCCATTCATAAAGCCACCATTCTGTGGAAGGAGACAGATAATAAGTAAAATAAATGTGCAAAGTAAATAATACATTGGATAGTGATAAAAGCTAGGGATAAAAATAAAGGAAAGGATGTAGCATTGTGAAAGTGAAACCTAACAAAAACCTAAGCTAAGTGAAGGAGCAAAGCATAATTATTGCTGGGAAAGAATATTCCAGGCAGAAGACGCTGCACGTGAGTTGCCTGCATGCCTGACCCATTTGAAGACAGCAAACAAAAAGTTGGTGATAATAAAGCAAAATTAAAAACTAGTTTTACAAATTCAGTGCAAAGAACAGGGCATATATTTATGTATAGTATGCTCTCAATCATATACAAACGTGTAGAAAAAGCCTAGTTGGCAAAACAGAAAATGGTTAAAAGTAGGATTAAGGGTGATTTTTGTTCAATTTTCACTTTTCGTCATTTGAATTTTTCTCTAACAACCATAGCTTCCTTTCACACTAGAATTTGTTTTTTGGGGTTTTTTTTGCGGTACACGGGCCTCTCACTGTTGTGGCCTCTCCCGTTGCGGAGCACAGGCTCTGGACACGCAGGCTCAGCGGCCATGGCTCATGGGCCCAGCCTTTCCGCGGCATGTGGGATCATCCCGGACTGGGGCACGAACCCGTGTCCCCTGCCTCGGCAGGCGGACTCTCAACCACTGCACCACCAGGGAAGCCCTAGAATTTGTATTTTTAAAACTCTCTGAACAGGGATGGATTGAGCATCTGGAAGAAATGTACAATTACAAAATGTGGATAATAAAACCACACACTTAATATTAAATACCAAATTATACATGTAAACACATGCCAAGTTCTTAGTCTTATACAACAAAGGATGAACAGAGAGCCCCATCAATAAAATAATTTTCATTCTCTTCCCAGAAGAATTGCTCAGCCAACAAATACCCAGACAGGAAACTTACTGTCTCATAGTGAGAACATCAGCCTTGTGCTTAATTTAATTTATGACTTCACAGCAACTCACCGAAATTTGAGATAATGTCTTCACATTCCTTATTAGTTTACTGAAACATCTAAAAAGGCACAGTTGAGCCCTTAGCAGATGGCAAGCTTCAGTCCCTGAAATGGGATTATAGTTCTTTCTTTGCCGGGAGTTGACAGATGTGCATCATCACATGCCTCAGGGCAAAGACTGGATGCTCAGAGCTTACATGGGAACAATTGAGTGTAAAAATCACATTCCAGTTCTGCCAGCTAAATCAATAAGTGATGACTGACAGTTGGAACTATCAAGTCATGGTTGGTCTGGAAATTGCTCTTAACCTTTGCCTTCATTTATAGACTGCCGACTCTGGAGAGAAACATCCAAAATGTGAGTGGATCAAATGGAATACTTCACAATGGCATTCTGATTAGGCTGCTATTTTTATAGATGGGTTGCTGGGGTTTTTAGATCTTAAGCTGAATCGCTTTCTTTTCACATTGTATCTCCAGCACGTCACCAAGAATATAGTAGGTGAAAAACCATGTGGTGAGAACTGTTCTTTCACATGTTGGACGCCTTCAGGTAGCACACACATGTCCACAGAGAGAACTGCACATGCTGGGCAATCTAGAAGGCAAAGCAAACGTTGAGCCGAAGCCTAAACTTCAATTTGTATCGAGCGAGAATTGGACTAAGCTGGTGTCTTTGCCCTCAGTTGTGCAAATCAGCTTAATTCAACCTGGAATTACATCACCCTCACCGATTTCTGGGATTCAGCTAAATGTCCAGTGGCACACATATAACAGATATTTTCTTCTTCTAGGTCTGTTTTCCTTATTATAATTTGTGATGTTTTAATTATTTTTGTTGGTTTTATGTATCAGTTAGGGTAACATAGTTGCCATAACTAGCAGGGATTGATACTTTTAAAAGATTATGTTTAGTTCAAGATTACAAGGCAGTGTGGAGGTTCCCAGTCAGTAGATGGATTTCCTGCTTATAGCAATTCAGGGGCTCAGGCTTCTGCCACCTTGTGTATCTGTCCAATGCTAAGGCCCCCAAAACCCTCTGCATCCAATCCAGCAGAATAAAAATGCCCCGACTGATTCGTACAAACTCTTAAGTTGAAACCTATTCCTTCTAGTCCCATTTCATGGGTAAAACTAGTCATACAGCCATACTTCATTCCAAGAGGGACCGGGATATGTAACTTTTTGCTGAGCAGCTTGTCTCTTAACATCTTCTGGAAAGGTGGGCCATGACTGGTGAGCAGCTAATCATCTCTGCCAGAGCGACTTTAATCGGGTTCTTTTCAGTATCTGGAAATCTTTAGAAGATGGTGTGTCAAAGTTCCAATCTCTTTTCTTCTGAGATAGAACTTCATTGAGGTAGAGACTGAAGGGAAAAGAATGACTTATGACTTCTTTCCCACCATCTCAAGCCCTAGAGCTTGCAGCTGCTGGACCCGTCACTCATCTGCTCACACAGCCTGGGAAGTAGCTATTGCTGACTCCCTCACAACACCTAGTTAGAAACAATAGGCTCCTGGCTCTTGGTGGCCTCCCCCATCATTTTCCTTTGTAGATATTTCTTCCTAGTAATGTATTTAAAATCTTTCACTGAGGCAGCTTAAACACTGGAAAGAGCATGGGCTTTGAAATTAAACAAGGACAGGAATAACAACCTGGTTTTGAATCCCTGTTCCATTGGTTACAAGTACAGAATCTTGGCTGATTAAATGAAACTGAGCCTTGGCTTCAGCCTAGCTGAAACTGCTAATGCATCTGATCTCATTGAACCTGACACTTATTGGGCACTCAGTAAAAGGTCTCTATTTTCTCTCCTAGAAAACAATGACAGAAAATCGTTCAAAAGCAGAGGATTAGCAAGGTAAGCTTTGAAGACAGCCTTTTGGTAATGACTATACCAAAAGTCATCACTGTGGGAACCAGTACTGGGGTAGTAAAAACTGAACTGTAATTGATGAATTGCTGGAGGCTCAGTGTGGACAAATTTGATAGTTAAAAACTCCAGAGGGATCCAATCACAGGGGTCCCCATATACTTGTGAGTTTTACCTCCAGAAGCTCACGCTCAGCCAGGTTCTCACAGTGAATATGAAAAATCCCTTCATACTTCAGGCAGGGAGAGGAGACGAGAAACAACTTTGAAATACACTAGAGCATTCTATTCTTCTTAATAAGGCATGCCCTCAGGAGAAAACTGTTAACCAGAGCCTAGCCTTCTGGGCTATTATCAGAGCCTAACTGGCCTAAAGGAAAAGGAAATACCCAATTGCAGTCAGCTTTAACCTTCCACGTGGGAGAAGGGAAATACCCAACCCTAGTCCACTCTAGCTGTCCTGTCCCACTTAAGGGGCAGGGGGACTGAGCAACACTTGGAAAGTTCACATTCCAGAGACACGGGCTCAATAAGAGACTGAGTGCTAAAGAATGCTTCCCCCAACACATACCTTACCTCCACATTAATAAAGGCTTATGTAATAAATTGCTTATTTACAGCAATTCCTTTTGCCCAAAAGATCATGTCCAATTATCATGAAAAAATTACAAGGTAGACCAAAAGGAAAAAAACACAATTGAGGAAACAGAGCAAGTGTCAAAACCAAACATGGCATGGAGAGAACCCAGGCAACTGTGTAGCCCATCCTATAGCTGTGCTTACAGTGGATATCCAAGCAGAGATCCCAGGCAGTGGCTTTGCCCATCTATAGAGTTGAGCCGGTGGCCCCATCTGGCCAGGGAGCTTAGTGGGCAGTTCTGCCTAATTTGAGTCCCCAGCCAATGAGCCTTACTGGCCATGGAATCGTTTTTATGGCCCCTCCCAGACAATGAAACAAATTCACAGCCCTGCCCAACTGCTGAGTATAGCCTCCAGTCCCACCAGATCAGGAAGCCTGACCAGAGAATCCAGGTAGCCATAAGGTCCATTCTACAGCTTCGTTCAGGCAGGGAACCAGGCCAGCACTACTGTTCAACTGTTAATTATGGCCATTGGCCTACATAACCAGAGAGCCTGAACAGTGACCCTGGATGACTGCCAAGTAATATCTGAGGGCTTTACAAAGTACAAGCCCAGCTTCTGGCCCCACCTGAGCACAGAGACCTGCCAGCAACACCATCCAGTTGGGGAACACAGCCTGAGACCCCCATCTGAGCAGGGCTGATTGCCAGAGCCAATTTTGTAGCCCTGCTCCTTTGTGGAATCCACCCAGTAGCACCACCCTGCCAGGGAACATAGATCGCAAACCCCCCTGAGCAGAGGTCATTGCAGAGCCAGGCTAGTGGCCTCATCTGAATGCAGAACACAGCCAGCAGCCCCACTTAATCAGGGAGCCCACCCAGAGGCCCCATTTGAATGTGGAGCCAGCAGGCCCACCTAACTGTGAAGCTCAGCTAGTAGCACCATCCCTGACCTTAGAGCATGGGCAGTGGCCTTGCTCATATAGAGACCACTATATATATATAACATCCATGGGCAGGTGGGCCTGCTGGCTCCACCTGCCCATGGATGTTATCAACTGACCCTTCCAAAACCCCAAGCCGAGCTGGCTGATGAAGGTCTGTCCCTACCAAAGAAATCTGTAAAGCCTGGAAGAGGAGACTGCTTATTCAAATGTGCAGATACCAAAACAAGGATACAAGGATTATAAAGTATCAGGTAAATATGATACCACCAAAGGAAACTAATAAAGCTCTGATAACGTGCCCAAAAGAAATGGAGAGTTATGAACTGTATGACAAAGAATTCAGAATAATCTTCTGCTATCAAAGTTAAGTTGTTATTACCTTAAAATAGGATGTTATAAATATATTTTATGAATACCTCATGGTGACTACAAAGGAAAAATGTGTAGTAGATATACAAAAAAATTATGATAAAGGAGTCAAACACAAAAAGCCATCAAATCACAAAGGAAGAGAGCAAGAGAGGAAGTAAGGAACAAAGGATCTATAAAACAGAAAACAATAAACAAAATGGCAGTAGTAGTCCATACCTATAAATAATTACTTCAAACATGAGTGGATTAAGTTCTCTAATCAAAATGCATAGGGTGACTGAATGGATTAAATAAAAAAGAGTCAACAATATGCTGCCTACAAGACACTCACTCTAGCTTTAAGCACACACACAGACTGAGAATGAAAGGATGGAAAAAGATATTTCAAGCAAATGACCACCAAAAGAAAGCAGGGGTAACTATAGTTATATCAGACAAAATAGACTTCAAGCTAAAAATCAGAGACAAAGATGGTCAAAGATGGTCACTATATAATGATAAAGGGGTAATCCACCAAGAAGATATAACAATTGTAAATATTTTTACACCCAACACAGGAGCACCTTCATAAAGCGAGTAAGTATTAACAAAACTAAAAGGAGAAATATGCAACAATGCAATAAGCACTGGGGACTTTAGGAACCCACTGTCAACAATGGATATATCACCCAGACAGAGAATCAATTTAGACAGGGATTTGAATGACACTGTGGACCAAATGACCTAACACACAAATAAAGAACATTCCGTCCAACATCAACAGAGTATACATTCTCTTCAAGTGCACACGGAAAATTTTCTAATATAGAAATCAGGCCACAAGGCAAGTCTCAACAAATTCAAGAAGACAGAAATTATATCAAGTATTTTTTTCTAACCACAATGGTATGAAACTAGAAATATATAAGAAGAAGGAAGCTGGAAATTTTATTTTATATACAAATCAGTGGAAATGAAACAACACACTCCTGAACAACCAATGGATCAAAGAAAATATAAAAAGGGCAATCAAAAGTGTCTTGAAACAAAAGAAAATGGAATCACAACATACAAAAACATACAGGATGTAGCAAAAGCCATTCTAAGAGGGAAGTTTATTGTTGGAGGAGGTCATCAAGAAGACACACAACCACCCGTTGATCCACAGCTGGACCCTGGCAATGGGAGGAGCCTCACCCCCTATCCTGTCCTTGTAATGTACATTCTGCCCACTCTTCCCACAGCTGGAACCGTATTCAAGGACATAGCCTTCCTTGAGAGAGCAATGTGTTGTTGAGACCTTCTGGATGGTTTACGTGACTGGACCCAGTTCACTAAAGATTTAAGCCTTAACCTTCACGTTCATTTATTTAACAAGCATTTATTATATATATCTGATACTACCGTAGGTTCTAGGAACACAAAAATGAATTACATGTCTCTTCCTTCTTGGAAAAGAAACCTTTGTCTGGCAGGGATAAAATTTATAGATAATTTATTTTAATGCAGTGGGGCATATAATACTTGAATGATACATAAATAGTAGAAGAAGGATTGATTATTTGGCAGTAGTGGAATTCAAGGATGATTTCTTGGAAAAGATGACACCTGAGCTAAATTTTAAGGAATGAATAGATATTTGCAGGGTAATCAAGGATGAGAGAGAGCAAATTCCAGGAAGATGGATTAATATGAAAAGTGTCATGGGAGGATGAAATCAAATGGAGCATTTGGAAAAGTACAAAGTGTGGTATAATTAGAATATTAAAGTAGGAGGGTGTTGGTTACATGGGATTAGAGCTACTGCCAGGGCCAGATCAATTCAAGTCTTGAATTTCATGCTAAAGTTTTAAAATTACTTACAGTAGTGACATGCAATTATTGATGTTTTTAAGTGTGAGAGTGATAAGGTCACATTTGCATTTTAGATAAATTGACAAATATGGAGGATGTTCGAAGTTCACCTTAAGTAAATTTATCATTTAGATTATCTACCTACAAATGACTTTCGTGACTACTTAAACGGTGTGTGAGGTTAGGTTAACTCATCTCTATGTGCTTTAGTTTCCTTGGTTATAAAAATGAAGAAGATAATAGGTCCTATTTCAGAGAGTAATAGTAAAAGTTAAATGGGTTAATATGTGTAAAGTGCTTCCATGTAGTAAGGACTCAACAAGTGAAAACTAATTACATAATTAATTTATTCCTTAAAGATCCACAATTTGTAAAAAAAAAAAAAAAAAATAGAAATAAAAAAACATTATGATGAGAATAAAGAAACAATTGAGATCAGGAACCATCTTCCTGAAGAGGATTATAAATACAATTTGAAAATTCTAGTGTGAATAGTATTATATATTCTATGGTTTTATTTCCCAGCCAACTGTGTAAATGTTGCATTTGGCAAGGAGATATTAAAAAGTTCTGCAGACTTTTAGTAGAAATCGTAGGCAATTTTAATCAGAGTTTGACATTCACGCTCATTCATCTGCGTGCCAGAGTGCAGTTTCACCTCTATATAAACACCATTATTGTTTCCGCAGCTTGGAAGTCACCAGGTGGAAGAACAAACAGCACTTTTCAGCCTCAGAAACAATGAAAAGGGTAAATGAACTTTGTGTGAATCCTCTCATGATATTTTCTCTGGTCTCCTCTCCAAGATGCTTTATCCAAAAAAGAAAAAAAAAAGCAAACCAACTCTCATATATATTGGAACCAAAGTGCTGAAGAGAAAGGAAATTTGTTCTTCATATGGTTGAGTGATGCATCCAGGAAATAAAATTTTTATGTTACACAATATCAGAAAATTCTTAATGGGTAAACTAATTTTGTGGACTTAAAACAAATAATACTACTTACCATATTATATTTTATGTGTATATAAAAACAAGAAATTGAAAATAAGTATATTCAATATAAATATGAACATGATTAAATTTCAGCATGTTAAAATTAATTCTGGTGTCTCATAATAATCTCATTTTAAAAGAATATATAATTTAATACTTAGAAAATGTGTGGAAAAGTACACAAAGATCAGTATATTTAACTAGTTTGTAGACATCTTAAAAGAAAGCTTTTAACTATTCAATTAAATCAGGATATGTTAATAGTTTTTATATGCTGCCATATTTCTACATTTCTCTATTTCACAAAGGAAAATAATGCAATTTGCATTTTAAGAGCTAGTATTATACTTTAAAATATGGAAATGAAATGCAAAGAATTTTTTAGGGAGAATCTATTTTAAAATTCAAAGATATGTGTTCTTATTTTTATAGGAATTGATTTAAATTTCAATGAACAAAAGAGATGTCCAAAATTATGAAAAGTGATTTCTCTCACATTTCAAGAAATGAAAACATCTAGTAATTTTATCTTATATAATAATGCAAATTTTGGAAAGATGAACACCATGCTGGGAAGCTACGTGAGGAATATCAAATTCTGTTTCTGAACATGTCAAAAATCTATAATTCCATATAGTTATTAAAATGGGAGCAAGCAGCAACTTCTAATTTCTTTGTATGTTGTTCCAGTTTCTCTTGCTGTGTAACAAATCACCCAGAAATTTAACAGCTCAATCACTGCTATTTTATTATGCTTATGGGTTTGGAGGGTCAGAAATTTAGAAAAGACCAATAAGGAGTGGCTTTCCTTTGTTCCATAATATCTCATGCTCAGATTGGAAGACTGGGAGGCTGAAGGTAATTCGATGACTTGGGTTCCCCTGGAGTATAGTCTCCAACACGTTGGACAAAACACACGTCTGGACAAAACACTATATAAATACTATCTCCTATATGAGGATATATGTATAGCTGATTCACTTTGTTATAAAGCAGAAATTAACACACCACTGTAAAGCAATTATACTCCAATAAAGATGTTATAAATAAATAAAATCTCCCAATCCATAAAACTAAGAAAATAATACGTGGTATTTTCTCAAAGTTATGTATAACATGTGTATGTATGGATGTGTGTGCGCCTGTGTACATACAGATTTATGTGCACATATATATATCGATATTTACGTCAACTCACATTTCCTAAAATAAACTGAATTGGCCACCTTGCTTATTTGGCAGGAAAATTCAATTGGTGTATTAACATGAATTCATCTACTTACAAAAGCAGTTTAAGTGTGTTTAATAAATATTGAGAAGAAGTAAGATATTTATGGATGGATGGATGCATTTTAATATAGCATCCATTGAATTACTCTTGGCATTCTGAATAATTGCCATGTGCCAGGGATTGCAGGATTTAGTGAGTCAGGAGATGTCAAAGTTAGTCTTCGGTTGGGATTCTGTTGGCAATGTGCATTCTCATCAGATAAGCTGAGGTAAGAAGACTAGTATGAGCAAAGGGAAATTTCATTTTTAACACTGTGTGGGGCAACATAAGATAATGATTGAAAGATCTGGCTCTGGAGCAGAATGCTTTGGTTCAAAAGTCAACTCCACAAATTAATGTTTGCAAGACTAGATAAGTTACTTAACTTGTCTGCACTGTAATCCTCACATCTGTAAAGTGAGGATAATAACTGTACTTATGTCACAAGTGTGAGAAGTAAATGAGTTAGTATATGCAAAGTCTTAAAAGAGTAAAAGGCATATGGTTCACACTCAGTAAATATTAGGCATTATTATTACTATTATTATTACTATATAATTTAGGGAGGTGGAAGAAAATTTTACAAGGTGAAATTTTATTGCACAAATGCATTACCCTATCGAAAATAAATGCATATGATTGTAACTTCAATCCTTTATTGCAGTTTTTTTTCTCTATGTTGTTGTACCATCATTACTACGCTTTTTTCATGGATTTCTTGATGGTGGTCCTGATACAAGGGAGTAGAAGGAGACGTCCAGATAACTGTCTTTTCTACATTTAGAGGTCTTTACGCCTTAATTCTTATGGAAACATTTATTGATTACACAAAGTATTTTGAACATGGTGATAGCCCTGGGAGATATTACAATAAAGACACAATGTATTCTGTCAATGTATTCTCAGTTTTGTGGGAGAGAAAGGCATGTACAAAGACAACAATTCTATATGGTGATGCTGCATGACTCAAAAATGTTCTGGGATTTTTTTCTTTTTGCACTCCCCTGGCTATGCATTTTGTTTTTATTATTATTTCTTGACCTTACCAAATAGTCCTCACTATTTGCAAAATCTACTCCCCTGCTTGTCTGATCAGCTCTTATCCTTTCTTTAATACTTGGCTCATTTGTCATCTTTCTTTGTAGAACTTCTCTGACATCTCCAAGCAGAGTTTAAGTTTCTTGTATTCTTAAGACAGAACTTTTTGTATGAGAATGGAGATGAATTTGTAAGTATTTGTAATCACAATTTTAAGAAATATATAATTTATAAAACTTACTGAAACATTTTAACCATAATGTCTTCTTTGCTACTGACACTCAAAATAAATCTGTAAGGACTTTTAAAAGGTATGGTAATAACATCTATTGTATCATTTTTGAGTCATATCTCAAATTCTCTAAATTGACAAAGACGGTTTTTTTAGAACATTATTTACAGAGTTTTCAACTTGTGCCAAACGGTTTTCAGATAATACAAATTTATAATCCTTACACTGGTGCATTAATATTTTGAAATCTCAAAACCAAAAATAAGTTTTCACTGCTTCCATTTTGGAATATCGATGGTGACTGAAGCCTAATCAGGAGAAATTCCTATAGCTCCGTGCTTAGAAACGTGTGCCTATGTCTTCACCTAACAAATATGTTTGAGTTCTAGGTATAGTATTGCTTTTCCAAGGAATTTAAATCTTACATTGTAAAATCAATTCATAAATTTGTACCGGACACTTAGATCTATTCATAAAATATGTTAATAAGTAAAAACAGTAAGCACAGGATATATTTACTGAAACACTTTAGATATATGTGGCTTGATTGATATCACTTTGTTTCGCATAAAGGTATATATATTTCATGATAATTTATTCTATTTTCTTCTTTCAAACTTCAGCACACAGTCTCAGTTACTTCCTTAATCTTAAAAGTTTTACATGACTCACATTTCCAGAGAATGTCTTAAACACCTCAGAGTGCATCTCCTGTTATGACTATTCCATAATATTAGAAACTGATATACATATGAATGTTTTAAGAATCCTTATGTAGACTGTCTGTTTTAAGAGCTGTTATAAATAGAGCGGTGTGTGTGTTTGGTGGGTAAAGAGTCTCAGTTTGGAATGACCAAAAATTTCTGGAGAAGGATGGTGGTGATGATTGCATGACAATGTGAATGTATTTAACAATTAAAAATGGTTAAAATGGCAGAAGACCTGACTAGACATTTTTATAAAGAAGACATACAGATGGCCAATAAGCACATGAAAAGATGCTCAACATCGCTAATCATCAGAGAAATACAAATTAAAGCCACAATGAGATATCACTTGACATCTATCAGAATAGCTATCAGCAAAAAGAGCACAAATAACAAATGTTGGTGAAGAAAAGGGAACCCTTGCACACTGTTAGTGGGAATGTAGACTGGTGCAGCCACTGTGGAAAACAGTATGGAGGTTCCTCAAAAAACTAAAAACACAACTACCATATGACCCAGCAATTCCACCCTTGGGTATATATCCAAAGAAAATGAGAACACTAATCTCAAAAGATACACGCACCCCAATGTTCACAGCAGCATTATTTAGAATAACCAAGATATGGAAGCAGCCTAAGTGTCCATCAACAGATGAATGGATAAAGATGTGATATATATATGTAATGGAGTATTACTGAGACATTTAAAAGATGAAATTATGCCATTTGCAACAATGTGGATGAACCTAGAAAATATTATGCTTAGTGAAATAAGTCAGACAGAGAAAGCCAAATATTGTATATTATCACTGATATGTGAAATCTAAAAAATAAAACAAATGAATGTATATTACAAAACAGAAACAAACTCACAGGTACAGAGAACAAACTAGTAGTCACAAGTGGGGAGAGAGGAGGGGCAATATAGGGATTAAGAGATACAAACTACTATATATAAAGTAGATAAGGACAGATTGTACACCACAGGGAAATACGGCCATTATTTTATAATAACTTTAAATGGAGTATAATCTATAAAAAATATTGAATGTTATGTTATACACCTGAGACTAATATAATATTATAAATCAACTATACTTCAATTTAAAAAGGTTAAAATGGTAAATTTTATGTTAAATATGTTTTACCACAATAAAATGTAAAATAATATGAAGCAGTGTGTTTTAGCCCTCAGTAACATTTAAATAATTAGAAAACTGTAGCAAATATGTATATATATCTATAAATTTTTATTTTAAAAATTTGTACATATCTCTCCTTCAGTTTTTTTTTTTTACACAGGTTCACACATTCCTTCATTCCTTGAATGATCATTAGAGCTTCACTGCAAACTCAAGTGGATAAGGCATTGTGAAGGGTACAGACAAAACAGGTCCTACCTATCATTAAAGACATTATTGTAAAAAATACAACTATAAAAATATTAAAATAAATGACGGAAGAGAGTAATCACTGTGATCAAGTACAGGAAAATACTCTGGACAATCAGTGGAAGAAGGGATTATTTCCTACTGTGGAGGAGATTGGTCCAGGTCATACAGCAGAAGTGGGGGTGGAGCCTAGATGTAAGTGATTCATAGGATTTATAGGTATTTTAGAAGAAAGAAGCAGAACAAACAAAGCTGCAGAGTCAGGAGACTGAAACATAAGAGGTGTGAGATAACTAGAGCACATGCTGTGTGGTGTAAGGTATTGAGATGTTAAAGTCAAGAACTTGGAGAGAGCCAAATCCTTGAAAGGACTAGATAATTTATTGGATTTTTCTGCAAGTGATAATGTTCAGTGTGGAAGGATGGGTTGCACCATTAGGCCAAAGAATTGGTCTGACCACTTTCATTGAATTGACTTTAGTGTTACTAGTATATGAATATAGTAAAAAGGAAACTGAAACTTAAAACATGCACACTGTTACTTAAGACAAGATGAAGTTGAACATGTGCTGTGTGCCAGGCACTGTCTTAGGCACTTTGACTATCATACCATACACCTTAAGATAGTTCTAAGTTTAAATTCGGTTAGTCCATTTGTTTAGCAGTCTGGTCTCCACACTCTAGTGAACACACATTGTAGGAAAATTAACTTTTAGGTGGAAATTCTGCAGGTGCTAGTTATGATATACACTCTCTAGTTTGAAAATGTAGACTAATTCAGGTAAATCCACAGGGCTCTAGATAATATTTAAATTTTCATCCAAGGTTATTCAATTCTAACAATGGAAAATAAATTCTAACAATAAAAATAAACTCTATTTTAGAAAGCCATATTCTTGTCATCATAAAAGCTGTGAAATTTGAATATTCTATTAGATATATATGTATATAAATTTACCTATATATGTATATAGGTATAATGTTATATCTATTAATACCAAACCCATTTTCACATTGGATTTATGTTATAATTTGGAGATATTTTTCTTTTAAAATATTTAGAAATAAACTTACAATAAAGGGTCAAAATTATTGTCATAAAATGTTCAGTGAGCTCAGAATATAAAATAGCAAAAAGAGTATTTTCTTTCTGTTGCTTTCATGATGTTTAAATATTTAAAGTTTTCTAATAAACGTGGAAACAACACATGCTTTATAACATAACTGTAAGGCTTTTACTGCAGAGTGACTATGAAATATGAGGGGTGATAAGAAGTAAGGTGATCATCTCACATCTGATGTCAGGAAAGGTTGCCAATATTGAAATACATTTACTGATGGTTAAAATGCAATTTTCCAGTAGAGCTTTCATACAACCAAATAATATAGATACAATCTACCTAGCTAAAATGTGAATTTTTCACTCAATCAAAATTACTCTCATGCTAAAAATACATCTGTTTTCTTTCTTATTTGTTTTTTTTGTTCAGCAACAGAGACAACATTAGTTTAGTGAATGGGGAGCTTACACTTCTGAAGCAAGGTCCTAGAGCGACACCCCACTGTGTGTGGTGACGGCAGGCAGGACAGTCTTCGCTCTACCTCTATTTTGAAAACTGCAATTCTTCACATTGAACACCTCATATGTGAGAATTTGGCCAGCACAGTGGTTGGTAATGTGTAGAGAAAAAAATATTATCTTCTGCTCTAGAAGAAAATAGAAAACTTCCTGCCATGAGACCTAGCAAAGTAAACACTGGAGGGAATGTAAATGAAAGAGCTGTCTGCACCCTTGGAACCTCTGTCCGCACAATCCCTGCTCTTCAGCAGGCAGGATGCCAAGCCAGAGATGTGGTGCCCCAGCAATTAGTCTTGAGCAGTTGGCAGGGAGGGCCAGAAATACCTCATTTTTGTGCACATATGTGAAGGTTCTCATGGTCTGTGTCAGAATTTCAGCAGTGGCTTTACCAGACTCTGAATTTGATCCACTTTCTCATAATATCCCAGACAGGAAGAAAGAAACCATCTGTTGGATTACCAAGGTAGAAATTGAATTATAATGCGAGAAATTAACCAGAAGGTCTGAGTCAGTGGGACCATCACTGCAGATCTGTCACGAGCAGAAAATAAACTCTGACAAATGTGCTCCATCCTTAGGATAACAGTCGCTCTACCTCAGCCTAAATATGTTCACTTCAGCATATGGACTTAATAAAATTGTGAACTCTTTCTTATGGTGGCGTCTGAAATTGGTGTCAAATCGGTATCAGAGCAAGATATGCTGCTCATTTTAACTAAAGTGCTTGGTGTCACCATGAAAATTGAGCCGTCACTCATCTGAGTCCTGCTTTGGGAAAAAATGTGTGCAATGGCTATGCTCCGTCATGCACTTAGATCTATAAACTGGTGTCAAGATGAGAATAGAGTACAAGTATAGCAAGTAAAAGAGATGATTTCATGGCACAATATAAGCTAAACACAGGTGTGGATTCTAACAAGTGGGAGCTGAAAGAGGGTTGTGAGTATAGAAATGGAAACACTGATTATCTTATCCTTCTTTTCTCCCCAACACACACCTCTGCCCCAGTTCCCTGTGCTCATAAAACCTGGCTGAAACATTTACCACTCTTTCCTATGCCGTTCCAGTCTCCGCTGTTCTTCAAGGCTCACCTCCTCCATCTATGAATGAAGCCTCTGCTGACTTTCTCAGCTATACTCATCCCTGACATTTCCAACTTTAAACAGTGCTTACTGCCTTCAATATACATTTCTGAATTGATTATATTCTATAATATATTTTGATCGTCTCAAATAGTACCAATTTCTGAAAACATCCTCTGACTTACCTCCCTCAGGAATAAGTACCCCTCCTCTGTCTTCTCAGAGTGAAAAGCAATTGTTTCCTTCTTTCTTTGTTTTCTGGTAGCACTTATTGCTCTGCATTGTAATAATCCTGTGAGCTCCCTAAGGGATCAGACAATGCCTTTCTCTTCACTGTATCCCCACCATCTAGCAGAGTATCCGGCACAAAATCGCTGCTCCCTAAATGTTTGCTGAATGAGTATTCCTTTCCCAGACTCTCACAGCCATAAAGATGAGCAAGGGCAAAAGGGCTGCCAAATAAAAAACAAATCCAGATTTAACTAAAGAGAGACTGTTCAAAAGGATTACTGTGGTCAGGGAGGATGGTCTGTAACAAAAAGGTGAAGTGTCTTTGCAAGAGGGAAAAAGGGTAAGGAGAGGGCTTTTATGCTTTGACCATAAGGACTATAAAATCTGTAAGCAACTCAAAGTTCAGGCAGAAAAAGGTTTTTCTTTTAGGGGAAGGAGTAAACAAGGCAGGAAAGATTCAGGGGTGAGGAAGTGAGATGAGCAACGGTCTAATCTGACAGTTGGTGTTTTTCTGAGGTCAGCAGTTCTGGAGGGGCTGTTATGGATGAATTGTTCTGAAAGCCCTCTCCTTACCCTTTCTCCCTCTTGCAAAGACACTTCACCTTTTTGTTACAGACCTCCCTCCCTGATCACAATAATCCTTTTAAACCTGGATTTGTTTTTTATGAATTGTACTGGCTCCTCATGTTTGCTCAAGGGTGGGGGAAGGAGAGAAGCTTAACTAAACTTTGCTCAAGTCCAGTTAGCAGGTATTTTATCTAGATTGGTCAGTGGATACAAACAATTCATATAAAAATTTATAAGGCAAAGAGTAAATTTAGAGTCTTTGTTTGGTCCAGCCATAGTTAAGAAAGGGGGGCATCTGAGTGTCTTATTTATGTCATGTTGGTAAGGGTAGTTCTTTGCATTAAACCATTTCTTGGAGCACAAAAGGGTGGGGAGATTTATTACCTGTTGGAAGTTTCCAGAAGCATTCAGGTAAAATTTCATACTGTCAATGTAAAGTGATTATTTGTCTCCAAGACCACAGTAGCTCTTACCATTTGCTTACTTGTAAACATAATACCTCTGATTTGTTAGAGATAAAAAAAGATAGCTTTTATTTGGTTGAGCTTATAATTGGGAGACAACTTTCCAGAAAGAAGAAAAAGCAAGAGTGAAGGTCTTGAGGAAAGAAAGAACAATGAATCACCTGGGAACTGAAATAAATCCAGCCAAATGGAAAATTAAGAAAAAAAACTAAACTAAAAGATTAAGAAAAAATTATATGATCTCTGGGTGAAGAAGGTATTTTAAAGATGAAAATTGAAACTACTTGAGTTAGTTTTGACTATATGAAATATAGAAACCTCCATAAATCAAAGAGCTTCTGTGTATCAAGTCTTTGCTCTTTGTTTCCCTTTGTGTTCCTGGAGACCAATTTCTATGAATTAAGGCACTGGGCTCCCACTGCCTTCTGGCTTCTAGATTATACTGGCCTATGCATGGCACCAGCAGGAGATCAGAAGAATCCTCTTCCCTGGTTCTAATTCTGGTTGGACTCCAGTAACATCGTTCCCTCCTGTTGCCATTCCAGGCCTAGAGAGGGTAACAGCTCCCTGCTGTTAGTAATATTTGGGTGTTTCATTATCCCTTGTCTGGTACCTTAACCAGGCCCATAGCTTTGTGAACCTTTTAAATTAAACCCTTTGGTGGCTCCATCTGTTTTCTGCAGTGGTCCAGACTGAAACATCACAACAAAAACACCAGTGAAAAACTTGGAAAGAAAATGCAACCTGTATTAGAGAAGAAGAGCTTATACCAATTTTATTGGCATCATATGATAGAGTCCTTAAAAACTATTATGAACCTTAAAGGTGAATAGCTCAATAAAGATGAACAAGTGACCAGGACATTAAAAAAAATTAACATCACTAGAGAACTATGAAACAGATACTTGTATGTCTGACCATATAGGCAGAATTTTATTTTATGTCCATTGCTGTGTTTATTGAATTTCCTACCAAGAATAGCTTTTATAGGGAAATTAACATATGTGATAATAAAAACTAAACCTCATTCAAATTCGCTTTAGGTATTTTTAGTAAGGTTGAATTTAACAACAATGTGGTCACTGATCTGCCCAATTTGGGTTGAGAGCAGTTCCACAGAATGGTGGGAGAAGAAAAAGGAAAAGCATGAGATATATCCAGTGTAGACCACACTTTTAATCTTCTATAAAGTCTACCTTAAAAAACTCACTTCTTAGAGATTCATTCCTTTGCTAGTGAATCCATAGCATTTTGCTCATGATCCTTTATGAGCTCACTTTTTTAATTTTGTAACTGACTCCCTATTGAAGTCCTTGAGGTCTATTTTTAATAATGTCTGGAACAAAATATGTGTTCAGTAAATGTTTCTTGAATGAATAAGTAAATGAATATGGACCATAAAACATAGAAGAAAGGATGGGAGACTGTCTCCTAAGGGTTCCAGTGGCACTCTAATAGTAATTGATTCTGGAAAAAATTTGGAGCTCTATTGCATACAAGTTAGAAATTTAGAGTCAGAGTCACAAACTAATGAAGGAAATAGGCTTCTGAGCAACACTTAATGTACTCAAGTATCATTACCTGAGTCATTTCTTAGTTAAATTCATTTACATCATTGACCTTTGTGTATGTGTGTGTTTAAGAAAACAAAATCCTGCTCCGTCCATCAACAAAAAAACTCAGAAAAGTGTGTGTTTTTTTTGAAAATTATACACCTATGAAGATGTGTGTATTGTGAGTGTGTGTGTGTGTGTGTGTGTTTAAGCAAGAGAGAGAGCTTGCCAAGGTTCAGGCAAGGGTAACAGGGTACTATGAGTGACATGGTATAAGGGCTTCATTATCAGAATTAGACTTGCACAGTTGTCAGAAGAGCTAGGAAACTCAATGATCAGAATGGGTAACTGGATGTTTAGAGAAAAATCATCTTTTGCAGAAAAACCTGAAGAGCCAAGTCCAGTTGCCTAAGGGGGACCATGACAGGGAAGCTCTTTCCTCTGTGCAGTTAGTGCTTCCATAAGCCCACAGTTAAGGGTTTGGTGGTGGACCTGACTAATGGTTAGCAGGAAGATGAGTTAGATGAAAAGCACAGAAAGAAAAGGAAGCTGGAACCCTCCATTAACCTCTGTGTTTGATCTGAGACCTTCAGAGAGTAATGGACAACTCAAACCCAGACCTGGACAAGAAAGGGCATTTGTGAAAATGCAATTTCCATCTTAACAAACGGAGAATAGAACAATCTGGCACCGTGTGTATATAAAGTGCCAAGCATCTAGCACAATCACTATTAGCCATTATTGCTGTCATTAGGAAGGCAGGCATTATCGAATGGAAAGAATTTTTAAAATTACACTGGAATATGTTGCATGGTAAAGGAGACACTTACTTTCTGTGTTTCCCACCCCTGGTTACATGCAATCAATTATTTGTTTTTTGTGACATAAAGTACTTTTGCCTAATCTAGAATTGCAGACAAGAATTATATTTTACGCACTACTTTGTGCCTGGCTTCTTTTGAAATTCATCCAAGTTGTTGCATCTAGCGGCTCATTCTTTTTAATTTGAGTAGTAAAGTACGTATGAATATAACTCAATTGTTTATTGACTCAGCTATTGTAAAGAGCCTATGAATATTTCTTTAAAATTCCTTCTGTGGACATATTTTTATTCCTCTTGGATAAATACTTAGAAGTGGGGTTGTTGGGTTATATGACAATTATATGTTTAACTTTAAAAGAAACTGAAACACAATTTTCCAAGATAGTTATATCATTTTACACGAGTAGTATTTAAGATATCCAATTGTTCCATATCACCACTAATATTTGGTATTGTATGAATTCTTAAAATTTTAAACTTTCTAGTTTATTGTAGTAGTACTTTGCATTTCTGTGATAACATCATGTTGAACATCTTTTTAACTGTTTATTGGTTATTCATATGTCTTCTGTGAAGTGTTTTTTGTCCATTTTAAATTTTTGTTTATTTCTTTATTATGCGTTTTAAGAGTACTTTGTATAATCTGGATACAGTTCCCATGTTAAACATAGATTTTGAGTATTTTCTCCAAGTTACAGCTTACGTTTTCATTTACTTAGAGTTTTCTAAAGAGCAAAAGTTTTAATTTTGATAAAGTACAACTTAGTCATTTATTATGGTTTATATTTTTGTTTTCTAATATAAAAAAATCTTTGCCAGCCCGAAGTGTTCTTTGGGGTGTTCAAGTTTAGTGTATTCTTCTAAAATGGCACACTAGAAAATATCTATTTTACACAAAAGAACACAGTGATGTAGGAATAGAGGAAGAAATAGACAAAAACTTAAATTAAAAAAACCAAATAGTAAAATGGCAGATAAAAATCTTATTAGTAACTCCACTGAATGAAAATGGATTATATAGTTTTTTCAGAAATGGATGAACCTTGAAAATATTATGCTTAATAATATTAAGTGAAAGAAGCCAGCCACAAAAGACAGCAGCCTGCATGATTTCATTTATTTGAAAGGCCCAGAATAGGGAAATTTATAGAGACCTACAGTAAATTTGTGAGTTTTTTTTTTAAATAACAGCTTTATTGAGATATAATTTACACATTCTAATATTACATAATGTAATAAAGTGTACACTTTAGTATTTAGTATGTTCACAGAGTTCTGCAGCCATCATTGCTAATTTTGGAATATTTTTATCACCCTTATCCTATGCGTTGTACTAATGTCATACGTTTTACTTCTACATGTAGTATAAACCTCAAAATATATAGATAATGAATAGGCTAAGAGAAATGAAAATATACTGTTGTAAGATTCTTGAATTAATATTTGTGTTTGATAGGATTTATAGGGAGAAAGGAGCAGGGAGTGACTGCTAGTGTGTATGGAGTTTGTTTTTAGGGTGGTGATGACTTTAGCATGCTTGGTTATTTTTGCTGGAAACCTGACATGTATTGGTTAATAGTAACTGAGGCACTGGATAGTGTGAGGTTTTATGTTTATCTGGCCAGGATTTAGGACATGTTTAATGTTTGCTGTAGCCTCAGCTGTTCTTGTTTTTGTCTCTCCTGATGTCTTTGGGTTCCTTTAAAGAATCTTTCTTTAAAAGCTGCCTTTCAGCTCTTCCCATTGTTATACTGTATCAGAAGTATCAGCATTGCTGATGTGAGGGTAAGATGTGGGGAGATGACATTTTCTATAGGCCTATGATTAAATCTCAGTCTGTTAGTGGACCTGTGGACCTAGGTTGTGACATTCCCAGGTGCCTTTTAGCTCTTTTCCACCTCTCGTAGGAGAGGCAGAAAGTCTAGAACTTACTGGATCCATGTAATTGCCCTATGCCCAGATTGGATAAAGCTCTGTAACATCTTTTCCCCTGCAGAGTAAGTCTTTGTTGATGTTAAGGAGAATCCCTTGAGCAGACTTTGAAGTGTTTACTTTTTCCCTCCTCCAGCCAGGAAAATGAGGTTTCTTCTTGTCTCTTCACCATGAGAACCTAGGAATCTACCCTCCTCCATCCCCTACCCTGAAAAAGTTGAAGACGCTTTAAGAATGAGTACATATATTTCACAATGAATTTTAATACTTAAATTAATGCTGCATTTTTCTATAGTAAGTAAATATGTATCTTCAGAATTTGCAGTGCCTCTTTATTATGCATTAGAGAAGTCAATCTGAATTACTGATGTAATTTGTCATGTTAAACATACACTAGCCCATGACAGAAATCATTGCTGTAAATGTCTGTTTATATGTAAATGAGGCTTCCATTGCTTCAAGCCTCATAGAGAAATTAATATTCAGCTCCTTTGAAAGTGTGATTTATTGATCAGCAATTTGTAAAGATGGAAAGATGTTAGCTTATTTTCCCCTGTAGGTTATTCCATTGGTTGGAGTTTTGAAATATGCTTTCTCTTTTGTACGTGTGTTAGCCATGCAGTGTAATTTGTCATTGAATTCCTCTCTGTGAAGTTGCATACATAATATTATAGATTCCTGGGTATTTTTTAAAAGTTACTTAATGAAATGTTATACTTATCTTTTAAAAATCTGTCTTTAAAAGTAAGCAATCAGACTAAATACCAACAGATGGTATGAAGTTAAAATTTACTGATTGATACAACTCCCAACTCTACCTTGGGAATTGGAGTAATTATAAAATAATTAGCTTTGCTGCTTTCTCTCTTTGATTATCAAGTTATTTACAGTGTGTGGGTATACAGAATTTTGGGGCAAGTAAGGAGGACTAGAGCAAACAAGATATTTTAAAATATTCAAAAACTAAAAAGAAAAAGAAAGACAATAAACTACGTCATAGAAACTATTGAGGAGATTAAAAATAAGGTTTCTTTCACAGGTCAGTCATTCAGACCCAATGAGAAGTAAATTTATTTTCAAAACCAGTACTGTTTAAGCAAGGAAAGGTAGCTAACCCCTGCTATATAAAAGAAGCAGTATTTTCTAATACCCCCAAACCACTTTCTCAAATAATGAACCCTGTGATCCTAAATCTCCCTGAAAAAAAATCCAGTATCTAGGAGCACATATAACACAATCATAAAAATTCAAATGAAAACAAGGTATAATATTAATATAAAATGTGATCTTTATTCCAGGTTCTCATCTTAAAGATATTTGCCTATATGAATTTAAGTCCAAAATATAAAAGAAATGGCTAAAGAAATAGGTAGGTTTTTATCACTGTCAATGAAGAATTTTTTTTCTCGACCCTAATTCCTTCAAGAAGTTAGAATAGACTCCAAGAAATGTCTTCTGAGCAAGAAAGTATGAAAAAGAATTTTCTCATCTATGCAGTTATGTGTATATAAGAACTAATTGAAGGGAATAATGAACAATGATAATGAAAAGCTAGTAGTACCTAAGCAACCTATTCCATCCTTCCCACTGTTCTTTAAATGCCTCTGAAAGTAGAACTGCTTATCAATGAGCTTCAAGTAGTTGGATAATTTCCACTTACCACACCTATATGAAGACAGAGAGATATTAATTATCCTTGTAAAGTGGAAATCTACCTTATTGCATTCTTACTCCATAGATACAAAATTTTCACCATCCAGAGAGGAGACTTAAATACATACATGCAACACACACACACACACACACACACACACACACACACACACACACAAATGGGACTTGTTTTCTATGATAGCTGTTTCTTGATTCAATTTCCCCATTAATATCTCTTTCAATTAGAGTGACTCAGGGGTTACCAGATCATATAAGCAACAAAAAGGAGTGAGAAGGAAGTGAAATACAGGAACCACTTTATATTGGATAATGGAGTTGCAAAGGAATTAACCTGGAATATTTCAAGTATTAAAGTATTATAGAAATTGTCATTTTTTGCAAGGAAAGAAAAAAATGAAATGACTGCTTCAGATTGTGCATGGGAAAAAATTCATAGTGAGAAAATCATGAATTAGTATCAGAGAATTCTTCTTCAAGCTAGAAAATGCACACAAAATAAGATAGTAAAACATGAGACAGATATTAAGAAATTAAGCACATATAAGACCTATCTGGCTTAAGAATCAGATAAATGTTAATGGCAATAAGTTAAATATTGAAAGAAAGACTGAAAAAACATAAGGCTCTGTTAATGCATAAAATCAACAGGACTTGACAGCCCAATAAATGAAGATGAGTAAAAACTAAATGAAATTAAGAAATTGAAAAATTTAGCAGCACAATAGAAGATAGTATAATACTTAAGAAGGAAGAATAAGAACATAATTTGAAAATGATCTGCTATTGGAAACTGAATTATATTTTAGAAAGTGTGCATTGAAGCATTTCCCATTTTGCTCCCAATAACCATTTCTTCCCTTATGCTTCATTGCCCTGTGCCCCAAGATGTGCCTTGGCCCCTTCTGATGACACCACTCAACCATCCTTGACATCTGGCTTCCAACTGCCAAACCCTTGCGTGACTGCATAATTGGTCATGTTGGTTCCTTCTCTAAGGCTCCAACTCACAGGGGTCTCCAGAAACACTATTTCTGTCCTTGGATCCCTCAGGTCGAAGAGACCATGATGGCTTCCCACAGTTGCTAGTTTCTAGGTGCTTCATTACATTTATCTCTTTTCCTTTACCCTGTCTACACTTTGAAAATAGGACTTTCCTTAAAGTTTTTTAGTTGAAAAATCTGATTGGACCTTTGTTACTTAATGGAACCCTAAGTGACACTGTACTTTTTTAGTATATTCAACAAAATGTGGAATTCAAAACATAGGAAGTATTAAAAAGAGACAAGAAGACAAAATGCAAGAGAAAAAGAAATCCAGCTAAAAGGTACTTAGAAATGCAAAAAGAGCTGTATCAGATCAAAAATTTTAAAGAAACTAAAAAATTAATTTTCAAAATATTTTAAAACTCCTAAGCATGCACGAGCTGCATCAGATCAGCACAAGAAATAAAACCAGATTTTAAATCCAATATTTCGTATCAAGTGATATGAAAACCAACCAGAGCTTTTTCAAAATGCAAAAGGATAAGACAAGGAAATGGCAATAGTGTCAGAAATACATATGCACACACACACAGTTTAAAGAGCAAAGGATAACATAAAAGTGATGTAAGAGAAAATAAAATGGAAGCAATTTTTTAAAAGTATAATAGAAGATATATTTCCCAAAGAAAGAACTGCTTTGAATACGTTAAATACTGAAAGGTACCAGTCAAAAAATCTAGATGTATTCTAGTTTAATTTTTAATTTTATGGATCATATTGGGGAAATAATCAGGTTACCTGCAAAAGGAAAGAGAATAACATATACATTATACTACAGGAAATGACAGAATAAAGCAAAGCAACACCAAAAGATTTTGAAAGATAAATAAAAGATTTAGACACAAACATTTTATACCAAACTGGATAGTTGTTAATGTAGAAAAATACTTAAATTACACAAGCTTCAATTTCTTCATCCGTAAATGTAACTAATAATAATTCCTTTCTCAAAAAGTTGCTGTAAAGACCAGTTTTAGTACCACATATAAAGTGCTTGTGATTGGACTTAAAACTGCTTTCAAATTTTCATAATTTTAACAAAGTTATCTCATGGTAAATATCAATAAAAATATCAATGAATAACCCTTCAAATTATGTAGGACTGAAAATTTTAAATAACAAACTTTAAAATAGTCTGAACAATATTAAAATGTTGATGATAATGGTTATTATTTTCCTATTCCTACTTTATTTAATAGGAATTTTCTTATGGTGTCACTATTAATTAACAGAATCAGATTAATATGTCTCCAATACATTAATCATCTTAACTTACTTAAATTGAGTTAGAGGCATATGTTTCAAAGAAACTATGAAAACTTTGAGTGAAAAAGTTGCTGAGATGTGATTTTTGAGAATGCAAGGCACTGAGTTAGCTGTTACCCTGTGTTTGGAAATATAAAAGGCAATATGTTTACAAAACAATTACAAACAAAAGGTTAAATTAAATCCATTCTTATTCTGTATCTTGATATTTTAAAATTGAATTTTAGACTAATGAAAAATTATTCTGTCTTTTGTTATCATAAAGTTGAATTCTGACTAAGCTTTGCTCTTTATTTTTATTATTATCAATCAAGAACTGATAATTTCTTGGTAATTGTAATCTCACTGATCTTAGTGCAATCAGACAACTATATATATATATGTACATATACATATATATATTGTGGTTTCTCCTATCAAGTTAGGAAAAATCATCAGAAAGTATTTTCTTCTAATGAATTTATTTTATTCCAGTAAAATACATGTGATTTTAACACTAATTTTGAAGCTCCAGGAAAAACTTCATTCTTCTACCCATTTAATGTTAATTCTGGATTTAAGAGAAACATCTCAGTCATGGTAAGGGAGCAGCTTCATATTTGCTGTTGCTGGTACAGCTGTCTTACTACATCCATGAGGGATTGATTGGTTCCAGGAGCCCCTCAGGTACCAAAATCTTTGCATGCTCAAGTCACTTAAACAAAATGCTATAGTATTTGCATATAACCTACGGCACATATCCCCGTATACTTTAAATCATCTAGATTACTTATAATACCTAATATTATGTAAATAGTTGTAAATACAATGTAAATGCTATGTAAATAGTTGCTAGTACAAGGCAAATTCAAGTTTTGCTTTTGAGAATTTTCTGGAATTTTTTTTCCAAATATTTTAAATCCGTGAGTGGTTGAATCTGCGGATGCAGAGCCTGTCGTTACAGAAGGACCAGCTGTAGTTATATTTCCTCTCTAATGCCTTTTTCATAAGTGTCACAGAGGAAGCTGTTTTCCATTGTTGAGTTTTCCTGTCCAATCAGAAAGCCCAAAGGCTCATTTTCCCTTCCCTCACACCACTATTTCTATTTGCCACAGGGAGAAGGAGGAAACTGTGTGACCTCACTGATTTTGTGTATTTATGTCTAGCTTTTAAGAGCTGCAGCAGCTTATTGTGGCTTTACATTTTAATTTTCAAGGTAGATTCAAATTTCAGGTATCTTGTATAGCTGACTTAACCCCTTCACATATATTAGCCTCCTACAAAAATACATTCCCCTTGTGAAACACTTGGAACATCATTTGTAGCTCTTTCTTCAGAAACCATAATTTAGATAATCTGAGTATTATCAGATGGGAGACTTAGTTGATTTTACTGGTTTCTACTAGAAAACATGATAATTGAAGTTGATCCAGAGAGCTGTGTCTGAACAAAGGAGTTCTGCTGTGATATTTCCAAGCGGTTTTATTTAAAGCAAGCTGGAAAAGTTCTGGGCTGCAATGTGCATTTCAACTGCCAAATTCTAGGAGGAAATTAATTAGCAGTATGCACAAGTGATGTAACAGAGACGAAAATCAACGCAAGAGGAAAATACCTGCTTTGACCACTCTAGTTTGACACCAAGGCATGGATTTTGTAGCTTTTTAGCTTCTAAATAAGTGATTTGAAATGCTTCCTTCAAATACCCATACGTATACATCCTTCTATCATTTATTCTCCATCCTTGCTTTCTTTACTTTCTATCCCCCTATTTCCTTCTCCTAAGCAGAAAAATGAACTTTTTTCCTGATTAAATGTAACTTGCTGGAATATTTAGCATATCTGGTTGAAGTCAGTCTTAAACAATTATAAATTCTAAACTGAATCTTGGACTTTAGCTCTTTAGAAATAAATTTCCCCAAGAAATTTTAGAAACATTTATTCATCTATTAAAATTAAATGTTCCTGGTGACTTAGGAAAACAATGAATATTCTATGCTTTAATCACATTCTAAGGGTCACCAATAAGAGCAGGTAATACTGTTTTCTATTGAGCTCAGCTTCCTGTGTACCCTTCCACGGTGACCAGAGGCAGTCACTTAGTTGACCACATCTTTCATCACGGCCTCTGGAAAGAAAGTTAGGGGTCTGAGTTAAAACCACTGTTCTGCTATTGATAGTTACATCAGCTTTGACAAACCTCTTTACTCAGTTTTCTCTTCTGAATAAAATAAAATATAAATCTCAAGTTTGGGATAGAATCAAACGAAGTAACACATGGAGACAATTCATAAACTGTGATTGTCACACAGCCATAAGGAATTAGTATTAGGCCATTGCTATTGGCTATCAATATAGCTTTCAGTGACTGGTGAGAGAAATTACTAGTCACACCCTTCAAAAAGTGGAACATCACTTTTTCAGAAGATTTTTACTTAAAAAAAAAAGGTGAATAAATTAGTTTTCCATGATTAACTCAACTGTGTCTCTACTATCATGAACAAGTGAATCTTTGAAAATAATGTTTAATAATGAAGTATTTAGACTATAAAATATATGATATAAGCTATTTAAGATAACACTTTTGATGACTTCAGTTATCTTAAATATTTATATCACAAGCTGGTAATAAAAATAGCAGCTTGCACTACTAAAACTTCTGGTTTTCAGGCCTTCAGACTTGGACCAGACTCACACCATCAGGTCTCCTGGTTCTCAGGTCTTCGGACTCAGACTGAAACTCCACCACTGGCTCTCCTGGGTCTCCAGCTTGTAGATGGGAGATTATGGGACTGTCAACGTCCATAATCATGTAAGCTAAGGCCTTACGATAAATCTCAGTCTCTCTCTCTGACTAATACAGATTAACCCTAGTACAGACTAATTCCGAGGACAAACAGTAACTTTCTCACTACTACAAAGATCATTATTTTCACCCAAGATTAAAATGATATTTCATACAAAAAGGTTTTTACGTATGTTGCTTCCAAGGTTTCTACATATGTTTGAAATGATAAAGGGGTCAATAGTAGAAATATTTCTGTTCAAATAAGATTAATACATGAGAGTCACGTTAAGTCCTGGATGTCTATCTTCTACTTATTTTACTACCTCTAGATTCTGTTCTCCTTTTGGAAGAAAAGAGTAAGTTAAGAACTCTTTTTTATCACAAGTCATTTTTCTAATCTTACTCTGTCATATTCATTCCTGGCCTACTGCATTTGGTTATAAAGGTTTTCAATGAATTTGAGACTTAAAACATCTATCAAAGCCAATTCTACCTGTCCTACACATACTTCTGTTAATAATGCAGAGAGATCATTATGTTACTGAGTATAAACTTTACATAATTCAAAATTTCTATCTTACCGTTCAATGTTAATATTTTAGTCATTGTCTTTTAAAATTAATATGTAGAAAACCTACTTCGGAGTGTGGACCTAGAATTAATAGTCCTTTTAAAAAGTTAGAAGCTTTGTAAAAGCTTCCCATGTGACATGATTGATTGTATTGATATAATTTATTTAAAGTATTATGCCTAAAATGTCCAATAACAAAAGTGAGCAACCATTCCCTTTATAGATTTCTTAAATTCAGGTACTTTCATTCTTTATAGAAGCATCTGTAGAATTAAAAATAAAATAATCAGTATTAATGATACCAATACACGCACTTTAATTATAAAGGCAATTATTATTTTTAACTTATTTGAGTGATCCTTTGATTAACCTCCTTCTCTGTCACTGAAATCTAAGCTCTGAGACAACGGGCTAGTGTTTTTCTTGCTCCCTCTGTAGCTCAGTATCTACCAGAATGCTTGTCACACAGTAGGCACTTGATAAATATTTGCTTGGCAAATAAGTAAAGAAATAAACCTCTTATTTATGCTTATTAAGAATTAGGTACCATGTTTTATAGATTTTCTCTAATCCTCACTGCAACCCTGAAATCTGTCCTGTTTAGCAGATGAGGAAACTGATACTCAGAGAGATTGTTATTTCCCCAAAGTCATGCAAGCAAAAAGAATTTCCTCAGTCAGCAGTGTCTCTTTCTACTCATTTATGACTTACCCACATGTTGACCAGAAATGCTTCATGAAAAATCTCATTATGCAAATTTTCTACACAGCTCTTACTTTGTGCTTCTCTTCACTTATTTGGTATCATTTCATGAACATTGATGGTTTTACCTCCATTATTAACAACGGCTGTCAGGCCATATGTAATCTGACATTCTTTCATTCATTCAAAAAATATTTGTTGAGTTCCTACTATGGACCAGATATTATCTTGGGCATTAGGATATCGTGCAAAATGAGTCAGATTTTTGCCTTTTCTTCATTAAACTTATAGTCCAATGAAGCTGATTATATTCAATAATTTGAAAGTCCCCACAAGTCTTTCTTGGCGGTTTCATGAAATTTTCTGAATCTCACAGAGACCTCTAGTTCTCTGTTATTAGTGAACAGTATTCATTCCTATTCAACATGAACTTGTACGTATAACAGACAGACTCAGAAAAGTGTCAGTGAATGATAAAGTATCAAGAAAGTGAAAAGAAAGTTTAGGAGGATAAAGGCAAAGATGTCTTTGGTGAAAAGACTCAATAAATTGTTAGAAAGGAGAAGGAAGACATAAAAACTAATGTCAGAACCACATTAACTAGTACCTGTTAGGTGCTAATTATTCTGGTAGACTTTGCAGAAACTTCAGATCAAGGATTCTATCTTCATGGAGTCTACAATCTGGCTGGAGTCTGCTGCAAATATGTTTATCTAAAGTAACCTTTAATAACCTAATAGAGATCATTCCATTAGAGGAGAGTCAGTTACTCTCAATTATCCCTTTTGTGTTTTTTACAAAATTTCCCTTCAGGAACTGATAAAGATGACCAGCTTATGTAATAGATTGCCATGTTATCAACTCCAGCCCTGACTATATGTGACTGAGCTCGACAAGCCATAATCAGCTTACTACCACCTGACCTCATACTTGTAATTCTTGAAAGGAAAAAAATCTACTGTCCTCTCCTCTATCCACAGTTGTGGTTGGGATCACATAGCATTCTGCCCAAGCATCAGTGGCTTTGGGAATGAACATCTTCCAGAAAAAGAGGCTGTGAGTGAATCAACTGCTTATTTTCCCTGAAACTTATCAATTTAAATTGTATTTAAAATTTTTACAGTTCCATCATTCTATGACATCATATAATCATTACTTTACCTAATGCTTTAATAAAAATAATTAAATTCCTTATCTTTGTCCACTTTTTATCTCTTATTCTCTTTAAAGCACTCTAATGGGATTTTTATTTACTATACTCTACTGTGTCATATCAAAATATTTTGGATTATTGATCCTTTACTTAGTGACATTGTGCAGTTAGAAATGGATAACGGAAATATTTCAGCTATTAAAAGTTCTTAATAGTCTGTAAAACAAACAGTGAATCAAGTGAATGAGCAACTCTGGAAATATTTAAGAATAAGTGAGATAAGACAAAAACAAAAACAAAAAATACATAAAGAACAGTCTCTAGAAAATGCATAAAGTTAAGTTGCAAAACAAAAAATTCTTTATGGCCTTTTGTTGTTAAATACAGCCAAACTTTAACTTTAGTAATTTTACTTTTCAGAGAAATTTAAAGTTGAAAGTATGGCACGAGTGATTTCAGAGACACAAAGCAGCTTTGAAAAGTGGACATCTGAATGTATATTATTCCGTTTTAAACTCAGCAAACCAAATCTCTTTATTCAATTCCTTATTCCTAACACTAAGTGTTGCAAACTCACTGGATTAAAGAATTTTAAAGCATATAAGGAAAGGAAGAGTGTTCAATCACAGGTTTAAACTGTTGTCAATATTATACAGCAAATCCTCTCTCTTCCAAAATTAAGTAACTGTTGACTTAATATCAGTCAATTATTTGCTACTAAAAATCTTTAAAATCTATGAATAGTTTTTCATACATAAATAGGTATCAAATAAAACATGTGGAGATAAACACTGATCTTTTGTAGTGACGTAAACAAGAGAATTACTAAATAAAATAAAGGGCACAGAGTAAATATGTTGAAGATGTACAACTACTTGAGCAATACAGTGACTAATCTTCAGGTAAGTTCACATTTGCACAGAGAATTCTTTGGTGAAAAAGACTGTTTCATCAAATCAAGGCTGCACAAAACACTTCAGCTGTTTTCTCACCTAAATCAAATGTCATCGTAGATGATATTTTCATTATTTTCCCTGTTCTTCCTATTATTTTGAATGCCTTTATGGTTTCTAAGCAACCATGCTAATACTTCGCTTTTAAAAATCTACTGCACAGGAATAGTAGTCTTAAAAAAGAATGGTGGCCTTCCTAGGAATATTTAAAGTTAGAGATAAATGCTAACCAGAAAAGAAGAAAAAAAGAATCGCAGTTATAATAATCAGTTTTGAATGCTTTGGTGCAGAAAATTAAATACTGTGTAGTCTGTACAATATTACGAGCTCAAGAATGACCCAAGAAAGAGGAAGAAGGTACAAATTTATTCCCAAAAAAGATGCACAGAGAAACACCATGTCAAATTCTGGCCAGATCTTTTGATATTCATGTTTGTTAAGTCCTGGGGAGGGAATGGGGAAATCTCTTCTCAAAACAACCACGACTAGGACACTATTTGAGATAAGGGATGGTAGGAGTGGAATGCTTAGCCTGGACAAGAAAAGATCAATAGGGTAAAATGGTCTGTTTGCAAATTTGCATATGCTGTAATGGAAGAGAAACTGTTTCCTTAATTTGCTTTCCAGAAAATAGAATGATGATCATTAGGTACAAGGCAGAAGTAGGATAATTTTGGATTAATGAAATTTTTTAACAATTAGGATTGGCTGCAGGGGATTAGACTAACTCAAAAGTAGTGAAATCTGTAACTATAAGTGTTTAAGGGAGATGACCATCTTTATGTATGTCACTGTATCCCCACATCTCTTCTTGGATGTCTAATAGGCATCTCGACTTGAACATGCCCTCAAACAAGCTCTGAATTTTCCCAATCTGCTTTTCCAATCTCAATGATAATTGTTCAGGCTGAAAATTGAAAAATCATCTATAACTCTTCCTTCCTTTTTCTCATCTTTCACATCCAATACAATAGCAAATCCTATGGCTTAATATGCGTATTAAAAACAGACTCTCTCATCACTCTTCTCCATTTATCATCTCCTACATCAATCAAGCCCCATCTCTATCTGATATCATCGCTTGCTTGGGTTGTTGTGATGGCTCCTTAATGACATGCTTGCTTCCACATGTGGCCTCTGAAGCCACATCTTTTACATCTTTAAAAAAAATTTTAAATATCGTACCCGATCATGATAATCTTTTGCTCAAATCCCTCAGATAACATATCATTTCACCTGGAATGAAACTCAAAGTTCGTATGTATTAAAACTAAGTCTCATGCTGTTGTGTGTCTGAGTGACTTGCTAACATCACTTTCTACAGACCTTCCCTTCTTTCCTTCTGTTCCAACCTCTCAGACCTTGTCACTGACCATAGAACCACCAACGCATTCTTGGCACGGAGTCTGTCCTCAGTGTTCCTTCTGCCTGAAATGTCTTCTCTCAATTATCTACATGGTTTACTCTCTCATTTCAATTAAAACTCTGCTCAAATATCAGCTTATCAAAAGAGACCTTCCCTGAATCCTCCTTATAACATAGTAGAGTCGCTACCCAAAACTACAATGAGGCATCACCTCACACCAGTCAGAATGGCCATCATGAAAATGTCTACAGACAATAAATGCTGGAGAGGGTGTGGAGAAAAGGGAACCCTCTTGCACTGTTGGTGGGAATGTAAGTTGATATAGCCACTATGGAGAACAGTTCTATTTTTAGATTTTTCCTTAAAAAACTAAAAATAGAACTACCATACGACCCAGTAATCCCACTACTAGGCATACACCCAGAGAAAACCATAATCCAAAAAGAGTCATGTACCACAATGTTCTTTGTAGCACTATTTACAATAGCCAGGACGTGGAAGCAACCTAAGTGTCCATCGACAGATGAATGGATAAAGACAATGTGGCACATATCTACAATAGAATATTATCAGCCATAAAAAGAAATGAAATTAATTATTTGTTGTGAGGTGGATGGACCTAGAGTCTGTCATATAAAGTGAAGTAAGTCAGAAAGCGAAAAACATATACTGTATGCTAACACATATATATATGGAATCTAAAAAAAATAAAAATAAAAAAATGGTTCTGAAGAAACTAAGGGCAGGACAGGAATAAAGACGCAGACATAGAGAATGGACTTGAGGACCCGGGGAGGGGAAAAGGTACCCTGGGATGAAGTGAGAGAGTGGCATGGACATATATACACTACCAAGTGTAAAACAGATAGCTAGTGGGAAGCAGCCACATAGCACAGGGAGATCAGCTCCGTGCTTTGTGACCACCTAGAAGGGTGGGATAGGGAGGGTGGGAGGGAGCCTTAAAAGGGAGGGGATATGGGGATATATGTATATGTATAGCTGTTTCACTTTGTTATACAACAGAAACTAACACACCATTGTAAAGCAATTACACTCCAATAAAGATGTTAAAAAAAAAAAAAAAGAAGAACATAGACATAACCTAAAGGAGCTCCCAATGGTCAATGCTGGTACAATTTGAATAACAAAATAAATCAATATTACCTGATGAAAAAGCTAGATAAGCATATCACAAGAAAAGAAAAGTGTAGATCAATACTCCTCCTGAATGAACAGACACAAAAGTGCTTAACAAATATTGTAAAACAAGTCCTGAGACATATAAAAAAGATTTTACACCACATTTAAGTATTTATTATCACAGGAATGTAAAGCTGGTTTACAATCTGAAATCAATTAAGATTGTGTACCATATCCGTAGGATAAACGACGGAACAACACAATTAACTTAGAAGATTCAACAAAGCCTGTGACAAATCCAACACATTGTTAAATCATAATATCTTTATTGCTTTGATTATAATGATTCTACATTTCATTATTAAACATTTTCTGAGTACTTTGAGATATATACCAGTTAACTAAATGTATAACAAATGGATAGATAATATGGGGATAAAATAGATAATACAGTGTTTATGAATAACATTTTTCCCCTCTTTCATCATTTTTGAGATGATCATGTGTTCATTTACCTTGACCTATTAATGAAAAACGTTCCTTAATTCATAAATTTAAATAACACTTGTATTTTGAGGTTGAAGTTATTTTAATTTTCATTTTAACGTACTGCCAAATTGTATTAGTTAATATTTTGTTTAATATTTTATAACATTTTAAAATGAGACTGGATTATCGCTCTCTTTATTAGGTTTTAATATCAGTGTTATTTTTCTCTTTCTTAAATTTAAAACTATGTTGAACATGGTATTGGTAAATTTCTATTTGTTGATTTAAGAAAGAATTTACTTCTAATTTCTTCTCTGCCTGGTTTGATTTTTTCAGCTTCAAGTCCAGAGAAGGATAACATTCTCGGTCTCTTCCTTCTATTACTGATTGTTTAAGACTTCTAACCCTTTTGATTTGATTTTTATTTACATATTTTCCTTAAAAAGTAATTTGTTTCATTATTATTCTCAGATTTATTTCCATATAATTTGGCAAAATAATGTCAGAAATCTATACACATATCTTTGTCTATTATTTCCCCTTTTTCATTCTGAATCATGGCTAATTTTGTTCTATTATTTCAGAAATTGCAGATACAGGCTTTTTGTTTGTTTATTTTATCTTTCCTGTATGTATTCTGTAACTATTTCACATAGGAGAAAAAAATGTTTACAAATGGAGTTCTTTGATATTAGTATTTAAATATGTGTGTTGCCAAAGTGTATTGGGGAACCATTTATAAATACATTCTGTAAATATATACTGGGTTCTAAACAATGGATTTATAAGAAAGTGTTTACTAGACATATGTTTGATGTTTCTTGAACATAAAATAAAGAAACATCAGAATTCTACAATTTTAATAGATTGTACTTGTTGATTTTTATTTTCTGAAAATTTCTGTTCTGGCTTCTCTGTTTTGTTTGCTAAACTGCCCAAGAATTCTATCTTCTTTTCTCAGTTCCAGCTGACCATTTGCTCTTTTATTTTCTCTAGAAACCAACTATTTAGCAAATTATTTTCAAATTTTAACCCTTTCCTTATTGACTAAGTCTAATCCTTGATTTTCTAAAACAAGATTTTTTTCCTTGTTTGGCCACAAATTCTCTTTTGTGAAGCAGAGTCCTCTTAAATGGAAGCAGTCTCTGCTTGAACTTTACACTTACCTAATCATGGGTCCTGAACACTGCCTTCCAGAGGCTAAAGCATATCTAGCTCTGCAGCAAAACGAGCAAATTTACAAACAGTATTCCACACATACACACAAATCGGCATAAAATATATGCAAAGCCTCACTGCCTGCAGAATTTTCTCCAGAGTTTATTTGATGTCCTGAAACTTGTATCCAATGGTTATGGTTCTCATGTCCTACTGAACTTCCATTTACATTTTATTGGTCAAACAAGTCACTCAGCAATGTATAACATCAAGGGGATGAGGAAGAACAAAGCTATGATGTACCCAGAGGTGGAAATAGACAACTCAGTGACAGAACTAGTGACTGCCAGGATAAGAATTATGCAAAATTGTTCACTGAATAGGCATTTACCCTCATTTTTCTAACCACAATGGTGCAGTATTCAGAATTGAAAGGTGCTTAAAGCTTAGTACAAATTTCCCTCATGTTACAGATTAGTAAACTTGGGTATAGAGACATTTTGTGACTTGCCCAAGATTACGTGGATAGCTTTGGGGCTAAATCCCAGTTCTTCGGACACTCAGACTGGTACACTATACCACACAGTAAATCTAGAAAGTTGTAAAGACTGTCCAAGGACCCTCTAGATTACAGGACCTCAACAAAAGAATGAGGCCCTGTGCTCAGATCTGTCTAGTTGACAACAAATAGAAAGGTCATTTCCAAGATGCTTGCTTAGAAATTCTAACCTTCAATTTAAGAAAGTAATTCATTCATGGTAAATCTTCACAAGAAGAAAGAAGATATAAAATAATTAACATAAAATATGAGGGAAATATTCCTGAGGAAACTACCTTTCAAAGTAGCACCCTTAGAAGATAAATAGTCTGGAGCAATACATGAGAAGTGAATCAGATTTCACTCTTAGGTATTGTGATGTTTTATCTTGTTCACGTTTCCCAAAGATGCCACCTAACAAGCAAATTAAGATTATCCTAAATGCCAGAGGGTAACTTAGTCACATGTGGTGCTTATTGCTCTTGAGGACATGTTATTCATACAACTAATACAAATAAACAATGAGGATATGGCTAGTCATCAGAATTTCTATCTGCTTTTCTTAAATCTTTCATCACTTTTTTTACCTTGGACAAGCCTGTTTACTTGTTTACCTTTACAAGCCTGTTTTATTACCTTGGACAAGCCTATTTACTTCTGTAGGGTCTCAGGGTCCACATTTGTTAAATAAAGTGGCAGAAATATATAAACTCTAAGGTTTCTTCTAATTATAAAATTCTGAGGCTATGCCTCTTGCTATGGTCCACACAAATCATAAACCAAATAAACATCAACCTTTTAAAAAATCTCATTAACCCATTATCCACAAGGAGAGAGAACAAATCTGTTTTATTTACCCTTGTATCCCTTGTACCAAGACCCACGCTTGATTTGTGGTAGGTACTTATTAAATATTTGTTGAATCAATTAATAAAATAACATGGTAATTATCATCCTCAATTGATTAAACAACTTGGGAGTAGAACTACATTCTTCTGACTGTATCCTGCATTACTTCATTTTACAGCTTCATGGACTAGAATTGAGCAATTATGATGGACTTGTACTTAACCAAGATTTAATAAACATTAATATTGTCAGAACATAAACCAATGCTGGTAATACATGTATCCCAGAGTGTTGAGATTTTTAATTAATCTGAATGACATGTACTTGCAAGGAACTGTATGCTGTGACAATGTCTAGGGCACTATTTTTATATTAAAAGAACCTCAGAGCTATAGGATGTCTTATTTGACCAGAGAGCAAATTGAAGCACTAAGAGTTTTTTAGATGCACAAGTCCTTTAATGACAAGTTTGTTTCTCACATGGTAAATTTCCATGATGCTAAATTCGCTGACAGAGGATCACACTTGTATCCAATCAGAATTAATGGGATCAGATTATTACAGACATGACCTTACGGCCCATAAAGATTTTTTTCAACCTCTGTAAATTTAGGGCACTCCATAGACCACCTACCCACTCTCAAATTCTCTCAAATGCTTGGATGTGATCTCCATTTCAATAATAGTAAATTCTGATAATATCATTTATGTATAATAGACAACACAGTGTGTAACATAACACTGGATATATGATAAAATCACCCCAATGACCATTTGAGACATCAGGAGTAATTCATGTTCCAATCCACAACTACCAACAAGTAAGGAAGAAACATGATGTATGTTGAGTTTATAAAGAATGCTTATACATCCCAGATGGAGGCATGGAGGCTGGAGTTAGTTCTTGCTCCCTGCTTAATAGTCTGCTTATTATTTTAAATAATTTCATTTTCAATTTTAAAATGGACTGATAATTAGAAAGGCAGATATAGAATGCCACAAGGTAGCTGTCTGACCTGCATAGTACTTATAAAGAACTCTAAGACTGTTTGAATGGAGTTTAGAATGTTCAGTCCTAGGCTAGTCAATAGATATGGGAGATATCAATTAAGGGATATCCTTGCTGTAGATATGTAAACATTTTAATGTAATAGGTCTCAGGTCAGCTAAAAGCAATATACTGAGTGCCTATAAGCAGAGTGAACTAAGCAGTAAGGTAATAGTTATTATTTCTTTTGAGGAAAATCACCATTGAATAACAGCTCATTTTTTGCAAGACAATAGTGAAGATTCTGAGTTGTCTCTTTTCTCAAAGTGAAATTCATAATGTGGAACAATTTCATCTGATGTATCTAAAAACTAACTTGTCTTTTTAAAGTATAATGTTATTTAACATCTTTACTGAGATATCATTCATGTACCATAAAATTTAGCAATTTAAAGTATATAATTCAAATGCTTCTAGTATATTCACAGAATTGTGTAACATTATCACAGACTAATTAGCAGTCACCCCCATTCTCCCACCCCCAAGCCCTTGGCAACCACTAATCTACTTTCTTCTCTATAGATTTGCCTATTCTGAACATCTCATAAATGTAATCATGTAACATGTGGTCTCTTGTAGCTGACTTCTTTTACTGAGCATAATCTTTTCAATGTCCACCCGTTTTTATTGTTGAGTAGTATTCTGTTGTATGGATGTACCAGTTTTATTTATCCATTCATCTATTGGTGGACATTTAGGTTGTTTCCACCTTTTGGCTATTATGAGATAATGCTGTTATGAACATTAAGGTGCAAGTTTTGTGTAGACATGTCTTTTCATTTGTCTTAGGAATGGGATATCAAAGAGTGTAATGCTGGGTCATGGGTTTAACATGTTGAAGGACTGCCAAACTGCTTTCCAGAATGGCTGCACCAATTTACATTCTCACCAGCAAAGTATGAAGATTCCAAGTTCTCCACATCCATAACAGTTATAACAACTCAACAGTTGTTATTGTCTGTCCTTTTTTATTATAATCATCCTAATGGTGTGAAGTGGTATCTCATTGTGGTTTTAATTTGCATAACTTTAGTGCTTTTTTGCATTTCAAATTCCCTGAATATGATTCTGTCTAAACACAGTGATATGAATAAATTGAATTCCAGCTTCCAACTCAGGCAAATCAGTGTTGAACTTTAAACAGAATAAGAATGCTGAAAACTTAGATATAAACAGATATTTATCTTGCTGCAAATAAAATTATTGCATGTAAGCTACTAAAAAAGACTTTCCCATAGCAAATGGTTTGATTTTAACACTAGGCCATGCTTAGAAGATAATAATAGTTCTTTTCTTTAGCCATTCTCTTCATTTTTGCAAATTTCAAATTACTTCATTACGTAGAGATATTAATGTATCACTTATAAAACTGTGGACTCATGTTCTCTTCTGGATCACCTTGTGCTGCTCGTTTCATAGGAAATAACTTCTCAGTGGTATTTTCATCAGAGCATTGCTTCAGATGGCTTTACAGTTTTCAAAAATCATGAACGTTCCAAGGCAGCTTAACTTTGGAGCCTGCTGAATGTGTTTACTGCCCTATAGCCTAAGCACCTGTACCTTGAATGGAGCTGCTGTGCAAGGCACAACCTACTGAGTCATTTCAAAATACAGAGTACAGGGAGCAGGCATTCAGTTGTCAGCAACAGAAAACAACGGTTATGAACTGGGTTAGTTAGCAATGCAGGGTGTATAAACCATATTTCCAGACTTGTGGTTCAATTTGTTTCTCTACCAGAAATCTGTTAATCTTTACCAGAGTGCTGCATCCCTTAGAGATGAACTGCATCTACATAATAGACCTCTCACTCCGTATCTGTTCATATCGACCCAGTTTTGATGCATAAAAGCCATGGCAGACGACTCATTATGTCTTTCTCTTTAAGATAACTAACAGCCCATAAATATTCACTCATAAGAAGATACAATGTACTCACTTCATAAATCATGACCTTTGAATACTGGAACAGCTGGCCAAAGGGATTCGTGGAGGTGATATGTTTGGTACCCTCTTAAGTACTAAAAAAGAAAAGAAAAGACATAATAAGAAAAAACCAAAAAATATTATTACATACTATGGTGTATTATTTTAGCATCATATTTGACACTCTTCTCAAGGAGGTATAAAATTCACAGAATGTAGGCACGCTCGTGTAACATGAATGTCTTCATAATAACATTTATTGATAATTTTTGTACAATAAGCATTTTGTAAATATGTAACATGTATACATTAAAAAAACAACCCTATGAGATAAGTACTATCAAGTACTATTAGGACCTGTACATTTTACAGACAAAGATATTTAATTAAGGAATTAAGTGATTTGCACAATGTCAAACACCAAAGGGGTAGAGTCAGGATTCAAACCCAGGCAATCAGGTTCTAGAGTCTATTCTCTTAAATACCACGGAATAGTGCCTCTACATAAAACTAAAATATTGATTTTGCATTTCCCATTCAAAAGGAGTGACTGAACATCAACACTTACTCCCTCTCCCTTATAAAATCCCAATGAAAATACAGTGAAAATGAATGAGAAGAAAAAAAACTGTAACAACATTGGGAAAAAAAGGTCTAGAAGAGCAGAGATAATTTTATGAATTTCTGGAAAAGCAAAACAGATGGAAGTATAGAGACAGTCTGTAAAGGAGAGACCACCGTTCAGGAAACACTGCGGAGAAATCCAAAGTAAAGGTGGGAATTATATCTCTCGGGCACCAAGCTCAGTTTGGAGATTCACAGAACAAGCGCAGGGAGGATGCATTCAGACCAATGATTGAAAGGCACTCTGCAAAAGACCTCTCATGCCGACTAGCCTCCTGGCCGCCACACTTACAGAGTGACTGCAGGATAAGGGGTTCCAAAGGTAAATCTGGAATGATACTGACAAAAATAACATGGGATAATCTGCCTGGGGAAAGCTAGGCTTCTAGGTTGGGAACCAAGACTCTAGGATAAAGACATCTTAATTCCGGCACTGAAAGCGGAGTGCAGTGTGTCTAAGATCCAAGTCTGTTCTCCCTAAAGCAAAGGCAGCAAGTAGATGCTTTCATCCCTTGTACACATTGCTGACAGTCAGTGTGCAAGCCAGGAGGAAATAGGTCTAAAAGTGTCCTGAGGAAATCCAAAACAGTTCCTATGATTTTCAGCATAATTCTTCATCCTTAAATATGGTTGGATGAACAGGATTACCAGACAGTTGAGAAAGATAGCACAAAAGAGAAGGACCAACATAAATAAATTAAAGAACTGAATCTGGAAGGAAAGAGATTATATACAGGACACAGAAAAGGACTCTAGGATATAGAATCAAACAAAGAGATGGAGAATATTAAAGATGAGTAAAGAGATGGAAGATCAATCTAGGAAATTCAGTATTTATCTAGAAACTGGACCACTACACAAAGAATTCTCAGAAAGTGGAGAGAGGCAATAATGAAAGAAACAGCAGTTTACCTTTTCCCAGGGATGAAAAAGATAAGTCTTCGTTATCTGGAGGAATGACAAAAGACACACAATGCAATATCTCCTGGTGAAATGTCAGGGCCTCAAAGATCAAAAGACTATCCAAAAATTTCCCAAGAGGTAACGCAAAACACAACAGATTGCCTATAAAGGAATGAAGGTCAGATGGGTGTCCGACACCTTGTTAGTAATCCTGGAGACTATAAGAAAATGGAATAGTCAAAAAAAAAAAAAAAAGAAAATGGAATAGTCTTCAACATTTTGAAAGAAAATGACTGAATCTGAAATACATATCCAGATATATAACCTTGAGCATCTCCTGTCTCCTTCACTTTGCCTCCTCATCAATTTAACGTGGAGCCATCTAATTTCATCAAGTACTACTTCTGTCCAAGTGGACTTCAGTGATGCTCTTAGCAAAACATCATGAAGTGAGGGAAATGGAGAATATTAGAAAACTTAATCATTGCCAAGAAAAATAAAATTTGGAAGAATGAATCTGAGTATCCTGTTACACCGTCTTTTAAAGAAATCGAGATTCACATCTGTTTTCTAATTCATTGAAGGAAATTAGAGCAATCACTGAGAGCCCAGTGTGTGTTTAAAAATATGCTCCATGGCAATTTCTTTGTTGTATGAATAATATTGAAAGAGATAGTATAGAAAATGTGTCTTACACGAATTACTGAGAAAATTATGCTTTCTTTCAAAGACTGGATAGTAAATAATTTTCTTTAATTAAATCCATAAAGTCAAACCATGCATATAGTAAAGCATAAGGATTCAGATTCTCACAAATTTATGAAGCAAATTGTAGAGAATTAATGAGCAGACTATGAATATTAACCACAATTGTAAGGGTCTTATTTTGTAAGTCTTCAGAGTTATTTTGCTTATCCCACAAGGAATTTGAAGCAGCTTATAACACTTGATATGAGAGTTAGTAACACCTAATTTATCCAGACATTTCTTAACCTAGACAATTATACTTTTTCAGGACAAAGCTGAGAACTTGAAAATTAGCAAAAGTGTCCAGAAATAGCCATAATATACATCTCAAATTTATTAATTTGCTGATGGAATGATCATTCAGGACATATTAAAGGCAGTGTACTATATTTTATACACAGATTTCACAGCCTTGCCCCTGATGGAAGCAAACTGGTGGCTTGAAGAAGTATCAACTGAACCCTGAAATAAATAAGAAAACTAAATAATATGAAAGCCAATAACTCAGAATATAAAATGGAGAATACGTAGTAGTCTGGAAAGACAACATAAAGGCAAATAAGCTGATATATATATATATATATATATACACACACATGTTATATATATATATACATATATATATACACACACATATATATGCATACCTCAGAGGTAGTGCAGGTTTGGTACAAGTCCACTACAATAAAGTGAATATCACAGTAAAGTGAGTCACACAAATGTTTTTGGTTTTCCTGTCCATATAAAAGGATATAATGCACAGCACTGGGAATATAGCCAATATTTTATAATAACTTTACATGGAGTATAATCTATATAGAGATATTGAATCACTATGTTGTATACCTGAAACTAACATAATGTTGTAAGTCAACTATACTTCAATTTTAAATAAATAAATAAATAAGATTTCAATGTATGAAGATTATATCTCAGTAAGCCCTACTTTAAAAAATAATGTTAGCCAATAAAAAATGTTTTTTAAATGTTTTTGTAAACTGCAATCAATCCTCTCAAACCCCACCACTAAACTTATGTAGTATTCTAAGTCTTTTGTTGTCATTTCAACAATCTTTACAGCATCTTCACCAGGAGTAGTTTCCATCTCTAGAAACCACTTTCTTTGCTCATCCAAAAGAAACAATTCTTCATCCGTTGAAGTTTATTATGAGATTGCAAAAATTCAATCACATCTTTAGGCTACACTTCTAATTCTAGTTCTCCTGCTATTTTGACCAAATCTGCAGTTACTTCCTCTACTGAAGTCTTGAACCCCTCAATGTCACTCATGAGGGTTGGAATCAACTTCTTCTAAACTACTGTTAAAGTTGATTCTTTGACCTTTTCCCATGAATCACAAATGTTCTTAATGACATCTAGAATGGTAAATACTTTTCAGAAGGTTTTTATTTACTTTGCCCAGATCCATCAGAGGAATTATCAATGCTATCTATGGCAGCTATAGCCTTATGAAACGTATTTCTCAAATAGTAAGACTTGAAAGTTGAAATGACTCCTTGATTCATGGGCTGCAGAATGGATGTTGTGTCATTAGCAGGCATGAAAACAACATTAATCTCATGTGCATCTCCATCAGAGCTCCTGGGTGACGAGGTGCATTGTCAATGAACAGTAATATTTTGAAAGGAATATTTTTTTATGAGCAGTGGGTGTCAACAGTGGGCTTAAAATATGTAGTAATCCATGTTGTAAACAGATGTGCTGTTATCCAGGCTTTGTGGCTCTATTTATAAAGCACAGAGTAGATTTAACATAATTCTTAAGGGTCCTAATTTTCAGAACGGTAAATGAGCATTGACTTCAACTTAAAGTCACCAGATGCATTAGTCCCTAACAAAAGTCATCCTGTCCTTTGAGACTTTGAAGCCAGATATTGACTTCTCTGTAGTTATGAAAATCCTATATGTATGTATCATCTTTCTACGTAAATTGTTAGTTCTTAAAATAAATGAATATAATTTCTGCTTATTTTGATTTTTTTAAGAATCTAAAATGGAAATTGAGAGAAGAAAAGACATGTTTAAAAGGATTTTTGGTGACTTCTAGATTTAGAATCAATATGTAGAGAGCCTGGAAGTCATCACTCCTGTCTTTGCAAGAGAAAAAGCTGGAGAAGCTGCAAATCAGTGACTTTTCTTGAAGCCAGCAGATTACTGGGGTTGCAAGGCCAACTGCCATCTGGAAATCTGGAGAGATAGGTAAATCCAGAGACAAATCTGAGATTTGCTTACTTGATGCAGAAGTTGCTAGCATCATAAACTGGTAAGAACAATTAAATGGTAATTTTTACAAACTGTTGCAAGTTGAGTGTGGATGAACATGAGAGTAGGAAACTTCTGGAGGATGGCTGCATTATTCGGGGGGATCCCACAATTCATCAGTTTTACCTCCAGAAAGCCCATCATGTTCTCATGGTAAAGTCCAGTGAAACCATGAAAATGATAAATAAGCATATGAAAAGATACTCAACATCATTTGTGATTAAAGAATTACACATTAAAACAAGTTTTAAAAAGTGAACCCTAGTAAATGCAGTAAGACAATAAAAGAAAATAAAATGTAGGGGAAAAAAGAAGATCAGCAAGGAAGAAATAAACTGCCTTTGTTCACAGATGACATAACTGCTGATGTAGAAAATCTGAAAGAATTAGCAAAAAAAAAGCAAAACGCCTGGAACTAATAGGCAATTATAGCAGGGTTGCAGGATTCAAGGTTAATAGACAAAAGTCAATTGCTTTCCTATATACCAGTGTTGACTAAGTGGAATCTGAAATCTAAAATACAGTACTATTTACTAGCACCCATAAAAATGAAAGATGTAGGCATAAATCTAACAAAATATGTACAGATCTGTACGAAGAAAACTAAAAACCTAATGAATAAAATCAAGTGAAAGCTAAATAGATAGAGATATATTCCATGTTCAAGAATAGAAAGACTCAATTTTATCAAGATGTCAGTTCTTCCCAATCCAAATGCCAGCAAGTTATTTTGGGGATATCAACAAACTGATTCTAAAGTTTATATAGAGAAGTAAAAGACCCAGAATAACAAACACAATATTGAAGGAAAAGAATAAAGTTTTAGAAATGACACCACTCAACTTCAAGCCTTACTATAAAGATATAGTAATCAAGTTTGGTGTTGGTGAAAGAATAGGTCATTAGAACTGAATAAAAAGTCCAGAAAGAGGGGCTTCCCTGGTGGCGCAGTGGTTGAGAGCCCGCCTGCCGATGCAGGGAACACGAGTTCGTGTCCCGGTCCGGGAAGATCCCACATGCTGCGGAGCGGCTGGGCCCGTGAGCCATGGCCGCTGAGCCTGCGCGTCCGGAGCCTGCGCTCCGCAACGGGAGAGGCCACAACAGTGAGAGGCCCGTGTACCGCAAAAAAAAAAAAAAAAAAAGTCCAGAAAGAGACCTACATAAATATAGTCAACTGATCTCTGACAAAGGAACAAGTATAATACAATAGAGAAAAGATGGTCTTTTCAACAAATAATGCTGGAACTACTGGATATCCACATGCAAAAAATAGTAACAATCTAGACAAGACCTTACACCCTTTACAAAAAGTTAACTCAAACTGGATCACAGACCTAAATGTGAAACACAAAACTATAAAACTCCTAGAAGAATCTGGGAGAAAATTGAGATGACCTTGGGTTTGGTGATGACTTTTTAGATACAACACCAAAGGCATGATACATGAAAGAAACAATTGATTACCTAGATTTCATTAGAATTAAAATTTGCTACTCTGTGAAAGCCATGTCAAGAGAATAAAAAGACAAGCTACAGACTGGGAGAAAATATTTGCTAAAGACATATCTTATGAAGGAGTGTTATCTAAAATATACAAAGAACTCTCAAAGCTCAGCAATAAAAAAAAAAAAAAAAACAGATTTTTTAAAAGTCCTGAACTGACCTCACCAAAGAAGATATACAGATGGTAAATAAGCATATGAAAAGATGGTCTAAATCATATGTTGTCAGGAAAATGCAAATTAAAACAACAATGAATAAGAAACCACTACACAATAATTAGAATGGCAAAAATCCATAACACTGACAACACCAAATGCTGGTGAAAACGTGAAACAACAGGAACTCTCATTCATTGCTGGTGGGAATGCTAAACGGTACAACCACTTTGGAAGACAGTTTGGCAGTTTTTGTTTTTTTTTTTTTTACAGTACTAAACATACTCTTACCATACAATCTATTATGCCCACATAAAAACCTGCACAACTAAGATGTTCTCTAATAGGTGAACAGATAAATAAACTGTGGTACACCAAGACAATGGAATATTGTTCAGCACTAAAAATAAATGTGCTCTCAAGCCATGAAAAGACATGGAGGACCCGTAAACGCTTATTAGTAAGTGAAAGAAGCCACCCTGAAAAAGCTACATAGTATATGATTCCAACTGTAGACATTCTGGAAAAGGCAAAACTAAGGAGACAATAAAAAGATCAGTTGTTATCAGGGGTTCATTGAGTGGAGACTGAGTACATGAAGCACAAGCGTTTTTTAGGATGGTGAAACTATTCTGTAAAATATCATGGATGATAATGGCACTATGCTTTGGTCAAAACTCACAGAACTTTACAGGACGAAGAGAGCTATAACTTTAATGCATACAAATTTAAAAATACCATTTAGCAGGTCTGAGGATTCCAGGAAAGAAAACATAATGTGACAAAAGAATCTAACTGTATTATTCATGTACGAAACAACTTTGCTGAAGATGGTGGGAGAAAAAGGTGCTGACTAAGTATCTTTGGAAATGAACAAAGTCTAAAAAATTAAAGGGAAAAGGAACTGTAGATAAGCACTGTATTCTAGATAATAAAGTTGTTTCCCATGGGTGTTGAGTTAGCAATGTAGAAATCACTGTCATGTATGTTAGAACTGAACAATTTAGTGAATGGATTACGAATGGTGGGAGCTTCATTTCTCAGAGGAGGGGGGCGGGGTTCCAGAAAAGCAAGGAAAGGGGGCTTAGGGATCCATGTGGTAATGGATTAGAGTTGGAGAATCAGTGTGAAATCATGTTTAGCTTAATACTGAAACAGATGGCTAAATATAGAAACATTTATAGATAAATGTATGTACATGAGTTAGAATACACAGTCATGTAGTTGCTTCTCTGTCAGCTGACAGGTCCTAGTAGAAATGACACTCTAGTAGTAATGAAAGGAATAAGGGCTCCTTGGAGAAATAGTTGAATCTAGGACTAGGGAAGAGAATATATAATATGAGCCTAAACCATTTTGTGGTGTTAGAAAGTAATGAATTACTAAAAAATAAACAAAACCAAAATGAAACCAAAACAAAAACCCCCCACAATGATAGGGTATGTCAAAGGGACACAGGTGCCAACTAAAAGAGCTCCCAAGGCCAAATTTTGGTATAATTTGAGCAACATAATAAATAAAGAGGGCTTCCCTGGTGGCGCAGTGGTTAAGAATTCGCCTGCCAATGCAGGCGGCACAGGTTCGAGCCCTGGTCTCGGAAGATCCCACATGCCGCGGAGCAACTAAGCCCGTGCGTCACAACTACTGAGGCTGCGCTCTAGAGCCCACATGCCAAAACTACTGAAGTCCGTGCGCCTAGAGCCCGTGCTCCACAACAAGAGAAGTCACTGCAATGAGAAGCCCGTGCACCGCACCGAAGAGTAGCCCCCGCTAGCTGTGACTAGAGAAAAGCCCGCATGCAGCAACAAAGACCCAACACAGCCAAAAATAAAATAAATTTTTTTAAAAAAATAAATAAATATATTATAATCCAAAGTGTAAAATAAGCATCCACAAGGCCAGACTGTCTAAACAAATTATTGAACAAATAAATAACTGGGGAGAAGAAACAAATATCCCAAATAGAAGAATTCTAATTTGTGTAGACAGTTCACCTTCAAGGAGGTAGAGTATAATTTCTCACTTCTTAAGTGTGAGACTTAAGAAAGGGTAAGTGGACTCTGCTCAGTGTTTCAAATTTCTGGACAGTGGCCTCCAGCCTGATAATCTCATTTTAATTCCTCCTAGTACCTTCCCAAAGGTGAAAGAAATTAGCAGGAGATAAAGCTCTGATACCAGCTTGCCATGTGCCCTTGACAATATCCTCAGACTCCTTAAGTTTCACCTTTCCTACGTGTAAGTAAGGATAATACAGGTGCATATACCACAGGCTCAAGATGAGGATTATGGACTCAATTCCACCTGGAATATATTACATTTGTAATAAACTTTAGTTATCGTTATTAGTAATGTTGTCACTTAAAAACCTAACCTGGTCTTGTTTTTCAGATTTGCCAGACAACACAGGCTCGTGACACCAGCTCCAGGTATGAAGATTCCCCGTTCCAGAGCTTCTCTAGTCTTTTGCTTTCTCAACCTCAGTTCTGACCATGAGCATCACACCACCCCGTTTCTCTCTTTCAACTTTGCAGTAGATACTGGTTTGTACTTAAAACCTATTTATTTGTTAGAAAAGTGTCTTACTCCTAATAAAGTAGGCCTTCACATGTATACTCTTATTCATATAGGAAATGACTCAGAAATAGGGTCGAAGTGGGAGTGAGTTAAGAATCTCTTTGAATTTAACATTTCAATATTTGCTTCTTATCCATGATTAAATGTACACTTTTTTTATGGTGCCTGGATATGCTGAGGCAATTTCCTTTATCTATATACACACATACGGCATAGCTGGTTTGACAGGGTTCTGTGATTATGGGGTTACTGTCCATGAGGAAGTCTACATATGTTTCACACTGAGTAGCATAAAAGGTGGGCTGGTTTTCAATCTGCATTTTTGTTTTGTTCTTGACATTACACAATTATGTTACAGGCTGAACCACTCTTCCACTCTTGGTAAACACTTAAACATAAAATGTAATTAAATTACACAACTTTGAAATCTAAGGATTTTTTTTCCCCCTCCTGATTGTAAACTCTGAGGTTCTGAATTTCCAGCTTAACAATTTATAGACCCTCTCTTATAACACACTTTAATGAGTACCCTTTCTTTAATCACAATTTTTTTCCCTATCAATGCAAGCTCATTCTCCTTCCCAACAAATAAATGGGCAATAAAGCAATCACAACAAACCCAGAAAGAATTTGAGGTCATACCACTCAACATTTTAACTGTAAAATTATAATTCTTGGGTTTTTCCAAATGTTTATGATGTTTTGAGCTCATTCAGTAAGAGGAAATATATCTATCTCTGTCAACATATTTTAGTGATTTCATCTCCTTTCATAAGACTCTCTAAGGGTTTCCTAATTAAAGGAATTTACAGGAAATGTCAAACAGTCTAAATAACTGATGTGTTGTAATTAAAGTCTTAGCAATTGAGCAAATTAACCTTTATTTTTTAATGACATCAAATTACATGGCAGTTTCCAGAAAGTTTCTAGAGCAAGTAATTGAGGGAATTATCAAAAGCTGGGAAACAGAGGGGGAAAAAATCATTTCTGGGTTGTTACTATAGTATTTTAAGTGTGGAATTAAATTGATAGCGGTGATCTTTCTCTAACATTACAAATAATGAAAGTGCTCCATTGTTAAAATATGACACTAATATATTTCAAATAATGTACAATAAGGTGAAGAAAATATCTATAATTTTAATTGTTAAGGCTTTAGTAACTTTTTTAAAATAAGGTTTCTTTTTTTTAATAAATTTATTTTATTTACTTATTTATTTTTGGCTGCGCTGGGTCTTCATTGCTGTGTGGGCTTTCTCCAGTTGCAGTAAGCAGGGGCTACTCTTCGCTGTGGCCCACGGGCTTCTCATTGCGGTGGCTTCTCCTGTTGTGTAGCACGGGCTCTAGGTGTGTGGGCTTCAATAGTTGTGGCTTGCGGGCTCTAGAGCGCAAGCTCTAGAGCACAAGCTCAGTAGCTGTGGTACATGGGCTTAGTTGCTCCGCGGCATGTTGGATCTTCCCAGACCAGGGCTCACACCCGCGTCCCCTGTATTGGCAGGTGGATTCTTAACCACTGCACCACCAGGGAAGCCCTTTAGTAACATTTTAAAATTTCAATTTATGCGATGGTATATTAATAAGACATGTAAATAAAATTATTTTAAATGATAGTAAAGTCAGATAGAGGTTGCAAAGCTGAACAGAGTTGTTAAATTATTGTTAAATTAATTTTTATACAAATATTTATATGCTCAGACCAGTCCAGAATTGAATATAAAAAGAATATATCATTTTGTTTCAGTTTATTTCATTTGAATCATTTAAAAGTCATAATAACTGAAAATCATGCTCAGTTATAAACTGAAAATATCAGTAGTATAAGTAGCTAAATTCAGCAACTGAAGAAAACATCTAGAAGACAATATTGCATGTAATAAATAGCCAACAAAGAACTTGCTTATTTACATCTGAATTTTCCTGGTTATGTGTCTACTATAACAAGATGACATTAATTTTGTATATTTAGGATAAGTTTAAGAATTTACAGTTGATTTATTGGAAGTAACTCTTAAAATAATTCACTAAGCTCTACCTAGTTCTATTATGCTATCTCTGCTCTCAATAATTTTGAATTTATATGTAAGGCAGGAAAAATTAAGGTGAATGTTATACATGCTTTTCCCTTGTATATATGTCTGAGCAGAAATTCAAAGTCCATACTGCTAGTGTGGATTTAAAACAAGACGTTGACTAGGTAAAAAAGCTCTCTCAGGTAGTCTCTGTGAAGCTACAGGTATGACACATCTTATGAGTATCTTAGTCTAAGAATCAGGTTGAAAAACATTTCCCTCTTATCATTTTTATATAAGACTCTATATAATTTTATGTAAATCCAGACAACTCTACAACCTTTTTTAAAGCTAACTTTGATATTTTTCAAAATATCAAACTCTAAAATTTCAAATATATTAATCCTGGATGGGTAATATTTTCATGTTCAAAAGTTCTGTGTAATGGTAAACTGTAAAAATGAAAGCTATGAGCTTCTTTCAGCAAAATATAATATTATGATAAATCCAATTTGCTTTTATAAAACAATTCCTTGGGAAATGGTCAACTTTTTGTTAGTATTTGGGGAGTTGGGATAAAATGAGAAGATTTCAGAACAGAGCACATATCAATGGATTGTCTTGAGTTTTCTTGAAAGAGAATCATACATTTTGCAACTAGAAATAATTTTACCTCTTCTTTTCCAATGTTTATGCCCGTTTGCTTTCTTTTAGTTGCATTGCCTAATTCTTCCAATATCATGTTTAATATTAGTGGCCATATGGGGTATTTTTAGCTTGTTTCTTATTTTACCGACAACCAAAATTAGTGATTTGTAATTCATTATACTCTGTGTTGTGATTTTTGTGTTCGTGGCACTTGTTTCTGTGTCCTAAATTACTTAGTCATCCCCATCACAGTGTTGAAGGTAGAGAATCAAAGTGTTAGGAAGGTTGAATAGATCCCCCAGAATCATTGAAAATCAATAGGATACCTGCCATAGAATTACTTATTTTTTCTGCCGTGATTTTTTTGTTTCTTTATCCTACCTTGGGTTCCTTCTATGACCTCAAAGCTTTCTTGCAATTGCCAAATATAAATTCAGACACTTCAAATAATAATTTCTGCTAAAATTTGAATTGGTTTTAAACTGACATCAATGAGACTTACATATCCTTATGGCATTCATATGCTTTTCTCACCTATGCCAACTTGTCACTATTTCTCAGGTGATTTGAATGCAAATCAATGACACCTTTTTATTGGCATCTTCTTTGACACTTATGCTGACAATTTAGACTTCAAGTGACAGCATTAATACTGACGGCAGCAACATAAGGTCAATGGATGTCTTTGCAATACAATGTGGATTTCAAATTTATTTTAAATAAAGGTGGTAAGAGAATTTTTGATTTGGGTTCCTCAAGAGATTAAAATAGACAGTGGATAAATAATAACACAAATCCCAAAATGAAATTTTAAAAAATGGATAAGAGAATTCAAAAGAAACATTGTATAGGGTTATTCTAAATCAAACATGACCCAATAGGAAATAAAGAATAATAAAAGGAAGACAAAGTAGATGAGAGGAAAAAAGATTTAAAAAGCGTCAGAATAAAGGTAAACCAGTTTGGAAACTATAGTGTTATCTTTCCTTTTTCATTTGTTAATTTTAAGATCTAAAGGCAAATCTCAGTCTATTTCATGTGACAATAATGGCATATTTTGTCTTTCTCACCAAACATTAACTGTACCTCTTCACTCTCCCTCTTCCTAAGTCAAAGTATTTCTACGTTGTACTACAGGAGAGGGGCTGTGTAAAAAATGGGATTTGAGAAAGCCTAATAGTTTTATAAAAAAATAAAAATCTAAACTTTACAATATTTTTATTCCTTAGGTGAGTCAAATGGCACTGTTTCTATCGGAAGCATAATTGAAATCATCACCTATAGGAATGTATATAAAAAAACACAGAGCATACACACACAGAAAAATACAAAGGTCTGTACTCCATGCCACAAGATTGTACAGAGCTGAAAGAGGTCCAGGGAGTGCAAAGAAATCATTATTCAGGGAATGGATGGGGCTCAGATATGTGGATGCCTCGTTAATTGAGCAGATGTTGTTTGGACACTGTGGTAAGCAGCACAAGGTACCCCCTCAACAACCAAAGATGTCTACATCCTAATCCTCAGAACCTGTGAACATGGCAAAGAGACCTGGCAGATAGGATTAAGTTAAGGATTTTGATTTGGGAGATCATCCTGGATTAATGTAACCACCAGGATCCTTGTAAGAGGTAGAGGGAGATTGAAGAGCTACTCTGGTTTTGAAGATGGAGAAAGAGCCAGGACTGCAGGAATGGACACAGCCTGTGGAAGCTGGAAAAGGCAAGAAAGCAGATTCTCCCCTGGAGGCTTTAGAAGGAACACAGCACTGCTCATTTTTAGCCTAGTCAGACCCATTTCAAACTTCTGACTTCCAGAACTATAAAATAATAAGTCTGTGGGTTTTTTGGGGTTTTTTTTTGCGGTACGTGGGCCTCTCACTGTTGTGGCCTCTCCCGTTGCGGAGCACAGGCTCCGGACGCGCAGGCTCAGCGGCCATGGCTCACAGACCCAGCCGCTCTGCAGCATGTGGGATCTTCCCGGACCGGGGCACGAGCCCGTGTCCCCTGCATTGGCAGGCGGACTCTCAACCACTGCGCCACCCGGGAAGCCCAGTCTGTGTTGTTTTAAGCCATTAAACTTGAGGTAATTTTCTTCTATAGCAACAGGAAACTAATACAGGGACTATAATGAAATAAGCACGGAGGACACAAAGATGAATCAGACCCCATCAATAGATTAAGGAGATCAGTGTGCAGTGGTGGTTATGTGGATTAAACAGTGACAACACACTGTTTGAAAAGCATGCACAACTGTAACGGTGTGATAGAAATAGACTCTGACCCAGTAAAGGAAGCATCTAATTCTAGCTGGGAGAGATGAAGTGGGTTTCCTTACAAAAGACAATGCTCAAGATAAGTCTCAAAAGATGGGTAGGGTCCTGCCTGGCAGACAAAAGAGGGAAATTCATTCCAGGCTGAGAGACCAAATGCCTGCAAAAATCAAAGCACTCAGACTGGAAAATCCATATTCAAGTGAATAAGAATTTGTTTAGCAAGTCTCAATATTCTAGAAATAAAGGAGCCAAAAGTTTTTATAACTGTTAGAGGTAGTTTAGGGAGAAAATGTTATCTTTATTTAAATAGAAGTTTTATGGAACATTCAAGTTCTCATCACGATATGGCAGGAATGCTTACTTCACATATGTGAATTCAGCTAAGCATGTTTGGCATTTTATACCCTGACTATAAGATCTCCAAACTAAAAATACAGATAAATTAAGAGAAGTCAAGAGGAAAATGAGAATAAACAGATTGATACTGGAATGCCAACAGAAATTAGCAATTGAATTTGTCCTTATCATTTAGCCATTTGCTCTCTGTTAAGTCTGCAAGTTTCTTGATGGCAAGGACTGTGGGGTTTTTTTTAAGAGGGTATTAAATTGTTTATTTATTACACATGATAATGGATGATACACAAGCTTCATTCCCATCTATATCTGGTACCATAATCCAATTTAGATATATTGCATAGGATGTGCCAACAATCATATATTAATAATCAAAAAACTCCATGACTTGGCTTGGGTGACCCTTTTCATGGTGAACTCCAGGTCACAATGCAGTAACTGTCAGTTCAACTACACCAAGGTTTCAGAAGACAGTAGCTTCTCCACCAAAGCAGGCTGTAAATAAATTTTGAATGGAACCTGGCATCACCCTGAAGGAGCTCTAACTTCACACTGTTGGGGTAGTTTTACCAAAATGGCTTCAGGGTAGACTAACTTCACAGCACATTTTAAAAAAAAGACACATTTATTCAGCGTCACGATCAGACTATTACGTTTAGCCATCAACAGCATGGGTGCAAAAAAAAGAAATCTACATTAAAACCCTTTGTTGGAATGCTTTACACTTTCCACAGAACAGAAACTAAAATAACTGTTATACACTTAGTCACAAATACAGTCCTCGAGTCTTTTTGCCCATACACGTGAGTATTGTCTAAAACATGTCTTCTTTGTAGCAGCTAGGCCCTGCCACCACTGTGCTCGGCTGAGCTCACAAATCTGTTGTAACCTGTAGCTTCCCTGTCACTTCCCTGGCTCTCCTCTCCTGCTAAGCTTTGTTTCCTGGCAGTAATCAAAACCTTCTGCCACTGCCACAGCTCCTGCTGCTGCTGGAACCACCACAGCCACCTCGGTTTCGGGGTTTGGCAAAGTATTGGCCTCCACCACCATAAGGGCCAGAACTTCTGCCTCCAAAGTTTCCTCCTTTCATGGGTCCAAAATTTGAAGATTGATTGTTGTAACTGCCAGAATCATTGTAGCTTCCACCACCTCCAAAACTGCTTCCGTCATTACCAAATCCATCGTAGCCATCCCCACTGCCACCATATCCACCACCACCGCGGCTGCCACCAAAGCCACCTCGACCACTAAAGTTTCCTCCATGACCAAAGCTGCCATTCCCACCAAAACCACCTCCACGACCACCACCAAAGTTTCCAGAACCACTTTGACCTCTTTGGCTGGATGAGGCACTAGCCATCTCTTGCTTAGATAGGGCTTTCCTTACTTCACAGTTGTGGCTATTCACAGTGTGGTATTTCTGAATGACAATCTTGTCTACAGAGTCATGGTCATCAAAGGTTACAAAACCAAAGCCTCTCTTTTTGCCACTGCCTCGATCAGTCATGATTTCAATCACTTCAATTTTCCCCCCACACTGTTCAAAATAATCTCTTAGATGATGTTCTTCAGTGTCTTCTTTAACACTGTGTGGTTCACCACCACACAATCTGCCGGTAATTCCAGCTTTTTTAGGTGATTTCATCATTTGAAAGGACTGTGTTTTACCTTTATCTCAGTATTCCTCCAGTCATATAATGCAATGCTTATACACTGGATGCACAGTAAACACGTTAAGAATCAAACCTTTAATGTGTGCAGTAGACCGTCGTATAGTAATCATGATCAGAGGTGATTTTCTCTGGCACATAAAAACAGGCTAATGGTCTGAATGGAATCTCTCAAACTCTTAAACTTGACATGACTATATATTACAATCCTTTTTCTTAATTTCACTAATAGAAATTGAGTGTACAATGAAGTTGTGAAACAGACAAAACATGGGAATTATAAGGGAGATACTATATATTCAGCAATTTATTTTATATCCAGTTTCTTTATAAATTTTTCTTTTATAATTTACCATGTTAAGTAAGCACTGGGCTAGCACCACTACCACCTCTTCTAAGACTGTGAATTATGTTTCCCAGAATCTCCTTCCCTGCAGTGTTTTGGCTTAGAGTTTATCAACGAGAGGAACTCCCAGGAGATTTGCAAAGTGAGAATAAAGAAGGACAGGAAACCCATAGTAGCTTTTCCCACCCACTCTGCCACAGAAGACTGAAACAATTGGTAACATCATATCAGAGAATCTCAAGAATTACAGTAGCTTCCTGGTGAGATGGAGAGAAACATCTAGTTTGGCATTTACAGCTGAGATCTTTGGTATCAACTTTACTAATTTCAGGAGCAGCTTCTCTGACCACTACTTCCCCAGCATTTCCACAAGTCATTAACCCCCATTATATATGTTAAACTCCTACATACATAGTATGGCTTCTGTTTCCTGATTGAACATTGTCTATTAGAGTATTTATGTATACTTTATCTAATATTTCCAGCAGCCCTATAGGGTAGGTGCTTTTTAAATGAACTAAGTGAAGTTACTGGACTCCTCCACTATTCCAAAGATTTTTTTCTCAACCAGTGAGTTGCAAACTGTCGAATACAAATAAGTCTGACTTCACTCTTTGCTCTTAACCCCTGTACCATGTAGTCACATGTGGCACTGAGCTTTAAAAAGAAGGTGTGAAACTTTCTCTGTGAGAAAGATTCCAAAGAGCACTTAGAAACAAGCCTAACTACCCAAATAAAAGTATTTTATATTCAAGAATCAACCTTTTTTGAGGATAGTCTTCTCTAATACTCACTCATATCCAGACTGTCTGAGAATGGTCTTGTTTTACCAACATATGGCTTAAATATCCTTAGCTTCCTAATAAAAACAGCACACACAGAGACACAGACACACACGCTCACACACACACTTCCTTGTAAAGAAAAATGAAGCAATCAAAAAAGAAATACACACTCCCACCTCCACATCTGTATCCATATCCTCTTTCTGCACTTTAGTAGGGACATCTATCCAAAGCCAAGTCTTCCACTTGTCCATTAGTGCTCATCCTGTCTCACTTACTTAAGATAATTTGCAAGTATTTTTTCCAATTCTGTGGGTTGTCATTTTACTTTCTTGATGGAATGCTTTGAAGCATAAAAACTTTAAATTTTGATTGAATCCAACTTGTTTTTTCTTCTGTTACTCATGCTTTTTGGTACCACTTGTATGAATCTTTTGCCAAATTCAGATCATGAATATTTACTCCTATGCTTTCTTCCAAGAGGTTTATAGTTTTTGCTCTTACATTTAGGTCTTTGATTCCTTATTTAATTTTTGTTTGTAGTCTTAGATAAGGGTTCATTCTTTTGCCTGTGGCTGTCCAATTGTCCTAGCAAAATTTGAGATTTTATTATATGTGTACTAATTTGGAATTTTTATATCTTCCTATTGAACTAAAGTACTATTTGTATACAGTTTCCCTCTCTATCCTTAATGATGCTTTTTGTTATCACAGACTATATGGTTTGATGCAAATGGTGACTCACACTTTATTAAAGATTTTATATTTATCTGGCAAATCTTTTTTCATCCTTTTAATTTCAACCTTTCTGTATCCTTATATTTTAGTCATGTCCTTTTTTTTTTTTTTTTTTTGCGGTACACGGGCCTCTCACTGTTGTGGCCTCTCTCATTGTGGAGCACAGGCTCTGGACACGCAGGCTCAGCGGCCATGGCTCACGGGCCCAGCTGCTCCGCGGCATGTGGGATTTTGCCGGACCAGGGCACGAACCTGTGTCCCCTGCATCGGCAGGCGGACTCTCAACCACTGCGCCACCAGTCATGTCCTTTTTAAATGTCATGTTGCTGGATTTTCTTTTTATCCAATCTGAAAATCTTTCAACTAGCCAATTTAGTCCATTTACATTTATTGTGATTATTAGTATATTTGGACTCGATTATATAGCCTTCCTTGCTATTTTCTATATGTTCTATTTTTTTCCATTATTCTCATTTCTTTTTCCTTCCCTTTTCACGAATCAATTCATGTTTTTGTTTGTTTTGTTTTGTTTTCCCATTGGCTTCTCATATAATGGAGATAGAATCAGTGTGTCTCATTTACTGAAATATCTGCAGAACCTGGAAAAGTGCCTGCCACTTGTTAGTTTCAAATAAATAGTTATTGACAGTTTGATGCCTAGAAAGCACTTTGGTTCCATTTCTATTTAATGAGGAAAGAGGTTGATGCTCTGTTTAGTGGAAGTTTTCAAGGACTGATGTGCAAGACCTCACACTAAAAAAGGAAAGAAAGAGTAATAAACATGCATTCCCTTAGGTTTAATGAATCAGTTTATCTGTATTTTATAGCAGCCTTTAAAAATACAGCACTATAAAAGAATCATATATTTTAATCCTTCATCCAGCCCTTTTTACATGTGAGGAAACTGAAAAAAAGCGAGGTTATGCATGCCCCTTAAAAGCAAATGCTGGGATTGCTCCTAATTCATGCCTGGGAAATTTAAGTATTACCTTTTCTTTTGGTTAACTAAGTTGTTCCTTTTTTATTTAAAAATAAAATTAAAATAAGCCAGGGTGCTGATCTGTGACAACTGTAGGTGATCTGTCCTGTGGGATCACTGGCAAATATCACCTTCCAAAAATTCTAGTGCTAATAATTTCTGTGACTTGACTCCAAACACTCACTGTGGTAAAGGGTTTAGTGTTTGTAAAAAAGAAGGGCAAAAAGGAAATAAAACACCGTCCATGTAATTTTCCATTTGTGTACTCTTGACTTCATTAAAATTGCATACTGTTCCAATCCCTTGGTTTTGCTAATAGCTCCACAGAGGAATAGTCATTACTAGAGCATGAACACCACAATCCATTTTCTCTGATTATTGTTTTGTGATATTGCTAATTTGACAGCTCCTGCTGAACATAGGCTCATTATTTTGTGTCACTGTTTTGGGAAAAGGAATATCAAATGAGCATCAAAGTAACTTACAAAGAGGCATGCAGCTGATGATAGACTAGCAGAAGGAGTAGTTTTTCTCCAGGAGTGGTAGAGAATAGCCAAATTAAAATGGTAAGGAATGAACTGCTTGACTCCTAGAAGATACCTTCTCTTTCAAGACTCAAATCCTTAGCAACTTTTTTATGTGAATCCATAATGACATAACCCCCATCCCAAAAAAGGTGGACATGCCCACTTTCTTTTCTACGCTCTAGGGTCTGTCTTTGTCTATCTATCTATCTAGGTGCCTATGTAAGTGTCATCTATCTGTCATCTACCTATCTATCTTCTATCTACCTATATTTAACTATCTACCTAGATATATTTCTAGAATCTCATATATAACACTTATTTTATATACAGGTACATCTATTCTAGACTCTGTTTTTGTCATCTAATTGTTTTTAGGGAAAAACAAACAAACAAAAAGCCTTGCAAAATCAGGCCCCCTGCCTGCCTCTCTAACCTTAATTTGCTGCTTTACCCTTTGCACTCTACTCTGAAGCCATACTTTACTTATTTAGCCTTCTCAAATGTACCATATTCTGTACTGCACCAGAGTTGTACAGTTCTCCCCACTCTTCATGGGAGCTATTCTAGTCAAACAGCTATTTTTGACTTCCCTCCATTTTTTTCTCCTTACTCCCCATCTCACCCCTCATGAATTCCTATTTATCGTAGAAATCTGCTTAAGAAAATTTATCAAAAAAGCTTTTGTCATATCTCACCCCATTTACACAAGATTAAGTCTCCTACAGTATTCTCCTTTATGTCATTTATCACATTGTAATTCCATGCTCAATGTCTGGTACCCATGGATTTGGATTTTAGGGGGATATGTTTGTTTCCTTCAGCCCTATCTCCCCAGTAACTCTTTAGCGCCTGACACATAGTGGTTCCCATTAAATATTTGTTGAATCAGTGAATAACTATGGCATGTTTTTTCTCAGCTGGGGACCTCTATTTTGTTTGGTTCCTCTGCTTTGAATGACCTTCTCCGACATTTTGTTTACTTGTTCTTTATGATCCAGCTTTGGCTTCTATAAGACTTCTATAAGGATCTATAAGACCCTTTAGCATATGAAGGGCTCCTAGAAGCGTTAATAGTTTTGAAGCCCAGTGTTTACCAAACTTATTTGAACACCACATTTTTGGTAACCATTTAGTGACATTTGGGGACTCAAGAGTCTAGACAGTGAATTAACCAGAGAATGCCTAGCCTGGTTTCAGGAATTTTAAATGGTTGGAATATAAAGTTTTGTCCTTGAATTACCTTGTACTATCTCATCTGTGCTGTGCATGAGCCTGTCTTACTGTTCATGGAAACTCCATAGAATTCTACAGTTAGCAACTGACTTCATGCTAGCCTTGCTTCTTCTGAATTTCACTTTCTTGTCTTCCCTGCTAGAATCTGGTGACTGCTGGAGAGCTGGCCACTGCTACATTCTGATTGAACAAGAATGGTGGGCAGATCTCCCTCTCTGCTCGAGGCCACCCTTGTGCCATTAAAGAGGGGGGCTTTGCTCTGTCTGCAAGCAGTCCCAGGAGCGGGCTTAGCTGCGTGGGAACCAGCCAGTCTTCCTTCTCTCTTCTAGGAGAACAGCTGCAGGCGCCCAAGCACTGGGCTGCTGACAGGCACATTACCATTTCTATTAGGAAAACATTTGTCCCTTGCTTGTTACATAAACAAATTAAAACCTAAAGATCCCCATAGGGGATCCATGGTGAAAACCATGTTTATTCACCCATCCATGGTGAAAACCATGTTTATAACTTATTGTCTTTATCTGTCTCCTACTGAGTTAATACTTCTTACTGTATGGCTCTAATTTTTTTTTTTAATCGTTTACAGTGCTTTATAAAGTACAGAAATTAAATCAACCATCATTCCAACACCTAGCGACAATTACTACTAACAAATTTAGTGCCATTTCTTACTAAAATGCTTGTGTTTTTAAACATTTGCCTCACTGTGTAATTTCACATTTTGCAAATTTCATTTAATCTCATTAATACGTTCCCAATCATTCAGTAGTTTTTGAAATTGTTGATTTTAACAGCTACATAATATTCTACCCTAACATAATTTCTTTAATTTTTCCCCTGTTGTTAGTCATTTAAGTGATTTTTATATTTTGATTATTATTAAAAACCTGAAGTGAACACACTTACAGATAAATGTTTGATGATATTGTTGGGATAGATTCAAACAAGAAAAAATTGTTGTGTCAAAGGTTATGAATGGTTTTCGATATATAGACTTACAGATTTCCAAAATGTTTTAAAGACCAAACACAAACAATTCTGTATGACTGCTCTGTGCCCTACAATTGCATTTCCTCACCAAATACTTACTAAGCACCTAATGTACATCTATGTGCTGGGCTGTGTTAACCCCCTGGGATGGTCTGTGTTCCCCAAATAGCCTTCTACCTGCTGAGAAGCATCTGCGTGGTAGCCACACCTCCCTGCCCCTGGCACTAGGGGTCAACTCACTGCAGCCTCTCACTCAGCCACCATCACTCCTGTTGCCTGGAACCTCTGCCCTGCACTGGACCCCTCACTACCCTGCCTGCTACCTAGCCTTTCTTGGGCAGGGTTGCAAATCAGCCCTCAGGCTGAACTCCCATTCATGTCACAGGACTGAGGGAACTGAGTCTGGGGCAGGCAGTTCGACTCCAGATTCCACTACACTGAGAAAGATGCATTGAACAAAACAATCAAGGTCTCTGTTCTAACAACGCCTAGAGCCTAATTGGGAAGGTATGTATAAAACAAAGGGACATATGAAGCAAATAATAAAGTATAATGAAGATATAATTAGGAAATTAATAAGTTGCTGATGTTGTTTTTGCCAAATTCCTAGACCAAAAATATCAGCTCATTATTATTTTTTTTTAACAACTCCATTGGAGCATAACTGCTTTACAATGGTGTGTCACTTTCTGCTTCATAACAAAGTAAATCAGCTATACATATACATATATCCCCATATCTCCTCCCTCTTGCGTCTCCCTCTCACCCTCCCTATCCCACCCCTCTACGTGGTCACAAAGCACCGAACTGATCTCCCTGTGCTATGCAGCTGCTTCCCGCTAGCTATCTATTTTACATTTGTTAATATATATAAGTCCATGCCACTCTCTTACTTCATCCCAGCTTACCCTGCCCCCTCCCTGTGTCCTCAAGTCAATTCTCTACATCTGCATCTTTATTCCTGTCCTGCCCCTAGGTTCTTTAGACCTTTTTGTTTTTTGGTTTTTTTTAGATTACATATATATGTGTTAGCATACGGTATTTGTTTTTCTCTTTCTGACTTACTTCACTCTGTATGACAGTCTCTAGGTCCATCCACCTCACTGCAAATAACTCAATTTCGTTTCTTTGTATGGCTGAGTAATATTCCATTGTATATATGTGCCACATCTTCTTTATCCATTCATCTGTCGATGGACACTTAGGTTGCTTCCATGTCCTGGCTATTGTAAACAGAGCTGCAATGAACATTGTGGTTCATGAGTCTTCTTGAATTATGGTTTTCTCAGGGTATATGCCCAGTAGTGGGATTGCTGGGTCGTATGGTAGTTCTATTTTTAGTTTTTTAAGTAATCTCCATACTGTTCTCCATACTGTCAGCTCATTATTTTTTTAATTGGATTATTTTTATAGCTAATAATTGGTTTCACATATTTTTTAAATCTCCCCTATAATTTGTTCAGATCCTTTATAGATAGAATTCTATATATAGAATATATAGATTTTTGATTGACTAAATTTGTTCCTTATAAATTAATGACATTACCCTTTGTCACATGATTGCAGCAATTATATGTTAGTTTGCCAATTTATCTTTTGAGGATAATATTTGCAATTATTATGTGTGGCTTTGATTTTTATACATTCAAATATCTAAATTAAACATTTCAATCTTTCCTCCATTATTATCCCATGCTTAGAAAGTCCTTATTCATTTCATAATAACTTAAAAGATGATGTTCTGCACCTATTCCCAGACATTTCTTCCTAGTCAGAAGAGCTTGTTGTAAAGTATGGTAGTCATATTATCAGTATAAAAAACAGCTAGTATTGAGAACTCACTCTGTGCTTTATCTCATTTAATTCTGTCAACAACCTCATGAAGGGAGTATTATTATCTGCAGGTTACAGGTAATAAAAATGAACACAGAGAGATTAAGAATTTGGCTCAGGGCCAGACACTGAGGCTGGTTTGAAAGCTTGCATTTTCTTTTTTTCAGGTTTACATACAGTATGTTGCTATTGGTCATTCTTACTCCCATTTGTTTAACTGTGTACCATCTTTTCTTTCTGGGAGATTTTTTAATCTAATCTTTTTTTCTTTATTGTAAAATCTCAAGATGATGTGGTTTGATGGATGTCTTTCATACTGATCTGGGCAAACAAAATTTAAATTTGAAAACTTCCCTCCTTCAATTATGGAACCTCTTGATTACATCACTTAAAATAGCATTATCTCCATTTCTTCCTGCTAATTTAGGCTTTGACCTTGATTTTGGAGGTTTTTTGAAATATCCTGAGACCCCAGCCTTTAAATTCCCATTTGAGTGAGGCACTAACAGTCACGCAGGAGATTCAGGTGCATGACATGACTTTTTAGCAAGTGGATAGACAGCATCGCAACGTGATCTAGCAGAGGTACCTCTTTCCTGAGGTGACCCCAAATGTCAGCCACCTCAAAAGTGAGAAATGTCTTTTTCTAGAGCAGTCACTCCAGAAAAATAATACTTCATTATCTTGCTTTGGTGACTGGAAGGGCACATATTTGATGGCCCCTGTTATTGGAGCACGGATGACGAGTGAGCCCAACAGTCTCATGATTCTTGTGCACATTTTCACTTACTCCCTGCATCTTCAATAAGCCTCACCACCACATTCCAAGCCTTGAGTTTAATTTCTTCAGAGAACAGACATCTTCTACCTGCTAGGGTTGGGGAAAGGAGAGTCACTTGGTGCTTTGCTTGATGAGGAAGAGATCCAAGGTTTCACCTTCACTGTAGACAATCAATCCCCACTTGGGCCTTAGATCCAAGACTCAGCCCACCTCACACACCTCTGATGCGTCCAAATTTCAAGCTGTTCTGGGACCCTCTGGAGTAAATCATGGCTTTATCTTTATTCCTCCCTCCAGGCACTTAGGTTTTAGCTTTCTCTGTTCTACTAGTTGGGGAATAAAAAGTTATTAAAATAAGAACTACTATATAAATTATTTCTTTTTTTCAAATAGCTGGAGAAAGAGGTCACAGGTGTGTTTTTAAAAATAATTTATATTCTGAACCATAGAAAACCTTTGCCCCCAAAATGCATAGAGATTTCTACTTATTGTATGTGGTAGTTGCTAAGGGAACCCTACCCACTCTATCAACCGTCCTTTGACCAGATAACATTTTTTAAAAGGAAAATTTTTATTTTATGTTATGGTAAAAATTAACATTTAAATACTTGGATGGTTGAATAAGAAGAGCAAAACTGAAAAATGAAAATTGATACAGGAAAGACATAAATGATAGGAAGCTCTATTTTTCATGGCTCTGCAGAGCATCTTTTCAGAGCTGGGTGCATAGTTGGCCCTTAATCACACTGTGAATTGGCCAAACATTATTCAACAACCAAATTCACTTTTTCTTGCTTGTTTTCCAGGTCTGTTCTAAAGCAGGCATTAGAGGCTATCAAGTCCAGAGCTCACCCTGACCAGCACTTGAACAAACTTCTTAGAGGTGATCAACATATCTTTCAGAACACTGAGACCTCTCATAAGTGGGGTAGAGAATTTATCTATTACCATCAAAAGCATTGTTACGTGTCTGTGTTGCAATGCTTTGCTGGCTAAAACATGGTAAATAATAACATTTCTCTGACAGTATATTGAATTAGCTTCAATATGTTCTATATAAAGAACATAGGTTTTGGAGTCATAAAATTGTATAAGGAGCCAAATTCCACTGCCACTTAGAAGCCCTGTGACTGGATAAATGAGCCTTTCTGAGTTTCAGTTTAGCTGAACACTGTAGATAAGGGTAATAACAATTTGCACTGTGTCCTCTGAATTCCTACTCCATGACCAGCACACTCCCCTATATTCTCAGTATTTTTTCTGAAAGGTCCCTCCACCTCCTTGCTCTAACTGAATGCTGGCCATCTCCCAGGAATACTTGCTATCAGGTAGAGGTATCTATTTTCACATATTCTTTAAGCTCACACCTGGATAGTGGGTGACCAGCTTCCTCCTGCCCAGACATTACCATACCATTGCCTCCTCCCCTTGCTCTTCTAAGAGCCCTTCTTACTAGGAGGTCTATCCATGCCATTAGCATTTAGCACTTTGCTCTCAACATCACTGGCTTCGACTGACCTCCTTGTCAATTCCCTTCCTTTATTGATTCTTCAAGACCTGGGTCACAATCTCCTCACACCTTTCCTGACAGTATTTTAAGTAACTTTAATATTTATAAGAACAGCTCTAATACCCTGACTTCTCAGCTCCTTGAGCCCTTGATCTTCTTCCAACACCATTTTGATTAATCTCTCAGGATGCTTTTAATTGCTCCTGTGGCTCAGCCAGAAGAGGGGCTAGTGCCTGGGGAAACAGGGATGAGAGCCAATGATAGTGACTGCTTTGTGCCAAAATTGCATGTGTTAAATGCAGAAGAATATTTCAAAAGTAAAAGTAATTTCAAAACAAGACTACTTGGCTCAACTACAACTATTCTATTTTTGACAGGTCTTACAATCTGGGTACAAGATCAAGAACTGGGGACACAGGAAAACACTGACCTGTGCAACAAAAGTGGCGCCTTTCCATGGGTAGAAAACATTTTGTGAGGTTTTAAATAAGTCATATTTATCTCTTGAATTTCTCATGGAACAAAACTACAGACTGTTATGAATTTTAACCAAAAACGTGTATTCTCTTTTGTGAATTTCTCAAAACAGAATTCAACTCTGGGCTGCTAATAAATCAAAGAGAGATAAGTAATAGAAAATAAATACAGTACTCTCTTGGTATCTATAAATTGAATACCTCCTATAGAATCTACAAGATCCACGATGTACAGTAATTTGCAAGGTGGTTAATGAAACCTATCTCATAAATCTCTTGTAATGACTAAGTGCAATCGTGTGAAGAGAATTGCCAGATTTGAATTCTGACCATGCCAGGCTTTTGTGCAAATGTGGTCTCTTGGGGTTGAACGAGCTGAGCAAATCACAAAGAGCCACCTCTCAAAGATTTTTGCTCTAGAACCTGAGAATCTGACATTCCACCTTCAAAATATACCCTGAATTCAACCCCTTTTGCTCACCTCCACCACAGCACCCCTCATATAGGAAGAACCTTTCTCTCTTGCCTGGATCAGGGCAGAGCTTTTTAGCCGGTCTCTTCTCTTGCCCACAGAAGGTCTATTCCCCAGATGGTAGTCCTAGAGATCCATTTACAAATGTAAATTTGATTATGTTCTCTCCACTCCCGCCCCAAACACGCACACCTCAAAATCCTCCAGTGCCATCCCATCACACTACAGAGAAAATTCCAACACTTTACCATGATTGATGAGGACTTCTCCCTGGCCAGGCCTCTGGCCACCTGTTCTTCCTCCACCCTTGCCATTCACCACACCTGACACTTTACGATATGTCTCGATTTGTCATCTCTCTTACCCACTAGCTTGTAAAACATTTTGGCACAGGGAGTTTTTGTCTGTTTTGGTCACTGCTGTAAACTTGTGGCTTAAAACAGTGCATGGCACATAGGAAGCACTGAAAACATATTTGTTGAATGAATTAATAAGTTTCCTAAATTCAGTTTCACGGCACATCAGCCATATTCTCTGGTGGTTACATTCTAGATCTAGCTCTCACCAGAAACCATCTTACCTCAAAATACAAAGTCCTATTGCTACTGCTGGTTTTGTCAAGTAGTCTTATAGAAACAAGACTTTCACCTCTTTTAGACCCTCAATCCACTGGCTCTACCACTTACTCTAGACTTTACATCCTCTTGATCCAGCTTTAATTTAAACATCCATCAATGTAATCACTCCTTTGCATCAACCAGCAAACGCTTTATGCTCCCATTACACTCACCCAGAAAATCCACAGGCTGAGATCCAAAGGTTTATCTTTTTTTGTGTCTACATTCATGCAGTTAAGTTTTGCAAGAACAAAACCTTATAACTGGCCAGTTTGGTATCACTACAAATTCTTGATCTTCAAAGGGGTTCTCAGTACTTCCTAGAAACCCTGTGCTGTTTTTTTTTTTTTTAAGAGTACTTTCCTACTCTCAGCAAGAAAGATTTCACATCTCTTCTGTCCTTTCTATTCTCCTGCCTTCATTAATCTCCTTTCCACTTTTAGTTACTATTCCACTAATATCATATTCCACTGAAATATTAGTCCTCACAAACTAATGTGCTACATATTTTCATGGTCAAATCTATAAACCTAACATGAATCTTCCCCATCTTCTCCTTCCTCCTCTTTCAAAGGAGAAATACCCTGCAAAGGGTAATGCCTTCCTCTGTTCCCCTTATCATCCTTATCTCACCTTTCCAGGGCTCTACTTCCTTGGTTATCTCTTCTCCTGCATTACTACTGTTTCAACTGGATCATTGCAATGAGAGTAGAAATCCACTGCATAATTTTTCACATTTAAATATAGCTTACTTGCCTCCATATCTTTTTCTAGCTACTCCACCATTAATCTACTTCCCTTCCTGAAGTTTTGGAAGCAGTTTTTTTAAAAAAACTCTTTTTCTACTGCCTCACCTCCCAATCTCTCTCCTACACACTCCGATTGGAATTTAATCCCCATCAATCAAAGATGTTCTGGTCAACATCACATCCACTACCCTATTGTTAATTCAGATGGAGGCTTTCTAGTACTCATCTTGTTAAACACTCTTGTCCGCTCTCCCATACTTCCCTCTTATCTCTCGCATTCTGTGAAACTTTCTCATTTTTCACCTGGCCACTTTTCACTTTTTTTTTGGCGGTATGCGGGCCTCTCACTGTTGTGCCCCCCCACTCCCCCCCGTTGCAGAGCACAGGCTCCAGACGCGCAGGCTCAGCAGCCATGGCTCACAGGCCCAGCCGCTCCGCGGCACGTGGGATCCTCCCGGACCAGGGCACGAACCCGTGTCCCCTGCAACGGCAGGCGGACTCTCAACCACTGCACCACCAGGGAAGCCCCACTTTTCACTTCTTACCTTTCTTTTACTTGCTCCACTCCTCCTACCAGAACTCGAAGCATTGGAATCTCTCAGGAGTTATCCAGTGCCTCATTTGTTTTCAATGTCTCCTTCAATTTATCTTTTAAATTTTAATTTCACTTCTTGCTGTGGCTCTAAATGCTATCTACGTGCTGATAGTTAAAACTTTGTTAAGTCTAGCGCAGACCTCCCCATGAAGTGATGGTCTTAATTATTTATTGCTGACCTGATATCTGCAGCTGACAGGCTTCTCAAAATTCACATGTTCAAAAAAAGACATAAATCTGCCTCTTTGTTAATCCTCCCTATTTCTGTAAATGGCCACACTGTCCACCCAGACTGTTATTTAAGCCAAACCTCCAGGAGTCATCTTTCAAACTATTATTGTCCTTACTCATCACAACCAAGTACTGTCAACTTCATCTCTCATATTTATCTAGACTCTCCCCATCTTTGTCCATATCTACTGCTATCACTCTAGTCCAGATGTCATCATCTTTTTCCTGCACAACTTTCCTTCTTGTCTTCCTGCTTCTATTTCTGGTCCTCATGGTCCATTCTTCATACAGTAGCCAAAGTCATCCTTTCAAAATGCAGGTAGAATCATATCGCTCCTTCTCTAACAAAACCCTTTGTTGGTTCCACTGTGCTTACAGTCTTGTCCACTTAGTCTCACCATTCTCATCTTACATCCCCCTCATCTGTGCTCACTAGGCTCTGGCCACACCTGGACTCCTTTCTGTTTCTTAAAAATATGTTCATTTTAGCCTTAGGATGTTTCCCTTGCTGTCCCTCTGCCAGGAATATGCTATCCCAAATTCTGACAGGGCTGCTTTATTCTTGTTGTTCAGACCTCAGCTCACATATCAACCCCCTGGAGAGTATTTCCTGACCACCTAAAGTTCTTCAGTCTGAAATCCTGAGTGTCTGTAAGAGTCCAATATCAGGGTCATCATTTGCTTTTCCATACATAATTTGAAGTTCAATTACAGCTTATGGTATAAACTTTTGTCCACAACATAATAGGAGCAGAAATTTGCTCAAGTGGTTGCAAACTCCAGCTCTAAAATAATTCGGGTTATAATTGCGATTTCTTGTTTTACCATTGAAACATAACTGAATCTTGACAACATGACTGTAATCAAAGAAGACCCACAAGTGCACATAATCAATGCGGCCAAGCATCCAGATGACCACATTCAAGACGACCACATAGAAAAGGACACCAGGATCCTCTGCAGTTCCATCAACATTAAGCAAGTGCAAATTAGATGTCTTCTGTGTCATTCTCTTGAGCAGCTTGGTTCCAATTGTGTTAAAAGTGATCATTGATCCCCTGAAGAACCATGGTAGATAAATTAGTTTCAGCTTGGTGTTATTTTGTATATAAACAGACTAATTCGCAAAAACCTTAGGCATCATAAATTGTGCATAATGTAGTAGACTAGCTTAATTACTTTTAAATGATCAGTGAGAAACCCAAACCAATATGAAAATAATGTGAAAATAAGAACTACAATGACAGCAATTATGAAGTAACAGTGAACTCAGTTATCCCAATCCTGTTTAACAAATAAGACTGGTTTAAGGGAGGATGGTGAGCAAAATAGCCATATATAAAGAAGGTGGTCAGACATAAATACCCAATAAATGCTTCACTGACCAAGAGGTTGACTGCAGAAGAACCTTATATAAGCTATAATATGTGGAGTCAGGCCAGACAGGAAAGAAGTGAAATATACTCAGAGACTTGTCCTCTGAGAGAACACTGGACGCCTCCGACACCCCAGCCCACTCCAGGACAGATAGCTCTCGGACTGATCCTGTTGTCAATCCTACAATTTAACTGAATTCCAGTACTTCTGATAAGGACTTTATACCAAGGCTTGTGGGATCCTAGGATTGGGGCTGCTATGGACTGAATGGCCCCCTTTTACCCTATGCTGGGGTCATATTCTGGGCCCTAAGTTGGCTCCAGAGTCAAGTAGGTAAGACCAGTTAAGGTGCTGCCTCTTCATCTCTGCACTTTCACCACCAACACTCGAGAACCAAAGTCAGGGCAGTTTGCTAATGAAACAGGGAAAGAAGAGTCCACTGAATAATTCTCTTAAATCACACACACACACACACACACACACACACACAGTTGCTTTTGTGTTAATTAGCTGTTCAACAGGGAGTTGAAATTCTCAGTAAACATGTCCTGGAGCAACTACCACCTCTCCTTGTAAAATAAGTAAATAGTCTCATCAGAAAGAGAAGTTGGTGGCATCTGGTTGCCAGGAAAAAGCAAAATCTCCCATCTGGTGAAAGGCTTTTGAAATCCCACTTCCTGTTCAGATTGTCACTGTAACTGCAGCTGGATGATAACACCCTGAGTATTACAAGCAACCTGCTCAGATCCTTTCAGTGAAGCAGCGTCATTCAGTTTTACCAATAAAAAATGGATATTTTCTTGCTATGCTGAGATCTAACAATCTTTACTTCATAAGGTTATGACTTACCACAAACCAGATGAATAAATTAAAATATTCTACTTATGGAGAAGGCATAATCAACTGTCCTTTTCTAAAATGTATTCTATCTTATCTATTCACTATTTTTCCATGAAACAACAGCAGGAATTTGAGTGGTAACAAAAACTCTTCCTAAATGTTGAATACAGTGTAAGAGCACTCTAAATACAATTAAGTGTTTAGGGGAAAAGTGACATTTTTTCAAGTGTCATTAATTTCATTAATTAATCCATTATCTACTTTTACTCTGATAAGCTGAGTTCTCTCTGATATACCTTGTCTAAGCACCTGCTTAGAAGGTTCTAAGTCCTAACAGAGTTACTGGGAAATAGCAACACCCCCCAAATAAATGGAAACTTGCCAGTGTGTCCTTTGATTGAATCAAAGGTTAATTAACTGAGGAACAGTTGCACTAATTGGTGACACACTGTATTTTACTATTTTTCTAGAACTGATTATTTGAGAAGTAAACAGACGTAAATGACTGAGCAATGGCTAGATACATCAACTACTAAAAGATTTCCATATATATTTAATTAAATTGACCTTAAGCCTTCCTGCAATGTTTATTTCAACAAATAGCTCACTGTGTGATCACTTCTGGAATATTTGTATGACTTGAAGCATCTTTTAGGTATAATCGGCATTCAAAATATCATTAAACTTTACTGTTTATGTATCATTAGTGTCTGTAAAATACATTACATTGAGCAAATGATAGCAAAGAGATACATTTCATTTGCGTGGTTCCCATCTCACATCGCCAATTACCAATAGACTGCATTAATTATTTATCATCTCAAGTTGGCTTTATATCAAATATTTTACCATTTATGTATATCAAAAATTGAAAGGGTAATTCTTTTATTTTCTCCCTTTCTTAGGAGAAAAATATTTAGAGAATGCAGACAAACTTCTTAATTAAATGCAAAGGAAAACTGAGATAGAAAGAAATCTTCCCCAAAAGGAGATTATTTGATAAGAACTATTTCGCAAAACGAAGGGGGTCCTTTCAATCCAAATGTTGAAGATTCTATAGTCCTATTTGCAATTAACTGAATAAAATTTAAGGTTTGTATGCCTGTCAGAAGTGTTTGTTTCATTTTAGTATACAATTTTAACAAATCAATATAAACAGATGGGGATAAATCAGCTGAAACTAACCTTGACTTCAGGATTTTTTAATGGACAAGGGACTAAGTCTATAACAGGAAGTGGAAATGACACTCTGTCCCATTCCTTTAATCTGTCTTTCATATCAACCTTACTGTCAGTTTTGCTGTCTCCTGTGGATATGTACATCTCATCCACTGATCCTCTTTAAACATTCTCCTTTTCTGCAGCCATCTCTTTAGCATGAATTAAGAAGTGACTCGTTCTTATGTATTTTAATGAATATCAGTTGTTCATACAAAATAAAAGATTTTCAAATGAAAAGGAAGAAAATAGCATTTGACTTTCCATCATTTATACACCGATAATCCAGCCTGAATTTTCCTTGCCCTTTTTCTTCCTTTCTTCTCTCTAAAACATCTCATTTAATGGCTGCTGGCCTCTCCACTGATTCTTTTTTTTTTTTTTAAGATTTATTTAAAAATTTTTTATTATTTATTTTATTTATTTTTGCCTGCATCGGGTCTTAGTTGCGGCATGCGGGCTCTTCGTTGTGGTACGCAGGCTTCTCCCTAGTTGTGGTGTGCGAGTTTTCTCTTCTCTAGCTGTGGTGCAAAGGGTCCAGGGTGCATGGGCTCTGTAGTTTGCAGCGCACGAGCTCTAGTTGAGGCACGCGAGCTCAGTAGTTGTGGCACATGGGCTTAGTTGCCCTGGGACATGTGGGATCTTAGTTCCCGGACCAGGGATCGAACTCACGTCCCATGCATTGTCAAGCGGATTCTTAACCACTGGACCCCCAGGGAAGTCCCTCCATTGGTTATTTATAGTGTTACTGAAATCAAATTTTAGTGTTACATGGGACGCCTTTTTTAAAAAATGTGGATTCCTTGGCTCCGCCTCCAGACATTCTGAATCAGTAAGTTTTGAGTGGAGCCCAGGTATCTGAAATTTTTTAATAAACATTCCCAAGTAATGTTAATGAAATAGAAAGCAGACCATACACTGAGAAACCCTGAAATAAAAAACATAAATAAATGCAACTTTTTTTTTTTTTTGGCGGTACATGGGCCTCACTGTTGTGGCCTCTCCCGTTGCGGAGCACAGGCTCCGGATGCACAGGCTCAGCGGCCATGGCTCACGGGCCCAGCCGCTCCGCGGCATGTGGGATCTTCCCGGACTGGGGCATGAACCCGTGTCCCCTGCATCGGCAGGTGGACTCTCAACCACTGCGCCACCAGGGAAGCCCAATAAATGCAACTTTTAATTAATCCCAACTAAGTCCTAGCAAGCTTGCACTAACTCTTGAAAAATAAAGGGCATACAACTTCTAATTGAAACAATCAGTTTTGATTGACCTTAGAAATCAGGAGATCAAACATGTTCAGTTATGGCTTTTCCAATTTTATTCAAATTTTTGTTAAAATATATTACTAGGATCCAGAGTGCTACTGTTAACTAAAATGAGGCATAAGGAAATTGAGACCCAAATAAGCCATCAAAATCCAATTTTGAAAAGAAAAGAAACTGATAATTTACTTTATCCTATGTTTTTTATTTGCAAGAGGCGAATGGAACACCATGTTCTATGGAACAATATAGAGACACTAATTAGCATTCTTCTATCATCTGTTTACTTTAAGAAACACACTCTCATCAAACAATTTACTTTCCAGAATATAGTCTCAATGTAAAACATTTTAATTTCCATTTTTAAAAAACCTTGGAACTATTGTAGAAATGGGCTAGTGAAGGCTACTCACATTGGATATCTCCAGGAACAAAGAAAAGACTTCCAAGGTTGCCTTTATCAGTCTAAGGTAACAAATAAATAAAAACCCTGACAAGTGGAATAGACCTTGTTTCCAGTTAAAAAAAAAAAAAAAACCCTAGAGAAAATACCAATTAAGAATTATTAGAAGATGGAGAAATGTGTGGCTCTAGGCTTCAAGAAGAGTTTTGTAAGTTATCCCAGCATCAGGGAGAAGTATGGCTAGAAAAGGCAATTTCCAAGATGCATTTGGTTAACTTTTCAATTGTGCTAGAACAAACCCCACAGGTAATCGTCCAATCTGGAATTCTCTCCCTTAAATCCTGCTTTTCTCCTCTCAAACCATCTCACACCCTGACTTAGTCTCCTCTATCTCTTTTGCCTAATTATCTACAGAGAGAAATTGCTTTAACAATCTACATAGAAAAAAAAAGTGATAAGTAATAGTCCCTTAGGAAACACTGAGAATCTTAAGAACCGTAAGACAAAGTCTGGGAACCTCTGTTTCAAAGGAATTCAGTCCACCAGCCAGTGAGGTGATGCAACTGACATTCAAACCCAGGCCAGCCTGATGGCAACATTCTTGAACTTCCCACTTCCTCATCCCACCATCACTGGCTGCCTCTCTGAGTGTTAGCAAACAGAATGGTTTTACTCCATTTTGTGGTGAGATATAGGCTTCATCTCTCATATGACTAGCTTGTAGTACCCAAAGTCTAAGCAACTTGCTGGAAAAAAGGGAGTCAACCTAGTCACTTGGTATCAACTGGATCATAGATTAGGTCATTTTTCCTGAATTTGATTTTCTCTTTTCTGAAATCAATCAAGACATATGATCAACATTAATACACTGGTTAATGAATTGCTTGACAACATATGAGCTGTTTAAGCATAATCATTATTCTACCTTGCTACTGATAAAAAATTTACCATGTAAACCTTGAAATGCTCAGAAATAAAACAGTAGAAATAATAAAACAAAAAATAATAGAGAGTATTAATGTGTACTTTTTATATGGCAGTCATTGCCTTAGGCATGAATTAATTACAAACTTCATTATGTCATGAAGTGTATACTATTTTTATTTCCACTTTGCAAGTGAGTAAACAGAAGCTCAGAGCAAGTAAGTGACTTGTCCAATGTTATATTAGGAAGTGGTAAAAGCAAGTTTGAAAGCATCCATTTTTTACTCCATTGCCCACACTCTCAATTAATAGGTCCAACCAGTGGGGCAGTTTCTCCTGAGTAAGCTCATCACTGAGTCTTTCTTGTAATGAAATCTCCTGCAAATGAGTTAAGAAGACAAGGGGTTGATATTCTACTGTTGGCTGTGTCAGGAAACAATGCAGAACCAATCCTGTTATTCACCAAAGCATTAAAAATAGAAGCAAAAAATGTGTAATAATCTTCAAGAACTGTCAATAGGCCTCTTCAGGAGGCTTCCGGTGCTGACGTCTGACCGGCCCTGCCAACAGTGTCACGGCAGTCTGCACAAATGATTACACAGAAGGCTTAGAAAGGAATCGAAATGAATAATTTCATAGTTCCTCCAAAGCAATGTCATGTGCTTCATCAGATACAATCACAGCGATACCTCATATGAATATCTAGCGTGGGTGGGGAAGCAGATGATCCAAATACCTAAGTTTAGGTTGGGGGAGGACAAGGACACTGGGTATTGACCCCTCTAATAACAAAATTTTACAATTTATTCTTAAGAAATCTTTTAAGATACTAATCAGGCTCTGATATATGTGTGCATATATGTATCTATTATACACATATATATACAAATATATACATATGTCAGTGTTTTCCCCCAGAGAATGATGAATATGAATTAATATTATCTAAATAATTTAAGAGTCTTGCTCAGCATTAATTATTGAATGGTTCTGTAATATGGTGATTTTCTCTGTAAGTACCAAGGTATAAATTCTTTCATCACATACAGCATATATTTATTAACGGCCTACCCTGTACCAGGCACTGGGACTACAAATACAAAAAGACATAAGCTTTACTTTCAAAGAGCTCAGAGATTTGTTGAGAGGAGCTAAAAATTGGCTACATGCTGTAAGAGCTGTGCTCATTCATACAACACACATTTATTGAATGATTATTATCTACCAGGCAATATTAAAGATGTCAGGAATACAAAGGTCATTTAGGCAAAATCCCTGTTTTCAAGTTGCACACAAGCAGGTAGAGAGTCCATGGTGTCCTGGAAATAGAGCAGCTAACTCTTAAGTTGTCACTGGAAGGATCTTCAGAGAACATGTGACCTGAGCAGAGTAGCAAACATAACTAGAAACTTGCCAGGGAGATAAAGGAGGAGCTGATTGGGCAGAGGATTTGCAAGTATAATGGTGCCAGTTAGAATAACACAGTCTCCCTGTGGCTTAATGGCAGGAGATGCTACTGAAGTCCAAGCCTTAAGCATGAATGGTCCTTTCTGTGGTGAAGTTTGCAATGAACCTACTGAGCAACTGGGACTGGTGGCCATTTCTTCTCTATATTAAAACTTCTCAAAGCACATCCTCCAGCACCATCAGGAAGCTGGTAAGAAATGTAAAATGCAGAATCTCTGGCCCTGCTCCAGACCTACTGAGTCAGAATCTGCATTTTAACAAGATCCCCAGGTGTTTCTTGCACATTCAAGTTTGAGAGGTGCCCCTCTGGGCCAGTGATCCCGAACTTTGGCTGTACCCTGGAATCACCTGTAAAAATACACTCATGCTCTGTTCCCACCCCAGGAACCTTCATTTGTTTACTTTTTCCCTGGGGCCAGAACATACTCATAAATTTCACTAATGTGCAACCACAGTTCAGAAGCACTGACCCAGGACAATAGATCCTAAATTTGCCAACATGTGAGAACCACCTGAGTGGTGCCCTTTCCCAGACATAATGCACCACAGTTCCTAAAGATGGATGGGGTTTGACAATCTGTGTGTGTGTATGTGTGTGCATGCACACAGCTGTGTGTTTGTGTAAGACTCATTTGCATGGCCAAGTTTTTGAACAAATGATCAAAGAAGAAAGGCATAAACAGGAATTCACAATCTACAGAATCTCGGCACACGAGGAAGACCAAAAGTTTTAAATGTGTAGTAAGAACCTGCTCCGTTTCATTTACTGGGTTGTTTTGAGGATTATTGGGTTACATATGTGCAAAAACTGTGTAAATTATAACAATATTATAGAATTGACAATCTGGACCTAATATATACACGGAAAGTTAAAATGTTCAAGTGAATGGCATGATCTTGTGTCTACTGTATCTGCTTGATGGAAAATGGCAATGGTTCCTCAAGCTTTCCTCATTCTACCTCTCTGAGAACTACAATATCCACTCCCATAGTCTGGGTAGGGCCGCCACTCACAAATGTAACTATTAGGAAGCGCATATTATCATCAGACACAGCACACGTGCAATGAGTGGTATGGGGTATCATCATCAGCGCGTATGGAAGAGGTGGGAAGGAGTACGTTTGAATTTAGCAGACACAGTGTGTGCGAATTTTCCAGAAGCAGCTAGACACTGGTTGTAACTGAGGGTACCTACTGCTGTAGAAACCCTCAAGGGAAAAGGATCAAGGCCATTGACAGCCATTCCCAATGCTGGCTGTTTAACACTAAGTGTAGATGTCCACGTATGAAGTTTATGAGAGTTTTTAACCAGCGTTCAGTGATAACACTTGAGAAGGTTATTTGAACTATTTTTGCTTCTGAAGCCTGTGCATCATTGTCAATGTTTTCTTTTTCCTTTTTCACAGAAAGACAATGCCTGTACACACTATAAAAGGGAGGTGTGTTTTTGTATTTCATATCGTCTCCTTCAAAGCGAAACCCTGTGAAACTACATCTTTTAATGGCTGTGCCTACTCGGAAGAAACTCGTGAGGTCACTTAAAATTGGAGATTTTCATGAAAATAGATTTGCCTGGGGAAGTTTTGAATTTCTCATCCTTGTAAATAGATTCATGTTTCTTGTAAATGCTTTAAACTTTAAATTGATGAAAGGAATTAAGGTCACTGAAGGAGAGACATAAGAAGGAACTAAAATATCCCAGAATTACACAGCCAGAAGAGAGCTCCAGGCACCTAGCCTCTTACTTATTGAAAGGATTGCAGCTAAGGAGTTACTTTAACCTTAAAAAACATCTCCCGAGAAATAGCCCTCCTAGCCCTGTTTGGTAAAGGACACCTGGAAGGTTATTCTAAGCTAAAACCCTTCCGCTGAAACCCTCTTTCTTTCCATTTGTCTGTGGAAATGTGTGCGGGTCCTGCTTACAAATGACAGCCCTTTCGAGACTGGAAATCTATTACTTGGTTCTCCAACCCTGAGGTCGACTTGGCTCCATGTAAAGTAACCCAGGTTTCTCTAGCTTTTCCCTTATTTTCAATCTTTCAATCATTCACCTATACTCCTTGCACATAATAGGTCATTGGTAAATATTTATTGCATTAAATGGACTCAGTTGATTTCCTCTAGACTACTGGTTAGGCCACATCTTGTTTCAGTTATGAGGTCCTAATGTGGAGGCAGATACACTCAAAAGAGGATTTAAATAACCCTGAGTAGAATGCTTCATTGTTTTAAATATATTTATATACATGTATATATACCCTTTCATTGCCATCCAGCTTTCAGCCAGGCTTGTTTTCTGCAGTTTGCTTTCAAGCTGAATTAGGTTACTCTTTGGGGCTGCTAATACTTTAGGAGGATCATCCCCTTATTCAGTGACCTGAGACTCTCTAGGGGCACTGATGTATCTGCCCAGTAAACCATTACCAGGTATGTGCTAAGTGATGGATAATTGATTGTGGACATATATTCCTGGTCTAAGAATCTGGATGAACTGTCTTCACAAAATTTTTTCTTTTAATTCTTTTTATTTATGTATCCAAGTTCTGATCGATTACAGTTTTTGAGTACATATTATGTATCAAACACTGCCCTGGGAATAAAATATGAAAGAGTGAAGTCCTTGTTTTAAAGGCACTAAAAATCTATTTGGGAGGAAACATGCACAGTGTAATCATAATTCAAATTTGCAAATACAAAGACAGAGGTTTCACAGGGCATCGTGAGAATGCAGAGAAGTGTGCTTAGTGGTGGGCTTGGCTGGGAGAACAAATGGCAGATCAGCCATCTGTTTGGAGAAGGCACACCACAGAAAAGAAGTCAGATCTCATGAAGTAATCTTTTACTTGAGGTAGCAGCCTGTGGATTTTCTCCTGGTCACTTCAGGGATATTTCTGGCACATAAAACAACCAAGAAGAGAAACGGGGTAAAAGGAAAGAAAGAAAACAAAAGGCAGGAGAGACACGGAGAGGAGAAGGCAAGAAAGAAGAGAAAATGAAAGGAAAGGAAAAGGAAACAAAACCCAGAACCTGCTTTCTTGGGAAACTCCTGGAATAACTGGACCGCTGCTCAATCTCTACCAGGTAGCTCTACAATCTCCTTCCCTTCATACTGCCTCATCGTAATGTTATCTTCACAATATGTGCGGCAATTTTTATATGATTGGACACTGGGTCTTCCTTGAAGCACTTTCTAAACAAGCTGAGTGGCAGTGACTGAGGCTCCTTCCCTTTGATTCCAACAGTGCTTTGCCAGTACTGCCCATTGCGCTTGGAATTCACCTGCCCCTGCTGTTACTCCGAACTCAGTGGGGACAGATTTCCATTTATCCCTACAGAGTCTATTGCACGGTGAGGAATCTTTCAATCGGTTGCCTCCTGAGATTACTTCTAGAGGGAACTGACCTATTCTAGTTTTAAGTCTAGACTGTAATTGTGTCAGCCTCACAGACAGATTCCTATTCTGGCCCTTATTTGACTTCACATTCTTCTAATTGCTCATGTTCTGCCTGGGTCTCTTTTCCTTAGACTATATAAAGAATAGTATCCATACATATACGCCCCTTCTCTATTATATTCAAACCTGTTTATAACTTCCCAATTTTCCACCAAATCTCATAGTCACAACAAAAGGCTTTTAACCCCGTAGAAAGCCTTTCTCAAAATGCGTCCCATAAGATACCAATTCTTCGAGATGAAGGAGGTTATGGACAAATAAGTTTAGAAAAATTATGTGAAGTATCTGAACAAACATATGGTTTTTAAAAAAAGTTTAACATCTCTCAAAATTAGCATTCTAAAGATCAGAGTAACCTGGATACATTTAAAAAATAGAGATCCATGAGGCCCATCTTAGACTTTCAAAATCTTTTATAGTAAGCCTGAGAAATCTATGTTTCATGTAACTTCCCTAGTATCCACGATGTCACCATCCTGGTCTGGACTCCAAAGCCAGTATTTGAGGGTTGCCATTCTACAAAAGTCTTCAACACCCTTCTATTGATCAGATGATCAAGCACCCCTTTATGACCCTGTTAATCAACTAAAAACAGTTCACAATTCTTCATGACAGCATTCTCTGCATTCTTAAGAAAAGTCTGAAAGTATTTGATATATTTGTAAAGATGATGGAAACAGGGGAGTGAATGAAGACAGTCAGTCCGGAAGTCATTTCAGATTTTAACTCTTGGATATTCTAATTCTTCCTATATGCTTTTCTCTCCCCAATCAGTCTTTCCCCAACTTAATGTCAGTGTATATCCATGATTTTTCACAGCTTTAACATTCTTTGTGAACTAATGGGAAACAGGTAAAGCACTGTGGACTTCAATGTTAGTAAGCTTTGCATGTAGCAATAAGTTATTACTTTCTTAACACATTCATAAAAATAAACTACTTAAGCTAATTTACAAAAAACTGTGGAAAAAATTTTAATTATCTTAGAACTGTTTAGAGTTTTCATCTTTATTTTCATTTACAAAAAAATTAGTTTGAAGCTGGTAAAACCTCAAGTAAGTCTAAAATGTGTAACAAGTAATCAAAATGTGAGTTATAAATTGTAGTTTAGTGTACAATTAACAGCGCAAAATAATAACTGGGGACTGGCTGGCTACAGAATGGCAAGTTAATGAGAAAGAATTAGTATGTAACAGAGACTAATTCTTAACTGAAAACAACATTTGCATTGAATCTCAAGAGAGCAATTTCTTAGAAACTATCAGGAATACAGAGCAATGGAAAGATTTTTTGAACTATTTTTTTAAAAGTTATTTGTTTATTCCTTTATAAATTTACTCTCAAGATTAATTAGAAATGGTTTGATAATCTTATGTGTTCTGACATCTCAATTTCCATCTTTTTAGCTAAAGACACAGTACATTTTCACTTATAAAATCAAAGTCTGCTCAATCAGCAGAAAATGAGCAAAAAGGAGATTTATACCATAACGAAAGTCATCCTATATTGTTTTAACTGCTTACAAAGTAGAGAAATACTTTTTATTACCACATGAGCCCAAAATAGTGTTTAGAATTTATCTTGTCAATGATGGTGCGTAAGATGCAACACTGATCAAGGTGCTTAATACCGCTTTTGGCCATGCCCAAATCCCATTCTGGCCTTTGTCTTATTTCATAGAGGACACTGAACACTCATATCTATTTCCCAAATCTGGCAAGCCTGCAATAAAGAGTAAGACTCTTTTATAATCATTTAAAAAATGGTATTTATTTTCTGGCAGCTCTCCTCTGCTAAAGAATAGAGGACTTTGAACAATCATATTCCTCAGTTTAGGAATCAAGGATTCTTTCTGAATAAGGGAGACTTTCAGGCTAGATTTCTGCCTTGATACATAGTTTCCTCATGATTGAACCCTTCCCAGATTCTAGTAAAAGATGATTCAGGATACAGTGGCTACTACTCATGACAGGGGCAATAGGTCCAAGAAAGACAGCCATGCGACAGAACTGAACAGCACGGTGGGGAGTGTAACATTCGGACAAAAGATTATTGCAGTTGTTGCCAATGCAGCACCTCTGTGTGTGTGTGTATGTATGTGTGTGTGTGTGTGTGTGTGTGTGTGTGTGTGTGTGTGCATATGCACCGATGCATGTGTCTGTGTTCACCTTTTGCCAAACAGATAGGAGAAAAGAGTATATAATTGTTTTATTTATATACCCTTGAAATTTAGAATTTTCTCATATATGTATCAGCTACTTGTATTTCTTCTTTAATAGAAATCATATAATGTATACACTTTTTATCTTTTTCTTGTTTGGTTGTTCATCTTTTTTAATGGACTTTCATATGTTCTTCATGCAGTATTACTATTAAAAAGTTCTGTCCTTTACATGTTGTAAATATTTCTTCTTTACCTTATATAAAGAACCAATGGAAATTATTTTCTACTTAATTCACTCCAGCTCTTGAAATGCCTTCTGAGTTTACAGTATTTATTTTTTGTAGTGGAGAGGAGCCTGTCTTCCCACATAGAGAAGAAATCTATAAATCAGTGTTAACTATCCTAAGTACTTATGTTCTTCCCATAGGCGAGCACAATACATGAGCAACTTCAGCTGAAGCTGAAGGCTTATTTTTTTCTCCCCAAGTAAATCATGCTAGTAGCAATCTTCTTCCAACACAATTCCTCCTGTTTTTGACATCTATCAGATCAGTTTCTCTATCAGTGTGTAAGGTGTCATTGGGATAGGTTACTCCTAGCTCTCTGAAGGTAATTTTGAACTAAAAATATAGTAATCTTTCCCTGAAAGAGCTATAATAATTCTCTTGATTGATCTTTCAAGTCAGAAACTAAATCCTGCTCATCACGAGGCATAAAAAATAAGCAATGTTACGTGAAGAAAATATTTAAATATTTGCTTAGAATAAAAATGTAGCATCTAGAGTCATTTACAATTTTCTCCTTTTATTTGAGCCCTCAAAATAAACTATGGACTTGAATATTCTATTTTTAACAGCTTTATTGGAATATAATTTATATACAATAAACTGCATGTATTTAAAGTGTATAACTTTATATATATATATATATGTATGTATACTCCCTTGAAATCATGACTACAATTGGTAATAAACATATTCATCACTCCCAAAAGTTTCTTCCTGCGTCTGTGTAATTTCTATTCCATTCTCTGGCAACCACTGATGCTTTACTAAAGTGTCTATTCAAATATTTTGCCCAGTTTTTTTTTTTTTTTTTTTTAGTTTGCGTGATTTCTTCTTATTAAGTTTTGAGTGTCCTTTGCAGATTCTAAATACAAGTCCCTTATCACATATATGTTTTGCAAATGTTTTCTATCACGCTGTGGCTTATGTTTTCATTCACTTAATGGCATCTTTTGAAGGACAGAAACTCTTAATTTTCATGAAATCTAATTTATCATTTTTTCTCTTATGTATGTGTTTTTCTTGTCATATCTAAGAATTCTTTGCTAACCCAAAGTCACAAGAGTTTTTCTACTTTTTCTGCTAGAAGTTTTATGCTTTTAAATTTTATACTTAGGCCAATAATTTGTTTTTAGTTAAATTATTACATATGGTGTAGGTTATGGATCATATTTGTTTTGTTTCCTTTTATTTGCATATGTTTATACAACTTTTTGAGCACCTTTTGATGAAAGCTGTTCTTTCTCCACTGAATTGACTTTGCACTTTTCAAAAATCAGTTTTCCATATATATGTGTGTCTATTTCCAGACTTTCTGTTCTGTTCGTTTTTATCTATTTATCTATCTCTGCCAATATTAAAACTGTCTCGATTGCTGTAGCTTTACAATAACTCTTGACATTAGGTAGTATTACTTCTCCAACTTTGTTCTTCCTCTTACTAATTTATTTTGGCCATCTAGTTCCTTTGCATTTCCACATTAATTTTCAATCAGTTTGTCAAGTTTCACAAAAATGCCTGCTACGATGTGAACAGAATTGTGTTAAATCTTTACCTCAATCTGGGGAGAATTTACAACTCAACAATACTGTCTTCCAATCTATAGATGGTACATCTCTCCATTTATTTAGATCTTTACTTCCTCTCAGTAGAGCTTTATAATTTTTCAGTGTTTAAGTCTTTAACATCTTTTTTTCAGACTTAACCATATGTATTTCATATGTTTGATACTATACTAAATAGTACTCTAAAATTTTTCATATATGATTATTTGTACCTAAAAATACAGTTGACTTCGGTATACTGAGCTTGTATGCTATCCTCTTGCTAATTATTTTAACAGTATTACTGGATTTTTAAATAGATTTCCTTGGACATTTCTACACACTCGTATCACCTGTGAATAAAGTGTTAACTACTTTCTTTCCAATCTGGATGCATATATTGTCTCTCTTGCTCTGATTACAATTTATTCCCCATTATTCTTGTATTCTGACAGAAAAAAAATGTCGTATGAGGTGCTTTAAAGTAGAGTAAAAGACATGATTCTGAATACTGACCCTACAATTTGCTGTTGGTGTACCTAGTCAAGTTATCTAAATGTATTGTACTAAAACCTTCATTTCTTTGCTTATGAAAAATGGACTTTATGATAATTCCTATCTCAAAAAGTTGTTGGAAAAACCAAATGAAATTTTAAGTGGTATATCAAAGTTAGCTACTATTATCTGCAGCAAATACGACCATGAATTAGTCAGCAGTCAAATACTGGAGATGAATAAAGAGATATAATTAAGTTGATACAATTTAGAACCAAAAGTTAGTTCAGTCTATATGTAAAGAAAATTCAAACTCTTGAACAGTCAAGGGCCATAGGGACATATCTGGGAGAGAAAGTTGCATTTATTACCTTTGTTTTCCTTTAATTTGCCTGAGTGAGCCCAAGTTGGATGATGTTATTAGGACAGTTGTGCTATGTCACAGATGGGCATACTTGCTGCATAAAACTCACAAACTACTCTAGTTGGTATAGAAGTTGGTGTAGAAGTCAAGATTCTCAGAATTCCAATAAAGAGCATAAAGAAAAATAAAGAAGCAAGTAAACAAAAACAAAACGGAGTAAGCATGCATCCACCACTTTAAAACCAGCCTACTTGACTGATACATAATTGTACAGTAAGAATCTGGAGGCAGCCTCAAGATGGTGGAAGAGTAAGACGCAGAGATCACCTTCCTCCCCACAAATACATCAGAAATACATCTACATGTGGAACAACTCCTACAGAACACCTATTGAAGGCTGGCAGAAGGCCTCAGACCTCCCAAAAGGCAAGAAACTCCCCAAATACCTGGGTAGGGCAAAAGAAAAACAGAGACAAAAGAATAGGGACGGGACCTGCAGTAGTGGGAGGGAGCTGTGAAGGAGGAAAGGTTTCCACAAACTAGGAAGGCCCTTCGAGGGCAGAGACTGCGGGTGTAGGACAGGGGGAAGCTTTGGAGCCACGGAGGAAAGTGCAGATACAGGGGTGCAGAGGGCAAAGCGGAGAGATTTCCGCACAGAGAATCGGTGCCGTCCAGCACTTGCCAGCCCGAGAGGCTTGTCTGCTCAGCCGCCGGGACGGGCGGGGCTGGGAGCTGAGGCTCGGGCTAGGGCTACGATTGGAGCGCCGGGAGAGGACTGGGGTTGGCGGCGTGAACACAGCCTGAAGGGGTTAGTGCACCACGGCTAGCCGGGAGGGAGTCCGGGAAACGGTCTGGAGCTGCCGAAGAGACAAGAGACTTTTTCTTGCCTCTTTCTTTCCTGTGCGCGCGAGGAGAGGGGATTAAGAGCACCGCTTAAAGGAGCTCCAGAGACGGGCGTGAGCCACGGCTATCAGCGCGGACCCCAGAGACGGGCATGAGACCCTAAGGCTGCTGCTGCAGCCACCAAAAAGCCTGTGTGCGAGCACAGGTCACTCTCCACACCTCCCCTCCCGGGAGCCTGTGCAGCCCGCCACTGCCAGGGTCCCGTGATGCAGGAACAACTTCCCCGGGAGAACGCACGGTGCACCTCAGGCTGGAGCAATGTCATGCCGGCCTCTGCCACCTCAGGCTCGCCCCGCATCTGTACCCCTCCCTTCCCCCCGGCCTGAGTGAGCCAGAGCCCCGGAATCAGCTGCTCCTTTAACCCCATCCTGTCTGAGCAAAGAACTGATGCCCTCAGGCGACCTACATGCAGAGGCGGGTCCAAATTCAAAGCAGAACCCAGGAGCTCAGCGAACAAAGGAGAGAAAGGGAAAGCTCTCCCAGCAGCCTCAGAAGCAGCGGATTAAATCTCCACAGTCAACTTGATGTAGCCTGCATCTGTGGAATACCTGAATTGACAACGAATCATCCCAAATTGAGAAGGTAGACTATGGGAGCACCGTTATATATACTTTTTTCCCTTTCTTTCTTTTTGTGAGGGTGTATGTGTATGCTTCTCTGTGTGATTTTGCCTGTATAGCTTTGCTTACACCATTTGTCCTAGGGTTCTGTGTGTCCGGTTTTTTTTTTGTTGTTGTTTTTCTTTTTCATTACTCAAAAATTGTTTTTTTAATATTTTTATTTTATTTTATTTTATTTTATCTTATCTTCTTATTTTTCTTTATTTTTTTCTCCCTTTTATTCTGAGCCATGTGGAGGACAGGCTTTTGGTGCTCCAGCCAGGCATCAGGGCTGTGCCACTGAGGTGGGAGACACAAGTTCAGGTCCACAAGAGACCTCCCAGCTCCACGTAATATCAAATGGCAAAAACCTCCCAGAGATCTCCATCTCAACAGAAAGACCCAGCTCTACTCAACCACAAGCAAGCTACACTGCTGGACACCCTATGCCAAACAACTAGCAAGACAGGAACACAACCCCATCCATTATCACAGATGCTGCCTAAAATCATGATAAGGCCACAGACACCCAAAAACACACCACCAGACATGAATCTGCCCACCAGAAAGACAAGATCCAGCCTCATCCACCAGAACACAGGCACTAGTTCCCTCCACCAGGAAGCCTACACAACCCACTGAACCAAGCATAGCCACCGGGGACACACACCAAAAACAACGGAAACTACGAACCTGCAAAATGCGAAAAGGAGACCCCAAACACAGTAAGTTAAGCAAAATGAGAAGACAGAGAAAAACACAGCAGATGAAGGAGAAAGGCAAAAACCCACCAGACCTGACAAATGAAGAGGAAATAGGCAGTCTACCTGAAAAATAATTCAGAATAATGATAGTAAAGATGATCCAAAATCCTGGAAATAGAATGGACAAAATGCAAGAAACATTTAACAAGGACCTAGAAGAACTAAAGAGCAAACAAACAGTGATGAACAGCACAATAAACGAAATTTAAAATTCTCTAGAAGGGATCAATAGCAGAATAACAGAGGCAAAAGAACGGATAAGTGACCTGGAAGATAAAATAGTGGAAATAACGACTGCAGAGCAGAATAAAGGAAAAAGAATAAAAAGAAATGAGGACAGTCTCAGAGATGTCTCGGACAACATTAAATGCACCAACACTCTAATTATAGGGGTCCCAGAAGAAGAAAAGAAAAAGAAAGGGACTGACAAAATATTTGAAAAGATTATAGTTGAAAACTTCCCTAATACGGGAAAGGAAATAGTTAACCAAGTCCAGGAAACACAGACAGTCCCATACAGGATAAATCCAAGGAGAAACACACCAAGACACATATTAATCAACCTATAAAAAATTAAACACAAAGAACAAATATTAAAAGCAGCATGGGAAAAACAACAAATAACACATAAGGGAATACCCATAAAGTTAACAGCTGATCTTTCAGCAGAAACTCTGCAAGCCAGAAGGGAGTGGCAGGACATACTTAAAGTGATGAAGGAGAAAAACCTACAACCAAGATTACTCTACCCAGCAAGGATCTCATTCAGATTTGATGGAGAAATTAAAACCTTTACACACAAGCAAAAGCAAAGAGAATTCAGCACCACCAAATCAGCTTTACAACAAATGCTAAAGGAACTTCTCTAGGCAGGAAACACAAGAGAAGGAAAATAACTACAATACCAAACCCCAAACAATTAAGAAAATGGTAATAGGAACATACATATCAATAATTACCTTTAGGGCTTCCCTGGTGGCACACTGGTTGAGAGTCTGCCTGCCAATGCAGGGGACACGGGTTCATGCCCCAGTCCGGGAAGATTCCACATGCCGCAGAGCAGCTAGGCCCGTGAGCCATGGCTGCTGAGCCTGTGCGTCCGGAGCCTGTGCTCCACAACGGGAGAGGCCGCAACAGTGAGAGGCCCAC
>NW_020838007.1:11236027-11351092 GCF_003676395.1 Aethalodelphis obliquidens
AAAAAAAAAAAAAAAAAAAAAAAAAATTACCTTTGATGTAAATGGATTAAATGCTCCAACCAAAAGTCATAGATTGGCTGAATGGATATAAAAACAAGACCTGTATATATGCTGTCTTCAAGAGACCCACTTCAGACCTAGGGACACAGACAAACTGAAAGTGAGAGGATGGAAAAAGATATTCCATGCAAATGGAAATCAAAAGAAAGCTGGAGTAGCAATTCTCATATCAGAAAAAATAGACTTTAAAATAAAGACTATTACAAGACACAAAAAAGGACACTACATAATGATCAAGGGATCAATCCAAGAAGAAGATACAACAATTGTAAATATCTGTGCACCCCACATAGGAGCACCTCAATACATAAGGCAAATAGTAACAGCCATAGAAGGTGAAATCGACAGTAACACAATCATAGTAGGGGACTTTAACACTCCACTTTCACCAATGGACAGATCATCCAAAATGAAAGTAAATAAGGAAACACAAGCTTCAAATGCCACATTAAACAAGATGAACTTAATTGATATTCACAGGACATTCCATCCAAAAACAACAGAATACACATTCTTCTCAAGTGCTCATGGAACATTCTCTAGGATACATCATATCTTGCTTCACAAATCAAGCCTTGAAATTTAAGAAAATTGAAATTGTATCAAGTATCTTTTCTGACCACAACACTATGAGACGAGATATCAATTATAGGAAAAAATCTGTAAGAAATACAAACACAGGGAGGCTAAACAACACACTACTTAAAACCGAGAGATCACTGAAGAAATCAAAGAGGAAATCAAAAAAAACCTACAAACAAATGACAATGAAAACATGATGACCCAAAACCTATGGGATGCAGAAAAGGCAGTTCTAAGAGGGAAGTTTATAGCAATACAATCCGACCTAAAGAAACAAGAAACATCTCAAATAAACAACCTAACCTTTAAACGTAAACCAATTAGAGAAAGAAGAACAAAATACCCTCAAAATTAGCCGAAGGAAAGAAATGATAAAGATCAGATCAGAAATAAATGAAAAAGAAATGAAGAAAATGATAGCAAAGATCAATAAAACTAAAAGCTTTTTCTTTGAGAAGATAAAAAAAATTGATAAACCATTAGCCAGACTTATCAAGAAAAAAGGGAGAAGACTCAAATCAATAGAATTAGAGATGAAAAAGGAGAAGTATCAACTGACACTGCAGAAATACAAAGGATCATGAGAGATTACTACAAGCAACTATATGCCAATAAAATGGACAACCACGAAGAAATGGACACATTATTAGAAATGCACAACCTTCCAAGATTGAACCAGGAAGAAACAGAAAATATGAACAGACAAATCACAAGCACTGAAATTGAAACTGTGATTAAAAATCTCCCAACAAACAAAAGCCCAGGAACAGATGGCTTCACGAGCGAATTTTATCAAACATTTAGAGAACAGCTAACACCTATCTTTCTCAAACTCTTCCAAAATATAGCAGAGGGAGGAAAACTCCCAAACTCATTCTACAAGACCACCATCACTCTGATACCAAAACCAGACAAAGATGTCACAAAGAAAGAAAACTACAGGCCAATAGCACTGATGAACACAGATGCAAAAATCCTCAACAAAATACTAGCAAACAGAATCCAACAGCACATTAAAAGGATCATACACCATGATCAAGTGGGGTTTATTCCAGGAATGCAAGGATTCTTCAATATACGCAAATCTATCAATGTGATAAACCATATTAACAAATTGAAGGAGAAAAACCATATGATCATCTCAATAGATGCAGAAAAAGCTTTTAACAAAATTCAACACCCATTTATGATAAAAACCCTGCAGAAAGTAGGCATAGAGGGAACTTTCCTCAACATAATAAAGGCCATATATGACAAGCCCACAGCAAACATCATCCTCAATGGTGAAAAACTGAAAGCATTTCCACTAAGATCAGGAACAAGACAAGGTTGCCCACTCTCACCACTCTTATTCAACATAGTTTTGGAAGTTTTAGCCACAGCAATCAGAGAAGAAAAGGAAATAAAAGGAATCCAAATCGGAAAAGAAGAAGTAAAACTGTCACTGTTTGCAGATGACATGATCCTATACATAGAGAACCCTAAAGATGCTACCAGAAAACTACTAGAGCTAATCAATGAATTTGGTAAAGTGGCAGGATACAAAATTAATGCACAGAAATCTCTGGCATTCCTATATACTAATGATGAAAAATCTGAAAGTGAAATCAAGAAAACACTCCCATTTACCATTGCAACAAAAAGAATAAAATATCTAGGAATAAACCTACCTAAGGAGACAAAAGACCTGTATGCAGAAAATTATAAGACACTGATGAAAGAAATTAAAGATGATACAAATAGATGGAGAGATATACCATGTTCTTGGATTGGAAGAATCAACATTGTGAAAATGACTCTACTACCCAAAGCAATCTATAGATTCAATGCAATCCCTATCAAACTTCCATTGGCATTTTTCACAGAACTAGAACAAAAAATTTTGCAATTTGTATGGAAACACAAAAGACCCCGAATAGCCAAAGCAATCTTGAGAACGAAAGAAGGAACTGGAGGAATCAGGCTCCCTGACTTCAGACTATACTACAAAGCTATAGTTATCAAGATGGTATGGTACTGGCACAAAAACAGAAAGATAGATCAATGGAACAGGATAGAAAGCCCAGAGATAAACCCATGCACATATGGACAGCTTATCTTTGATAAAGGTGGCAGTAATGTACAGTGGAGAAAGGACAGCCTCTTGAATAAGTGGTGCTGGGAAAACTGGACAGGTACATGTAAAAGTATGAGATTAGATCACTCCCTAACACCATACACAAAAATAAGCTCAAAATGGATTAAAGACCTAAATGTAAGGCCAGAAACTATCAAACTCTTAGAGGAAAACATAGGCAGAACACTCTATGACATAAATCACAGCAAGATCCTTTCTGACCCACCTCCTGGAGTAATGGAAATAAAAACAAAAATAAACAAATGGGACCTAATGAAACTTCAAAGCTTTTGCACAGCAAAGGAAACCATAAACAAGACCAAAAGACAACCCTCAGAATGGGAGAAAATATTTGCAAATGAAGCAACCGACAAAGGATTAATCTCCAAAATTTACAAGCAGCTCATGCAGCTCAATAACAAGAAAACAAACAACCCATTCCAAAAATGGGCAGAAGACCTAAATAGACATTTCTCCAAAGAAGATATACAGACTGCCAACAAACACATGAAAGAATGCTCAACATCATTAATCATTAGAGAAATGCAAATCAAAACTACAATAAGATATCATCTCACACCAGTCAGAATGGCCATCATCAAAAAATCTAGAAACAATAAATGCTGGAGAGGGTGTGGAGAAAAGGGAACACTCTTGCACTGCTGGTGGGAATGTGAATTGGTTCAGCCACTATGGAGAACAGTATGGAGGTTCCTTAAAAAACTACAAATAGAACTACCATATAACCCAGGAATCCCACTACTGGGCATATACCCTGAGAAAACCAAAATTCAAAGAGTCATGTACCAAAATGTTCATTGCAGCTCTATTTACAATAGCCCGGAGATGGAAACAACCTAAGTGCCCATCATCGGATGAATGGATAAAGAAGATGTGGCACATATATACAATGGAATATTACTCAGCCATAAAAAGAAATGAAATTGAGCTATTTGTAATGAGGTGGATAGACCTAGAGTCTGTCATACAGAGTGAAGTAAGTCAGAAAGAAAAAGACAAATACCGTATGCTAACACATATATATGGAATTTAAGGGAAAAAATGTCATGAAGAACCTAGGGGTAAAGCAGGAATAAAGACGCAGACCTCCTAGAGAACGGACTTGAGGTTATGGGGAGGGGGAAGGGTGAGCTGTGACAGGGCGAGAGAGAGTCATGGGCATATACACACTAACAAACATAGTAAGGTAGATAGCTAGTGGGAAGCAGCCGCATGGCACAGGGATATTGGCTCAGTGCTTTGTGACAGCCTGGAGGGGTGGGATAGGGAGGGTGGGAGGGAGGGAGACGCAAGAGGGAAGACATATGGGAACATATGTTCATGTATGACTGATTCACTTTGTTATAAAGCAGAAACTAACACACCATTGTAAAGCAATTATACCCCAATAAAGATGTAAAAAAAAAAAAAAAGTCAAATTGATATTGAAGAAAGCAGAGATGTGAATTGATTCCATTATTTTAGACACTTGTGTTAGAATTTTACTGTTTGTGGGATTTATTTGACTAATGTAAGAGAATTAAACTGAGACAGTTTGTCATAATATTGAGTCATTATGCTTTCTCTGTGTTTGCATATTATATTTTAATTGTAAAAATATTAAAATATAGTTGAATTTATTGGTTATATTTACATTTAGTAAATAGTCACATATTAAAATATAAAATTTGGGATGTTGCTTAAAAAAAAAAAAGGAACATACACTATGATCAAGTGGGGTTTATGTGAGGAATGCAAGGATTCTTCAATATACGCAAATCAATCAACATGATACACCATATTAAGAAATTGAAGGAGAAAAACTATATGATCATCTCAATAGATGCAGAGAAAGCTTTCAACAAAATTCAACACTCATTTATGATAAAAACCCTCCAGAAAGTAGGCATAGAGGGAACTTTCCTCAACATCATAAAGGCCATATATGACAAACCCACAGCCAACATTGTCCTCAATGGTGAAAAACAGAAACCATTTCCACTAAGATTAGGAACAAGACAAGGTTGCCCACTCTCACCACTATTATTCAACATAGTTTTGGAAATTTTAGCCAAAGCAATCAGAGAAGAAAAAGAAATAAAAAGAATCCAAATTGGAAAAGAAGAAGTAAAGCTGTCACTGTTTGTAGATGACATGATATTACACATACAGAATCCTAAAGATGCTACCAGAAAACTACTAGAGCTAATCAATGAATTTGGTAAAATAGCAAGATACAAAATTAATGCACAGAAATCTCTTGCATTCCTATACACTAATGAAGAAAAATGTGAAAGTGAAATTAAGAAAACTCTCCCATTTACCATTGAAACCAAAAGAATAAAATATCTAGGAATAAACCTACCTAAGGAGACAAAAGACCTGTATGCAGAAAATTATAAGACACTGATGAAAGAAATTAAAGATGATATAAATAGATGGAGAGATATACCATGTTCTTGGATTGGAAGAATCAATACTGTGAAAATGACTATACTACCCAAAGCAATCTACAGATTCAATGCAATCTCTATCAAACTGCCACTGGCATTTTTCACAGAACTAGAACAAAAAGTTTCACAATTTGTATGGAAACACAAAAGATCCTGAATAGCCACAGCAATCTTTTTTTTTTTTTTTTTTTTTTTTGTGCGGTATGCAGGCCTCTCACTGTTGTGGCCTCTCCCGTTGTGGAGCACAGACTCCAGACGCGCAGGCTCAGTGGCCATGGCTCACAGGCCTAGCCGCTCTGCGGCATGTGGGATCTTCCCAGACTGGGGCACAAACCCGTGTCCCCTGCATCGGCAGACGGACTCTCAACCACTGCACCACCAGGGAAGCCCCAAAGCAATCTTGGGAAAGAAAAATGGAGCTGGAGGAATGAGACTCTGTGACTTCAGACTATACTACAAAGCTACAGTAATCAAGACAGTATGACACTGGCACAGAAACAGAAATATAGATCAATGGAACAGCATAGAAAACCCAGAGATATAAACCCACGTACATATGGTCACCTTATCTTTGATAAAGGAGGCAATAATGTACAGTGGAGAAAAAACAGCCTCTTGAATAAGTGGTGCTGGGAAAACTGGACAGCTACATGTAAAAGAATGAAATTAGAACACTCCCTAACACTATACACAAAAAAAACTCAGAATGGATTAAAGACCTAAATGTAAGGCCAGACACCATCAAATCCCTTGAGGAAAACATAGGCAGAACACTCTATGACATAAATCACAGCAAGATCCTTTTTGACCCACCTCCTAGAGAAATGGAAATAAAAACAAAAATAAACAAATGGGACCTAATAAAACTTAAAAGCTTTTGCACAGCAAAGGAAACCATAAACAAGACCAAAAGACAACCCTCAGAATGGGAGAAAATATTTGCAAATGAAGCAACCGACAAAGGATTAATCTCCAAAATTTACAAGCAGCTCATGCAGCTCAATAACAAGAAAACAAACAACCCAGTCCAAAAATGGGCAGAAGACCTAAATAGACATTAGGTCTCCAATAGACATTAGGTCTCCAATAGACATTAGGTCTCCATTAGACATCTCCACAGAAGATATACAGATTGCCAACAAACACATGAAAGGATGCTCAACATCATTAATAATTAGAGAAATGCAAATCAAAACTACAATGAGGTATCATCTCACACCGGTCAGAATGGCCATCATCAAAAAATCTACAAACAATAAATGCTGGAGAGAGTGTGGAGAACAGGGAACCCTCTTGCACTGTTGGTGGGAATGTAAATTTATACAGCCACTAAGAAGAACAGTATGGAGGTGTCTTAAAAAACTAAAAATAGTACTACCATATGACCCAGCAATCCCAGTACTAGGCATATACCCTGAGAAAACCATAATTCAAAAGAGTCATGTACCAAATACGTTCATTGCAGCTCTATTCATTGCAGCCAGGACATGGAAGAAACCTAAGTTTCCATCAGCAGATGAATGGATAAAGAAGATGTGGCATATATATACAATGGAATATTACTCAGCCATAAAAAGAATGAAACTGAGTTATTTGTAGTGAGGGGAATGGACATAGAGACTGTCATTCAGAGTGAAGTAAGTCAGAAAGAGAAAAACAAAAACTATATGCTAACACATATATATGGAATCTAAAAAAAAAAAAAATGTTCATGAAGATCCTAGGGGCAAGATGGGAATAAAGATGTCGACCTACCAGAGAATGGACTTGAGGATATGGGGAGGGGGAATGGTAAGCTGGGATAAAGTGATAGAGTGGCATGGACATATATACACTACTAACTATAAAATAGATAGCTAGTGGGAAGCAGCTGCATAGCACAGGGAGATCAGCTTGGTTCTATGTGACCACCTAGAGGGGTGGGATAGGGAGGGTTGGAGGGAGGGAGATGCAAGAGGGAAGAGATATGGGGACATATGTATATGTATAAGCGATTCTCTTTGTTATGAAGCTGAAACTAACACATCACTGTAAAGCAATTATACTCCAATAAAGATGTTAAAAAAAAGAAAAAAAGAAGAAGAATCTGGAGGCAAAACTCCAGGAGAGGTAGTGGGATAACATTGAGCCTGAGTTGAATGGAGTTAAGAGCTGAAAGTAATGCCCACCCCCCAATTATATCGACTGTAACAGATTGTGGCTACCCTTACAAGAGAAAATTCTTAAAAGAACAGATTTGTTCTGAGAAGTATGATCAGGTGATATTTGAAATGGATGGAGAACAGGGTGTGAAGCATGGTGGAGGCCATTCGACTTTATGGCCATCTTCACTGAAAGGGTCGTTTAGAAAACACTCGCATGTGAAAGCAACAAATACTCACATCTGCCTTAGTCTGGACTGTAAGTAGAAAAGGTTTCCATTGAGAATTTCTAAATTTAAGATACCTCACCTGATTTTGGACTTCACATTCAAGTTAACCATTTGGACTAGGTGTGTGCCAAGAAAAGAATATAGAAAGTTCTCCTACAAGAATATGTTCCCTGGAGCACCTGCCAAATTGTGTTCTGCTAGAGAATTTTTTTACAGGAACACGCCTGTAAAAAACGTCTATTAATGCCTCCTACCAGGAGAAGGGTAGTGAAGTGATACCCCCAAAATCTGTTCTTTCTTAAAAGCAAAGAGAAATTGTCAAAATCAATCTTTTCAGAATACTAGAAATGAAGCAAAGGCTTGCAACAAGCTATGAGTCAAGAAAAATCACTGAATCTCAGTAAGAACAGCAAGATTTATGGCATTTCAACATATTTTGTTTCCTTCCTCCTTTCCTCAGTTCCTCAGTAGCTGTACAACCAACAGGCTTGTGAGCATGGTAGCTGTAAAATCAGCAATCTAGAAGGCACTAAAGGGGCCAGAACAGGTGTGGAGCTCCACCAAAAGGCTCATCCCAGAGAACTGTCACTATTTAACCTGTCTGACAATTGTCTATAAATATCTTCATGCAAAGGGCTTATTTTTATTTGGACTGACTCAGACTTTTATCATTGGGAAAATCCCCACTCCTAGGTTATTTAGCAAAAATATCAACCACAATTATATAAAATTATAGCTTCCTGCATTGGTGATAACCAGTTGGGGAAAACAGGAAGCTGGTCAAAAAAGCCTTAAAAGTTAAATCTGGGAATGATATGCCCATAGAGGACTTTGAAAAGCTCTGACATTCCTGAGAGTTGAGAATTCCACACGGAAGTGCAGGGTTGTTTGCATGCCCTGGAAAAGCTTGAGAAGGCCCTCATGTCTCATCTCTGACATTGAGGTGTTTTGCAAGAATGAGGTGAAAGTTCAGAAAGAGAAAGGGTGGGAGACATTGGATCAAAGCATTTAAGGACAGGGAGATCAGCTCGGTGATTTGTGACCACCTAGAGGGGTTGGATAGGGAGGGTGGGAGGGAGATGCAGGAGGGAGGAGATATGGGGATATATGTATATGTATAGATTCACTATGTTATAAAGCAGAAATTAACACACCATTGTAAAGCAATTATTCTTCAATGAAGTTCTTAAAAAATAAATAAAATAAGGATAAAAAAAGCATTTAAGGAAAGGTCTGCTGACCACTAAGTTAATCAAGTAAAGACCTCAGCAACTGCAGATTTCAAAGAATATACTTTACAGAATTAATTCAGGAAAGTCACTAAACAAACCACAGCGATGGAAACTACAACAAACAACAACATCAGAACCTGCCATATTATATTACTTAAAATGTCCAGTTTTTAACAGGGCTTTATGAGGCATGAAAGAAACATGAAAGTATGTTCTACACACAGAGGAAAAAAGCAGTCATTAGAAACGGTACCTGAAAAATCTCGCAAGTTTGACCCATTGGGAAAAAAATTTAAAGCAGTCATTATAAATGTGTTCAACTAAATAAAGAAAAATATATCTAAAACATTAAAGAAAAGCATAAGAACAGTGCTCAACCAAATAAGAATATCAATAGAGGGAAGTTATTAAAAAGAACCAAATAGAAAATCTCAACTTGAAAAGTAAAATATTTGTGGTAAAAAATTCACCAGAGGGACTTAATAGTGAATTTGAGCTGGTAAAACAAAAAATCAGAAAACTTGAAGATAAGTCAATAGAAACCATCAAGTCTGAGGAACAAAAAGAAGAAAAATGAATAGAGCCTTAGAGACCTGTGCAATATGTGCATAAAGGGAGTCCCAGAGGAAAAGAAAGAGAAAGGGACAAAAAATTTATTTGAAGAAATAATGGTCAAAACTTCCTAAATGTAATAAAAAAGAAGCTCCATAAATTCCAAGTAGAATAAACTCAGAGATACACAATTAGACAAGTTAAAGTCTAACTATCAAAACCAAGACGAAGAAACTTGAAAGCAGAAAAAGGAAAAAAAGACTGGTATAAGGAATACCCAGAAAAACTATCTTTCAAAAATTAGGAAGATGTTATAACATTACCGCCCCCCTTGCTCTCACCTCTCCTCCAAAAAAGCAGAGAATTTTTTACTAGCATGCCTTCCCTACGAGAAATTCAAACGGGAGTTCATTAGTCTCATACGAAAGAACAATAGAGAGTAGCTCAAATTCACGTAAAGAAATAAAGATCACTGGTAAAAGAACCTACATAGGTAGGGACTTCCCTGGCGGTCCAGCGGTTAAGACTCCGCACTACCAATGCAGGGGCCCTGGGTTCAATCCCTGGTCAGGGAACTATATCCCACATGCCGCAACAAAGATCCCGCACGCAGCAACGAAGGTGCCATGTGCCGCAACTAAGACCCAGCACAGCCAAATAAATAAATAAATATTTTTTTAAAAAAGAACCTACAAGGCTTCCCTGGTGGTGCAGTGGTTGAGAGTCCGTCTGCCGAGACAGGGGACATGGGTTCGTGCCCCGGTCCGGGAAGATCCCACATGTCGCGGAGCGGCTGGGCCCGTGAGCCATGGCCGCTGAGCCTGCGCGTCCAGAGCCTGTGCTCCGCAACGGGAGAGGCCACAACAGTAAGTGGTCCGCGTACCGCAAAAAAAAAAAAAGAAAAAAGAACCTACATAGGAAGATGTAAAAAACAACACAAAAATTTTTGTAACACTTTCTTCTCCTTTAAAAACAAAATGGCATGAAGCAATTAATATAAAACTGTGTTGATGGGCTTGTAATGGACAAATTTGTAATTTCTATGACAGTAATATTACAAAGGAGGAGAAGGAAATGGAGCTATATTAGAAGAAAGATTTTGTGTACCACTGAAATGAAAGTGTTATTAATCCAATCTGGACTTCTCAAAATTAAGATCTTAATTTTAATCTGCAGAGCAGCCACTAAAAAAATATCTAAAAATATAAGAGAAACCAAAAAGGGGATATAGGAGCAGAAACCACATAAGACATAAAAAAACTGAAATGTCAGAGGCAAGTGCTACATTATCAGTAAGTACTTTAAACATAAATAGAAGAAACATTCCAATCAAAAGGCAGAAATTGTCAGACTGGATTATATAACAAGACCCAACTATATGCTTTCTATGAAGATTAAAAGGTACAATAGATTTAATGTAATGGGATACAAAAAGATATATAATGCAAACAGCAAACACAAGAAATCTGGGGTGACTATACCAATATCAAGCAAAATAGACTTTTAAAAAGTTATGAGATTAAGAGGGACATTGAATCATGTATGATGATAAAGGGTCAGTCCATCAGGAAGATATAACAACAACAAAAGTACCTTGACCCTGTTCTTGCACCATATTCAAAAAATTAACAGATGTATCACAGACTTAGATATAATCCCTAAAGCTGGAAATTATCTAGAAGAAAACATTCTAACAATGGTAAGGCAGCTTGTTAAGTAGTATACAAAAAACTCAGCCACACAAAATATGATACACTGGATATTATCAAAATTAAGACAATTCTGCTTCTCAAAAGACACTTTAAAAATAAAGACAAGCCGGGCTTCCCTGGTGGTGCAGTGGTTGAGAGTCCGCCTGCTGATGCAGGGGACACGGGTTCGTGCCCCGGTCCGGGAGGATCCCGTGTGCCGTGGAGCGGCTGGGTCCGTGGGCCATGGCCGCTGGGCCTGCGCGTCCGGAGCCTGTGCTCCGCGGCGGAAGAGGCCCGCGTACCGTAAGTAAGTAAAGTAAGTGAGTGAGTGAGTGAGTGAGTGAGTGAGTGAGTGAGTGAGTGAGTGAGTAAGTAAGTAAGTAAGTAAGTAAGTAAGTAAGTAAATAAATAAATAAATAAATAAATAAATAAATAAATAAATAAATAAAATAAAGACAAGCCACAAAGAGAAAATATTTGCAAAACACATATCTGTGAAAGGACTTGAATTCATAATATAAACATAGTTAATAAGTTTGATAACAATCAGTAGTTTTTAGTCTGATTTCTTCATTTTACTATTTTTCACCTAAACTGTCTTCATTTGCATATTTAAACTGCCTCAGATGTAAGGTAAATAAGGAAATTATTCAGATATTATAAAAGTCAAGATACTAACCCAATTTTCTCTCACATGCAGAAAAATAACCCACCTGACTACAGTGATTGGTACTTTGTCAAAACAATGCTTTCCAAAAAATCAAAATATTTCCTTAAAAATTTTAGAACTAAGTTTGTAGAAAGGATTTATGGCCTATATGTATCAGTATATAATAAATACCTATTTTTTTCATTTTATATAAAGGAAGTTAAGAAAAGTGTTTGAAAATTATTATAACTGGAACATTGTACTTATATTGCAAAACATTATAAAACAATTATATTAATTTTTTAAAAATTATATGAGTGAGACAGTGAGGTCAGAGAAAATATAATGCACTTAGAAGTAACGAAACACTAGATTCTTGTAGGCATTATATGGATTCTCTGATATTCAAAAGAGAATAGGAAGATCAACAATTTAAAATGTTGACTGCACTCTATAGGCAATAATCCCATGAAAAGGGATTTAGATCCTTGTCAAAATAGAGCAAAATAATTGTTCTTTATATAAATTCCTGGATCATCCAAGAAGGGTGATTAAAATAACATCTATTTAAAAGCACTCCTGAAGAGGTAATGTATCTGTGGCTATTCTTGTCAATAATTAAAGAAAGAAAATATCTTGCTTTGATATTATATAACAACACATTTTCTTAAGGATAATTTAACTGATAACTAAAATGTTATTGAAGTCCATGGCAGGTAGTGATTCTATAACTCCAATTCAAGCAGAATTTAGAAGTTTCTCTAGAATTTATTAACATAATCAAAGTAAATCAATATTTAGCCATGGACTCACTGTTTACTAATTTTTTGTTACTCTGATAGAGTAGCACATATGACCTTGAATTAGAGAATCACAGAATTATATATCTAACATGTCCCTAGAAAGCAGGTGATCCAAATCCTTTCCTTTACAGACAAGAACATTGAAGTCTGCAGAGGTGTTAAGATGTCCCTTTGGTCCAAATAAATAAGTAGACGGACTGGAAAGAAAGGGTGTGTTTATTGTTTCCTAGGCTATAGTGAACATTTTTGATGTTCCACCAGGTTCTTCCAGAACTATTGTGGATAGAAATGTATCACCCTAAAAGATATATTCCAATCCTAAACTCAGGTACCCATGTATATGGCTTTATTTGGAAATAGGGTCTTTGCAGATGTAACAAAGTTAAGATGAGGTCATACTGGATTAGGGTGGACCCTAATTCAATAACTTGTGTCCTTAGAAGAAGAGAGAAATTGGGCACACACAAAGAAAATGTTAAGAAACACATGGAGAATGCCACACAAAGACGGAAGCAGAGATTGGAGGGATACATCTACAAACCAAGGAATGAGAATGACTGCTGGCAACAACCAGAAGCCAGGACAGAAGCAAGGTACAGATTCTCCCTCAAAGCTTCCACAAGACACCAACCCTGTTAGACTTCAAGCCAGCAGAACGTTGAGAGAATACATTTTTCCTGTTTAAGTCGTCCCATTGTGGGAATTTGTTACCACAGCCCTAGGAAACAAATACACCCTCCAATTTCTCTATCTTTTCTGTGCATTCCTTCCTGGCTTGGGGATACTTTTGCTTCCAAAAGCCTGCATATGGAACTTTTGTCAGGTAGATTGCCTTTAGGCTACCGGCGCCACTTTTCCTGCAGATACAGTGAGCTTGACATAGACATTTATGAGTTTCTTTAAATGTATAGGGTTGTAGCAAACATCCCTAAACTAGAGAATGAACAAACAAGCTTTGGTGCATTCATAAGATGGAATAAAATAAAAAGGAACAAATTATGGTACATGCAGCATCATGGTTGAATCTCAAATGAAATATGCCAAGTGTGAGAAGCCAAACTTAAAGGTTACACACTTTATGATTCCATTTATATATTTACATAGGAAAAGTAAACAGATCAGTAACTGCCAGGGCTTAAAAGTAGTGGGAGATTTTAACTACAAAGTGGTAGCTTGTCAGGAAATTTTGGGGGGTGGGTGATATATTTTTCTATATTGACGGTAGTGTTTGCTGCAATACTCTATGCACCATGGTTAATTTAGTTTCCCACCTTGATGTCAACAGTCTTACACTTGAAACGAAAGCCATGACACATGCTAATTACACATAGTTCTTGCAAATCTAATTCATATTTTAAATTATTACTTTATTGACTTTTTTGTAATTTAAAGAATACTAAATATTTTTTTATTAAACATGTTTAAACACAAAGTTAAGAGTTCTCTTGGTTGCTTAAATACTGACATAATTTTATAGTCAGGCATGCCCCTATGAAAATATATCCTTTTTCTCAATTTCATTGTAAAAATAGAACTCATACATTCATTCATGCAATGTCATGTTCCTATCTCAAGTAGATTTATTTTGTAATAATTTTTTAAAATTGCAGTTTGACCTAAGATTTACATAGCAACACAATGTCCAAATGGTTATTACCTTATGATCATATGATACATATATTATTGCAATCTCTGACCCATTCACATTATAAAAAACATCATGTCGCTTTAAGCAATGGGAGTATAACACGAAACAGAAAATGAAAGTAACAAAAGAAGGAAAGAGGGAAAGAAGAAAAAGTTACATGTTTTATTATGCTTAATAATATCAAAATATGAAAAAAATATGTATGTATAATCTTATAACCTTAGCATAAGATTTATGGTGATCTGCCTACAAATTTGCATGATTAGTTATTATTCTAGCCAAATAAGCCTGTCAAGACAAGCATAGTAATTTAATTAAGCAGATGTTCATCAATATCACTTTCCAAAATGGATAATAAATTTTAAAAGTGGTTAAAAGTGTTATTGTCCTAGCTTGTACGACGTGGTCTCGTTCCTCACCCCTTTGATTTTAAACAACTTACTCCTTCATTTTTTATACACTAACATCCCTAGATCATCTTTCATCTTCTAAATTCAAACTTGCCTTTATCTAAGAACTGATATTTCTAATAATTGCCTACAAACCAATAATGCAGTTTTAGAAGCATCAGCACAATTGTAATGCGATGTTGGTTTTGAAATTATAGATACCTTATTGAAACTTCATTAATTTTATAATGGGTGGAGTTTCCACTTAAGAAGGATGTTACTAGTGATAGGAAACATATAAATCATGAAAACTTAATTGAGAAAATATGGAGAAAAGTATATGTTAAATGAACCTAAATTGATGTTTCCAGGACTTATACTTTTTTATTGTTATCTGGAATTGTAAATTAAAGAACAAAATTAAAGATGTTTTATGAAATCTTGAAAAGGAGCATTTTGAATTTTGTGTCTGAAAGTGAGAATAATTAAAGATTTTATGGTATTATTTAGCTCTCTGGAAAAAAGAAACATGTTTTGCAAAATACTTCCCTCTTCTGTTTTACGCAATGACATCTGCACAATTTTTAAAACTACATTACATTTAAAATTAACGGACTGCCAGCAAATTTTCATTGTCCAGATCAGATTTGTCTTGTTCATAGCATCTGTGAAACCAGGTGTCTCTCAGGTTAGTCTATTTCAGTTGAAATCCTTCTCTGGCTGTGAAATTGAGAAGTCAGTTCTACTTTCTTACCTATATCCTGAGGCTAACTCCAGGTCCAACTGGAGTCTTCCTCTAATTTTCTTTTTTTGTCTGATAAACAGCAGGTTACAAGGTCTTCCTTACTGCTTTCAATATATATTCATTTTCTTATGTACAATCCAAATACCATCCCCTTTGAGAACCTTCACTAAATGCCATTTGAGAATAAGGATGCACTTATCAGTATTTTCCCTAACACTTAGGTAATTCACATAGAGCTATTCCCAGGCCTGTCTCTTTCTCTAAACTAGCTCTGTCCAATGAAAATAAAATGTGAACCACACATATAATTTTAAATTATGCAGTATTTAATTGAAAAATGAAAAATAATTTTAATAACATTTCATTTAACTCAACATATCAAAACATTATATTTTATCATTTCAATATAAATTATTACTGAGATATTTTACACCCTTTTTTGTAACAAGCAGCTTTAAAATCCAGAGTACATTTTACGCTTATCTCATTTTGGATCAGCCACATTTCAGGTGCTCAGAAGCCACATGTGGCTAGTAGCTACCATATTGGACAGGGTAGCCCTACATTGCAAACTGCTTGATTTCATGCATCAAGTCTTATTTATCCATTTATCTTCTTTCCTTCCTTCCTTCTCTCTACCTCTACCTCAAAGAAGATATAAATAATTTTGGCCTACCAATTCTCAACCCAAGCTTTACACTTATACTTTATATTCTTTATTTAGTGGCCAAACACCATTTTTCTCTTGACTACTTGCTGGAATAAATGTGCAGGGAGCTCCACTATCAGCAGCATTATTGTTGAATCAATTACTAAAAATGTTCTATGTGTAAAACATGATGTTACTTGCTTTTAATGCAATATTTAACAGTCATTGCTCACAAAATACTATGAAATATATATTATGATCTCACTTTTAAAATGAGGGGTCTGAGACTTAAAGAGATTGGATAACTTTGACACAGTTATTAAGTAGTCAAGCTGGGATTCAACTTCAACTCATGGTTTTTTTTCCACTATCCACTGGCATATCCAGGAGTAACATATAGAATTGACTGCACTCTCTGTTATGATAGAGATCCTCCAGAGAGTGACTATAAAAGATTATTTAATGACGTTGTTTGACAAGTGGTGACAGAGAAATGAAAAAATGTCAAGAGATGGAGGCATCCAGAGTAACACTGAAAAGTATCCTTCCAGATGGGGTGAAGCCTGTATCAGTTTTCAGTAAGTTTTTTCCTTCTTTTTCAAAGTTTCCTTCATAATATTAAATAATGAACTTAAAGCCTCTGCCATAACTCTGAGTTTTTTCCTAGTGTTGAATTATTTGATGCCAAAGTAACCCATAGTCCTGTAAATAAATACAAACTATACTGGTGAAATGAATATGATTTTTGTGTGCAATCTGTGTAAATTAATGCATGTGCACTTGCATGATCTTCAATTCTATTTGAACTAGAAATAAGATCAAAAGCAAACGTTTGGCAATATGTAGCTTGTTGTAGTTGTTGCAGTCTGTTAGTTCATTAATTTTTGCTGGATTTTTATATTAAAAGATAACTGATTTTAATTACACTGTAGGGAAATCTAGGGGAGAAAATCTATGTATCTAGTAAAAATAGATAAATGACTGCTTAATAATGTTAGTTTCACAGAACTTACCATTATAGTCATGGTTAGATCATTTATTTTTGTTTAGGTTGCTTCCTGATGAGACTCCAGTTTGGTGATGAAAACATATTTATGAATTTAACCTCACAGGCACAGAACAAAGATCACAAGATCATGGATTTTCATGGAGCATGATGTGCAAACGTTCTGTAGTAGTTTATACATTCTGTTATTAAAAAGAACCCTTTGATGTATTACTAATTGGTTTTAACACATTGAAGAAGTGCTGAAATCAGTAGGCAAGAAATTGCTAGCAGTAGGTGGAAAAAGGATAATTTTGAGAATCACCATATGCTTTGAGAAATTCAGGCATTACAACACACATTCAAAAAAGAAGTCAGAACTCATTTTTTCTATTGTTATTTTTAAAACACAGACTCATTACAAATGCTATAAAACTACTGAAAATATGCTTGCTAATTCTAAAAGACTTAAGTTGTTACTTCACAGTTTTTGTTTTTATTTTTGTAGACTCGACTCCTAGCCTTGACTACTTGTTGTATGCAATGCATTCTGACACCTAATGTGCAGTGAAAGATGTAGCAACAAAGACCATTTTTCTGTGGTAATCTGTGCACACTTGAGTCAATATCTGTATTAGAAACTAACATATTCATGAAATAGGGAATCAGGTCAGAAAATTGTTCTAGGGGATAAAAAGTCTTGAGTTGGGTTGTTTGACTATTTACTATCTCAGTATACGCCCTTTCTACAATCATGCATTTCTCTAAATTGATCAATATAATAACCTCTGCCAACTCATGGGGAAAATGCAGAATTTTATTTTACTACTTAGAAACTAGTTGTTTCTTTCTTCATATACTATAATTGATCATTTTTGACTAAAAGAGGTTATTCTCTTCCTGACATTCTGAGAACTGACTTGTAGTAAATAGAACATATACTTAATGTTTCCCTAATAATAGTGACACTTTTACATTCAGACAGACACATCTATCCCTGGCTTCATTTGGTGACTAATGGATGTGTTCACTGGTAACATGAGGAGTGCAGCCTGTTATGCTGAACTGACCTACCACCTTCTCCTCATTCACACTATGTTCTAAACAACTCTGTTAATGGACCCATCCATGGTGTCCTGCAATCAAAAATGTCTGTTTTAAGCGCAAAAGTCTTTTATATCAAATTCTGTGTGAGCATATTTATTATTAGTGTATTTAGTCACCAGATTACAGTATTGGCAACGTTCTAAATTTTCTCTTCCCTTATACATCCAAAGTTATATTATCCATTACTTAGCCATCAAATCTAAACTCATAATATCACCATGATCTGTTGTGTGCATACCCATCCAGATATTTATTATTACCCTTTGTAACGTTTCACTTCTTCCTTTCCATTAGCATTGTTAGCACTTCAGTAAGGCTTGTCACTTTGTATCTATGTTATTTTATTTTATTTATTTTATTTATTTTATTATTTTTTTGTGTGTGTGGTATGCGGGCCTCTCACTGTCGTGGCCTCTTCCGTCGCAGAGCACAGGCTCTGGACGCGCAGGCTCAGTGGCCATGGCTCACGGACCCAGCCGCTTCACGGCATGTGGGATATTCCTGGACCGGGGCACGAACCCGTGTCCCCTGCAACGGCAGGCAGACTCTCAACCACTGCGCCACCAGGGAAGCCCTGTATCTATGTTATTTTAATCCTCTCTTACCTAATCTACACGTCTTCTCTCTTTTCCAAACCATCCTTCCTGACTCTAGTTAGTGAAGTAATGTTCCAAAACCCAGAATGCTAATACATTTTTTCTCAAAGCCAAATCCAGGCATCCCTAGGAAGCTGTCTTATGCTCTATGTTGAGAGTAATTGCAAGAATCTGCAGATAAAGGAGAAGAAAAATAAAAGAAATAGAATGAGAGACAAGGAAGGGAATGAAAACACTTTGAACAATATCAATAAAAGATATGAAGACATAAATTATTTTACCTAGAATGGCAGTCATATTATTTTTAAACAATTTCCAAACCATCCCTCATAGCATGTAAGGGCTGATGTAAAATGTTTAAAAACATATTTTCACTGTTTCACTTGCATTATTTGAGAGACTCCAGACATAGCTCCAATTTGTTCGTTTAACTAATAAATATTTTTCATCACTGACAGTGTTGAAGGAGCTTAAAGATGGATCAGAAAAACTAAATTTCCTTATTTTTAACTGAAATTCTTCATTTGCTCTTTTTATACAGACTTTTATTTATTGAAGATGATCTTTAAAATTTAAGATATGACCCCATCCTCTTTCCCAAACTTAATTCTCTAACTCCAAATGCAAAGGAGCATCATGTGTTCTATTTATGCTGTCAATCATTGTCTATTCTTCCTTGGACTTTGGGAAAAGATTTTTTTTTCTATTTTTAAAACTAGACAACTCTGTTGATGGACCCATCCATGGCATCCTGCAATCAAAAATGTGTTTTAAGCATAAAAGTCCCATCCCCTTCTTTTCCTTCATAAGTAAGAGAATCCAGGTCCTTCATTCAGGTTTAACAGGAAGGTTTTCTGTTTATATCAAATTCTATGTGTGAGCATATTTATTATTAGTGTATTTTGTCACCAGATTATAGTGTTGGCAACATTCTAAATTTTCTTTTCCTTTATGTGTCCAAAGTTTTATTATCCATTTCTTAGCCATCAAATCTAAACTCGTAATAACACCATGATTTCTTGTATGCATGTCCATTCATACATATATTAATATATAATTCAAATACCATACAATTTACCCATTTAATATTTTTAGTATATTCACAGGATTGTGTGACCATCAACACACTCTAATATGAGAACCTTTTCACAACACCAAAAAGAAACTCCATATACATTATCAGTCACTCCCTATTGCCTTTCACTTACAACCTCCCAACCCTAGGCAACCACTAAGATACTTTCTGTAAAGACTTGTGATATGTATGTTATTTCCCTTGTTTTCAAGGAGTTTTCAGAATAGTGGGGAAAAGAAATACACTTAAATAACTGTGTCAATAACTGTGTGAATTTTTTCCCTAGATTTTCTGACTATAACAGAAAACCCAAAGCAACAGGGACTGAAAGATTTATTTGCTCACATAAAAGGAGTCAAAAGGTAAGATATCCATGAGTGCCTTGTCAATTTCATGAAATTATTAGAGACTCCACCTCCTTCTGGTTTTCTTCTCTAATTTTCTGACACATGCTTTCCTTTCTCATGGTTATCTTATGTTCCAACATGTAAGCACCAGAGTTTCAGGCTGCTGTTTCCTCTATTTTGTCCAGTTTTCTAGTTTATTTTATTATGGCAAAAAGGTAGCTCAACCAACTGATTCATTTAGGACTGAACATAGACCTTGGAAAATTTACCAAAGTGAACCCAAGAAGAAAGAAAAACTGTGAATATCCTTTCATCAATTAGGGAAATTCAATTCATAATTTAAAATCTTCCCACAAAGAAAACTTCAGGCCAAGATAGTTTCACTGGTAAATTGTTTCAAACATGAAAGAAAAGAAAAATAATGTCAGTCTCACAAAACCCTCTTTAAAAATTGAGGAATAAAGAACACTTTGAACCCTTTGATTTGGACCAACAAATTCTTGTAACAAAACCTGATAAAGATATTACAAGAAAAGAATATTATTCATTAATTCTCTCATGAACATGGAAAAAATTCTTAAATATTGGAGAAATATACTTAATATATAAATTAAGTATATTGATTATATTATACATTTTATATAGATATAAAATACGTAATATATATCTTCCATTATATCTATGTAGATATATATATATGTAAGACATGAGCAAGTGTGATTCATGTCAGTAATATGTGGTTAGTTTAGTATTCAAAAATGAATCAACAATGAAGATCCACTTGCAAAATTATGAAGTTTGATGTTATCTCACACCATACACAGTTATTCAAAATATACCATAAACCTAAATGTAAGAATAAAAATGATAAAACTCTCAGAAGAAAACATAGGAATGAATCTTCATGACCTTGAGTTAGGCAAACATAAATCACCAACAGCACAAGTGATAATAGGAAAAAATGACAATTGCACTTTATCAAAATTAAATACTTTTGCCTTCCAAAGCTACTAGTACAAACTATAAAAGACAGAACACATACTGGTAGAAAATATTTACAGATCATAGAGCTGATAAGGCACTACAAAACATAGCAGAGAGAAATGTGGACCTAGATAAATGTTAATGGATAGATATTGTTAAGATAGAAATACTTCCCATATTAATTCATGGATTCAACATACCAACCCTACATGCCACAAACTTTTTTTATGGAAATTGACAAGTTTGTTTAAAAATGTATATAAACATGGGCAAGGAAATCTAGATAAAGTATAATACTAGAGGACCTTCACTATAAGTCTTACTATTTGAGAATATCAGGATGATTCTTTGATATAATTAATTTTTCATAAACAATCTTACACAGTAAACCTCATAATAATGGTATAGTGTGCTCTGAGATTCTAGCTAATGACCTTTTGAGTAGGTTGATCATACATCCCAGTTTGTCTAAAACATTATTATGCCTGTTGTCCCATCTACTTTAATATTTGTTGCATCTGTGTTTCTTAGACTATTTTTTTTAAGTTTTAAATGTACAGAAAAATTGAGAATATAGCACAGAGAGTTTTCATATACCTTATATGAAATATACATATACTTAGTTTCCCTTATTATAAACAAATTCCAGTAGAATGGTACATTTTTTAATAAATGAAACAATGTTGAAACATTATTATAAATTTAAGTCACAATTTATTGAGTTTTCTTTAAGTTTTAAACCTAGTGTCCTTTTTCTGTTCCAGAATTTCATCCATGATACTACATTACATCTAGTAACCATGTTTCCTTAGGCACCTCTTAGCTGTGAAAGTTTCTTAGACTTTCCTTGTTTTTGATGGCCTTAACAGTTTTAAGTACTACTCGGGTATTTTGTAGAAGACCCTTGTAATGCAATATGTCTGAAGTTTTCCTCATAATTAGTATAGGGAAATGAGTTCCTAGGAGGAAGATGACAGAGGTAAATTGCCACTATCATCACATTATGTCAAGTGTAAATACTATCAACACGATTTATGACTGTTGATGTTGACCTTGGTCACCTGGCTGCACTAACATTTGTCAGCCTTCTCTACTGCAGAATTATTATTTTTTCCCTCTCCATACCGTTTCTTAGGGAGTCACAATGTCAGTCCTTAAGCAGTGCGGGGTTATGCTTCCCTCTTTGAGAACAGAGTATCTCTACAAATTATTTAGAATTATTTGGCACAGGAGATTTGTCTCCTCTATTTACTAATTTGTTTAATCATTTATTCATATCAGTATGGGTATTTATTTATACCTGGGTTATAATCCAGGACTGCTTTTTTTTTTCTCAAATTGTTCCAGTTTTGGACACTGGGTGATCTTTACGTTGGTTCCTGTGTTCTTTGATATACCTTCATCATTTCATCAAATTTTTTTATAGCACTTCCTTGCTTTCTGGCACTAAAATATGTTCCTGGCTCTCACTGTATATTACCTGCTCTAGTCTTAGAATCAGCCATTTCTCCAAGGAGCCCTAGTTCCTCTTATTAAATAACAGTATTGAAAAACAAGACCTGTGCACTGGATTTGCTCACTGCTACTGAGCTGTTGTTGCTTTTAGTCTTTGTCAGCCGGCACAGAAATTAGATATATATGTATATCAATTCATATATGTTCACATATCTAAAAATATCTCCAGATTAAACCAATTGTATGTATAGTTAGCTAAACCTGAGCTTATACTGATTTTTTTTACTCTAATAAATTACCACATAAATCATTGTAACTTCCTTCCCCTGCTTATCTGTAAAGTCTCACTCCAACAGTGAGAAACCATGCTCCCACCATCCCCCATCCATTTACTTAAGCGCTCAGTTCCACTACACATGCATAGCAGTATCAGAATTGTTAACCCACACCCCTGTAGAAAACCAGTTGGTCAACTACAGTACAGTTTTTTGTGCAATTCCTTTGCCATTGGTTTTACAGATTCCTCTCATTTCCAGGATTAATTAGGTCAGCATCTTTTCCTGCCATCCTTTTCAGTGAGGTTTCTTCTTAAATTTGTAATAACAATTGGATTCTCATGTGTCTTACTCTGCATTCTTTCCTGGGATCCCTCAGCCTCCTAAATAATTTTTTGAATTTGTATACATTAAAAATAAACTGAGTGTGCTATAACATTCTGGGTTTTGACAAATTAATTATGCTATGTATCCACCATTAAAGTATCAGAGAAAACAATTTCACTGCCCTAAAATTCTCTTGTGCTTTATTCTATTCAACCCTCTCTCCATCTCTCCAAACCCCTGACCTTTTAATCATCTCCATAATTGCTATTTCTAAAATGTCATATAATTGGATCATATGACATGCAGTCTTTTCAGAGTGCCTTTTTTCACTCAGCAATATACATTATGCTTTTCATAGCTTGATAGCTTCTTTCTTTTTGTAACTGAATAGTATCCTATTTTCTGGATGTACCACCCTTTTGTTTATCTAGTCACATATTGGAGGACAACTTAGTTGCTTCCAGTTTGGGATGATTATAAATTAACTTATAAAAATAACCATGTGCAGGTTTTTGTATGGATATTAAATCAGTTGGGTAAGCACCAAGCAGTCCACTTGTTGGATTGTATGGGAAGACTATGTTTAGCTTTATGAGAAACTGTCAAACTGTCTTTTAAATGGTAGTACCATTTGGTATTCCCAGTAGCAAGGAATGAGCTTCTGGTGCCTTGCAGCCTCACGGGTATGTCATTAACAATGTGTTTTTTGGATTTCAGCCATTATAAATAATAGATGTGTGGTGGTATCTCATTGTCCTTTTAATTTGCAGTTCCCTAGTAACGAATGATGTTCAGAATCTTTTAATGTTTATTTGCCATCTGTATATCGTCTTTGGTGAGGGGTCTATTCAGAATTTTTGTCCATTTATTAATTGGGTTGTTTATTTTCTTACTGTTGAGTTTTAAGTCCTCTTTATATATTTTGGATATTTTATCAGATATGTTTTAAAAAATACTTTTTCTCAGTCTGTGGCTGTCATTTTATTCTCTTAACAGTGTGTTTCACAGAACAGAAAATTTTAATTTTATAAGAATCTAACATCAGTTTCTTTCCATGGGTCATACTTTTGGTGTTGTACCTAAAAATTCATGATAAAAAACCAAAGTTACACAGATTTTCTCCTGTTTGCCTCTAGAAGTTTTACAGTATTGTATTTTACTATTGAGTGTTACTGTCACATCACATGTGAAATCAATTATGAGCAAGCTATGGCAGGAAATGAGTACTTCTTCCTTTGGGCCTATGCACTTACTTGTGTTATATCTTTAAAATATAGCAGCCAATAAAACCAAGTATTGAAATAAAGAGAACTTAAAATTGATTTGCCAAATAGTGTTTATGTCACCTTTTAATTTTTTCTACATTATTTATATTTTAAAACATATATTTTTTCTCAGGAGATTGGGTATATACTTTACATATAAATTTGTATTTAAAGTACAAGTACAAATTACAAATTTGAACATATATTTCAAAATACACATTTTGAAACTTTGTGCTCACCTTTTTTCTGATAGGTATATGCAATGGCAAAAGTTGAGAGACCACTGGATAACCCATGGCATGCATCTCTTATTCAGTCTGCTTTTAGTTACCTAACTGAAAAGTGTTCACTCTGAGCTTGCAAACTTTAAATCATTTAGGATTTTTAAATTTATAAAGTAGTCTACATTTTTTATAAACATTTTTGTTTACTATTATGACGTGAAATAGATATTATTTTACCTTTTTATGGATGAAGGAGTTGAAGGGTTAAATGATTTTCTGGGTCAAATATTTAAAAATTGGCAGAGGCAAAAGACTAACTCATCTTTTTAATCAAAGCACACTACAATAAAAGAGATCATTTAAAAAGGTTAATTAGCTTGCTTTATTTCTTGGGTTTTATTTTGTTTTTTCTTATTGTTAATTAAACTTAAATATCCAAAAGGAGATGCTACAGGAATAGAAAATATGTTCCTGACTTTCCACAAAAAACTTGTCTTTTTAACCTGGGAAGACTTCCTGGATCCAAAGTAAGAGAGGGAAAGCCATGAATGGGAACTAGTGGATATTATTTTGGTCCTATAGAATGGTGAGCACAGAAGTGATGAAAGAACAGAATCCTAAAGATTCTTTTTTTTGGCCACATGACAGGATCTTAGTTTCCCAACCAGGGATAGAACCCGGGCCCTTGGCAGTGAGATCGTGGAATCCTAACCACTGGATCACCAGGGAATTCCCAAGAATGTAATTCTAAAGAGAGGACTAAACCAGTGAGTCAGAGCTAAAGGGGTAATTGGAAGAGATGAGGAAAATTAAACTAAGAGTCTTGAAATCTGAGTAACTATATAAATTAATAGTTATTTTGCCTGGGAACAGTTGCTAAAATAATTTTCTCCTTAAGCACTCTTATTTGCAACCAGTACATGGCCATTATCCATTTGGTGGAATCAGCAGACAACATCTTTTAGAGAAATTGTATTGATTTGTGATCCAGAAAAATAAAACGAGAGCCATCATATACTTCTTTGATAAGACAAGCACTCACTGCCAGTTTGCCTTGCTTGTACATTCTACCAGGTCATTTTCCACCTCATCCATGTATTCCATAATGAGTAGAATAAATATGACTTCTTGCTTTTCTGCTGAGGGATGAATAAAGGAACCTGGCTAGCAGGCCACTTGAGCAAACAGCTCTGTTATTTACATTCTGTCTAGTGACTCATAGGATCATTAAGTTGCAAGGACAGAAGAAAAGCTGACACTGAAAGCATACTCAACATGAAAATACTTAAAAATGTCCCAGATTCAATAAACATTGCCCAGTCTCCGAGATCATATACATTCTAGCCTCATTTCAAGACACAGGGAAACTGAATGTTGTTAACTAGTGGTGTCCTTCCCAATTTCTTGAAGTTCAATTTATTATTGATATTCCAAGTTTTCATCATCCCTAGATTCTAACAAGGAATCAAAGTCTTATTTTTCCAATTGGAATGCTTCTCAAATTGTGTTATCACAAAAGAATCTCATAAATATATCCATACTAAAGCGATCTGCAACTGATTAATAAGGTTAAAAGGGTAGTATATAATTTCTAGAGGCAGTTCTATTTTAACATGACTGAGTCCTAAAACACAGGGGATATCTAATAATATGAATAATTAATAAAATAATAATAATAATATGAATCAATGTCAAAATATAGACATCAAATCAATTATCAAAATTTGGAGGTATTCCTGGGAAACTGATGTTTTCCATGGTCTTTGAAACTACATATAGTTAGGACTGTTATTTTTATGGCATTCATAATGTCATCAATGTCATGATTTGCAGAGCACTGAGCCAAGTGCTGGCCATGTATCAATTATCCAATTTATTCCAGTACACTTACAAGCTCAAGGCCACACACTACTGCAGACCCTAGAGAGCTAGAAATAAAATCCAGGTCTAAAGAAGTAAAACTTTTGTGATCTGTTCCACACAATTTTTGTCCTCTTTTACTTGTACTTTCATTCTGTCTTATGTTTTCCCCTCTTCCTAGAATGTGGTAAGTGATCAAAAAACTTCTACTGATTATTTACTCGGTTCCCCTTTATATTCTTTTAATTCTACCAAGCTTTCATCTGTATTTTCTGAAGGTGACCATTCATTCATCTGTTTATCATTTTAAAATATTTACTTGATAAAAGTGCTGGCCTTGTTTTAGATGCTAGGGGTGTAATCCATCTAACACTTATTTAGTGCTTATCATGTGCCAGGCACTTGAATACCTCACAACTACAACCCATGGTGTACGGACAATTACAATCCATATTTTACAACAGATATCTGAGACATAAAATGTTATGTGTGTAACAGAGCTGTAATGGCATGTGTGTAATGTTATGGGTATAAACTCAGGTAGCCTGACTCCAGGCCTCACAATTGAACTACTAGAGTATACGCTTCTCAGTCACAGAGTGATGAACATGACCCAGAAGGTCTTTGCTTGGCAGTGCTGGCTTTCCCGTGTGGGCAGACAGATGTCAACAAGTAAACATATTATTAATTTCAAATAGTGGTAATTGTTATTTATAATGACAGTTTAGAAATAACAGCATAGAATCAATCTCTTAAAAAAAAGGAAACCAAATGAATAATTTCAATCTCAGTTTCCTGTTTTACTCAATGTTCATATATAGCCTATTGACATTTAGAATATTACACAGGAAATCTTATTACAAGAAAGTAGCAATATTTTAATGGAAGTGTTTCCAAACTTTCTTCAATTTCATATTTCAATGTACTAATGGCCATACCAACATTGGGAGTGGGGTGTGTTCCAACACTGCTCTTGACTAGAGGGAGATCCCCAACTTTATATTTTGTCCAACCTTACCCTGGGACAGAGTCTCTCCCTAAGCCTCAAGGTTTCCGAGGCCCCATCCTCTGTAGGCGCCCTGAACACAGTCCTGGGATTGGTCCAATATTTGTCTGCCTAGATGAATTTGTGGCCAGGAGTTGGGAGATGTGTAGGATGATTGTCAGTGGGGGAAAATGAGAGATAGCCAAGGAAGCACTTTGATTACTGACAATGCATAGAGTTCACAGACTTGGAGACAGCACGGCTTGAACCCCAGGAGCTGACTCAGTGCCTGCACTCCCCCAGCAGCTGAGACCCAGCCACTTTGATTACCCCAGTGAAGTTCAGCGGTATATTCTTCCTGAATCTTCCACTCAGTTCTATGTGATACCTGTAGTCACCAAGGCTCCACCACCTCCAAAGTATGGCCTGGTTTTTGTTATTTCGTTTTTTTCCCTCATGAGAAAAGGTTGTAAAAGTACATATCGTCCTGCTATTTTTAAATTTGACTCAAAGATTTGGCTCCTTTGCTTCTTTCATTTTGCAGTGTTCTTCTCAAAGAGTAGGTGACTTATATCTACTGCCTGAAATGGATGGTGATGGTGATGATCAGGGCAGTCCCTCAGGTTCAGAGAATAAATACAGTGGTTGTTTATAGATGAATATTTTATTCCAGATCCCTCTGACCTGATGCTGCTCCATATCCTTTAGTAAACATCTACCAAAGGATATTAGATAATTGAATGGATTTATATGAACTGACTAATCTATTACAAGGTCTTCTTCTTTTTTTTTTTTTTTTCCTATCCAAGGGGAAAGATTATTTCCTCTCAAACCCAATGTGCCTTTTAAATGGAATTCTCCTAAAGCCATTTTAACTCTGAAAATCTTTTCTACAACAATGGGAAAATAAATCGAGCATACATGGATTAGGATCAATTCCAAGTCATAAAATTAATAGCAAACAAAAACCAAAACAAAAGAAGTCTGTGTGGAGGACGAGATACGGGAAAGGGTTTTTTCATAGACATGCATTTTGGCAACATGAAAAGAAAATTCAAATCAATTTTTGACATTACAGTAAAAGAAGACTCCGAAATATTGTACAAAAGTTGTCAAAATAGTTAAGTATATATTCATATATTAAGATGCATTAAATACAATTGATATTCATTTCATTTGGGCCCTAACCCTTCACACTCAGAAAAAATCCAAAGTTGTTAATGTCAAAATAGTCAGGATACAGCTCCTAATTGAGCAGACCTCCTGGATCTCCCTGACCTCACTCTTCCCACTTGCACACTGGATAGCTCCTGTAGCCTCAGGGCTCGCTGGTGTTCCTCACACCTGCCAAGCATTTGGCTCATCAGGGCATTTGTACCTGCTGTTATCGCTGCCTGAACTGCTCTTCCCCCAGATGGATGAATGGCTTGCCTGTCTCTGCTCAAATGTTACCTAAAGAAAAGCCTCCCTTGACTGTGCTGTCTAAAATAACACCCCACCACCCCACACTTCTTTATCCCTTTGCCTTGCTTTATTTTTCCACACAAACCTTATCACTACTTGGATTACTATGTAATTATTAACTTACTATCTGTCTCTCCCAACTAAAATGTAATCCTAAAGGAGTTAGAACTTCTTTTTGGTAGTATATCTCTAAAGCTTAACATAGTGCCTGGCATATAGAAGACGCTGAAAAAATATTCATTGAATAAGTGAAAGTGAGTAAATGAATGCTACCTTTCTTGTTTCAGTTTACAGATGGTAAAAATATTTATGAGTTTTATAAATTAATTTGTAATCTTGGTCAATCAATATAGTTTTCCTAGAAGTTTATTCTTTTAATTAAGATGAAGTCCATGTAACATAAAATTAAACATTTTAAAATGCACAATTCAGTGGCATTAATTACATTTACAATGTTGTAATATCTACCACCTGTATCAAGTCCAAAACACTTTCATCACCCCAAAAGAAAACCCTTTATCCTTTCAGCTGTCACTCCTTATTCTCTCCTCCCCATAACACCAGACAACCACTAATCTGTTTTCTGTCTCTGGATTTACCTAATCTGGATATTTTACACAAATGGAATCATATAATATGTGACTTTTGAGTCTGGCTTCTTTCATTTAGCATAATGTTTTCAAGGTTCATCCTAGCTGGTGTAGCATGTAGCAGTACTTTATTTCTTGTTATGGCTGAAAATATTTCATTATAGGTATATGACATTTTGTTTATCCATTCATCACTTGACGAATGTTTAAGTTGTTTCCACCTTTTGGATATTGTGAGCTGTGCTGCTCTGAACATCCACAGACAGGTATTTAGTTAAGTCCCTCAAACACATTGAGTTTTCTGAATTGTTTCTGATTTGTTTACATTTTATTTTTAAAATAAAATTTGTTTATACTTCAGGTGTACAACATGATGATTTGATGTATATTATGAAATGATTACTACGATCAATTTGAGTATATCCGAGGAGTGGAACTGCTGGGTCTTGTGGTATTTCTATATTTAACTTTTGAAGAACAACCAAACTGTTTTCATTAGGGAAAGTACCGTTTTACATTCACACCAGTGAAACTTAAGGTTAAAGCCTCTGGCAGGACTTCTTATTTTAGAGCAAAAACGCATTATTAAGAGTGCGATTACTCACAGTAACTATTCACTGTGATGTGTTTGAAGTTGTGCATGGTGGAAAATGGTATCACTGAACTACCAGTCCTTATTCTCTGCACAGCCAGCAGCCTTCAGATCTCTATATTCTCCCAACTATCTTGTGAGGTGTCTTTTATCCCACTACAAAGAACAGATAAGGGTGGAAAGAAATATTTTCTGCGGCCTTTAATTGGAAAAACTGTAGATTTTAAGAACAGAAATGAGGGTGGCTCTTTGCAACTGAATCCACTTTCTTTATCCACTTCCAAGATAACTCTTTTTCACCAGCCCTCCTCAAAGCAGGCTCCGCCAACTTGAAGTTTTCAGTACTGTGATGTAACAATGAAAGTTTACTCTAATATCATTATCTTCATTGAAGATTAATTTACTTGTTGAGTTGAATTTAAAGGAGAAAAATTTATATTTTGATTATGACATAAATGCCAAAACTAGTTGTTCTCAGAAACCCTGAAAATTCCTTATTGCCTGTCCTCCTTCTAGTACTCCCCGTGATCCCCTCCAACCTAGAGTCCCATGATGGAACACCTTCTGGATCTGTTCCAATAAAGCAATACCCTCAAACTCTTGGTATTTCATGAACCCCAATACTCACAATGCAACAGTGTCTTATTTATTGCTAAGTGATAGCTAATTAATTTGATAAAAACAGTTGGTGTTCATGGGTAACATTCAACAGTGCTTTCAAGTTTGGCCTTCTACAGAACAAATATAATTTTATTGTAGGGCATTTGACACAAAAGCACAATCCAATGAACTGAATCTCATGGGGAAACTAATAAGCACTAGAGCAGATGACAGCCAGCACTTTGTTTAATAGTTCTCTTAGAGCACACAACCCAGATGGCTAACTCAGCCATTTCAACACAGTACTGCTATATCAATAATCTGTTGGAAAATTGTTTTCTCTTGCACAAAATAATCTCAATATCACATGTTCAATTTACTCACTTGCCGAGAGCTTCAAAGATGAAGAAACAATTGAATTGTGAATATTTGTTAGCTACAAATTTATGGGAAGAAGAAAGAGTCTTCAAAGTGAAGAAATACCATAAGCAAAGAAGTCATCAATGCAGGGAGAGGCTAATATATTGAGACAAGGGTAAAGTGGTTACCTTGGCTGAAATATAGAAACATGCCACAAATTGCCTGGAAAGGAAAGTTGGGTCATATTACAAAGAACTTAGAAATCTGTGCTAAAGATTTTTAAACTGATCATATAGGAATGTGAGAGCCATTGATGATTTTCACACATGCAAGTAACATGACCAGATTTAGGATATAGAAAGTTAACTGTCGGAGCATTAAGTAAGAAAGATTGGCTTCCTGAAAGACTGTTCCGTGGTCTTCAAATTGATCCTATTGGCAATGAATCAATCTATCAATTAACATTTCTGTCCATACATTCCAAAGCCTAACAGCTCTATTATTCTCCCTCAATTAAGCGCTTAATCAAATTATCATTTTTTCTAAGTCGGAATGTCTATAATAACACCCAACTGAATATATAATAATTGTCTTCAAAAATTTAATCATTTAAAAAAACATTTCTGGATAGTCCACATGACCTATAAGATAGTCCTAGAAGACAGAAATAAGAATCAAAATATTAAGCTAATTGGCTGGCTAGCACTGTTGCATAAAAGACTCTAACTCTGGCAAAGCATTGCACTGCACACATTATAGAGAAGGCTTTGGCAAACTAAATCTCACAGCCTGGTTTTTGTATGACCTGTGAGCCAAAAAAGGTTTTAAACTTTTAAAGAATTGTAAAAAACACTGAGAAGAATATGCAAGAGAGATGGTATTTGGACCTCAGAGCTTAAATTACATATTGCCCAGCCCTTTCCCCAAAACGCCACTGGCCCTTGTTATACAGTGAAACATGTGAAAGACAGCTTGAGGAATATTTGTTTTCACTTAAAAATCCTCCATCTATAAACTGCTAAGAAGCAATGGACAAGAGTACCTTTATAGCCTTACTTAATTTTCACTTTTTTCCCAGAAGAGTTACTTGTCTATCTGGTGAAAATATTTTACTTTTTATAAATAGTTTGGTACCACAGAGTTATGATCTGCAGGATGGGTAACAATCAGAATGTTGTTTAAATGATGTCAACTTGGAGACCGGTACTCAAGAACCATTCTTGCATATATGAATAGTTCAGAGTAGTTGGTACAATCCTCTTCATGAGGCTCTGAGATTGTGCGTCTTTGTAAAGACAAAAATTCTAGCCTGTCACTTATGGCAGAACCTTCAGCAAGCACCAGAGGGAAGCAGAAACTTGTTTGAGAATGAGACTGAATGGGGGCAGTTAATTTAGTAAGTAACCAATCATATAGAACGGAGGAAATTAAAATTCTTTATTGGGATACAGGACATGACTATTTCCCAAGGGTTTGATCAATAATTTCCCTTAGGGTAAAAACTATGGGCGGTAAGTTCATTGACAAATCTCTCCATGGCCTTTCCAAAAAACATACAATCACAATATATTTATATTAGTAATTTTTTATGTGAAGATAGATTTAATTTATAGCTGGCTTATCTCTTTTATATCTGATACAACTGAATATCTGGTTTTGATGAGATTTGGTTACTTAACTGAAATAGGATCAATACTGGTTACTTATTTAATCAAAGTGTCATTTAAAAATAAAACACAGAAGACTATTATATGGTTGTAAGGAATATTGGCTCTTTCACAATAAAGAAACCATTTTTAAAATAATCAAAACATTTCAAAGTCAATTTAAAGCAGAGAAAATTATTCTAGTGAGAAATGGAATCTTTATTACGAAACCAAAGAAAATTCAATTCCCTTCCTTCATATCCTTGAAAACTTGGAACAAATAGTCAAGTGTTGTCCTTCACTATGATCTTCCATAGTCTAGAACAAACTAATGCTTTATTTAGGGAAAACCTACTCTTTGATTCCCTGGAAAACAAAATCTCATCCACTTGCCTAAGAATAAGGTTGTGATGTTCTGTCACTATTGCTCTTAGTGTTGAATACGTGTGTTAATTATAATTTTTAACTGAAGTAACTAATACTTCACAAAAAACTAAGAGGATGGTATTTGAGAACTTTCACACACAAACATTTCAGAATACCAGCAAAGCTAACAATTTTCTAGAGGCACACATATCATTTTACAAAAATGGACACATTTGTTAACATGCTCCAAAAGTCTACTCATATATTTAAAAAGGAGCAAACAGGGTCTTCCCTGGTGGCTCAGTGGTTAAGAATCCTCCTGCCAATGCAGGGAACACGGGTTCAAGCCCTGGTCCAGGAAGATCTCACTTGTGGTGGAGCAACTAAGCCCATGCGCCACAACTACTGAGCCTGTGAGCCACAACTACTGAGCCCGTGTGCCACAACTACTGAAGCCTGCATGCCTAGAGCCCGTGCACCGCAACAAGAGGAGCCACCACAATGAGAAGCCCGCGCACCTCAACGAAGTGTAGGCCCTGCTCGCGGCAACTAGAGAAAGCCTGCGCGCAGCTACGAAGATCGAACACAGCCAAAAATAAATAAATTTATTTTAAAAAAAATAAAATAAAAAGGAGCAAACATATGTTAACTTACTATTATTATTATTAATCAGTGTTTCTGTATTCAGAAACATTGCTTAGAAACTATCTAGGTATTAAATTATTAGCTATTAACTCGATTTAATATTATTACAAGGTTTTAAGATACTAAAGGTTTTTGGAAATGATGTTCAAACATACATAGAAAATGTAATTTTTTTAATAAAATGTTGTCAGAATTATTCAATTTAGTTGGCACAAAGTTATATTTTTTATAGTTTTAAGCATTATATAAGATCACTGTTAACTTATTTTATCAGTAAAGGGTGTAAGTAGTTGAGGAAACTCAAATGAACTAGTCTATTTATGAGAAAATAAACACAAATCTAATTTTAAAAATAAAATGTGTACTTATCTAGTATTTTATAATTATAAGAATCAATGAAAAGACATAACTATCATTTTTAACCAAAATTATCAGACTACTGTACTAATTTTCCACAAATTCACCTTAACTCTATGAACTTGGATTCTCATATTAAAATATGCCTTAGCTAGCAATTTCTGTAAGAAAATTTTTAATCTAAAATATAAATTATTAGAAGTTCAATTCTCTTATTTTTTATGGAGTTTATGGATATTAGATTTATATAAGTAAACTATTTATCATCACCAGAAATCAACTAGAACAAAGCATTTTTAGTTTGAGAGCCGAAAATTTATTAACACCCTCTAGAGGTAGGTATATTGGTTATCTATTACTGCTCAACAAATTACTCCATATTAAGCAGCTAAAAACAACAAAACATTTATTACATCACATAGTTTCTGAAGGTCAGGAATGCAGAAGCATCTGCCAGTTCTGGCCAGGGCCTTGCAGTCAGGCTGCTGTCCAGGGCTATAATAATCTCAAAGGTCAACTGGCACTTCCAAACATATTTACATGGAGGTTTAAGGTCCCCCTCTGATGGAAACTGGCTCTAGTTTCTCACCACATGGGGTCTCTTCACAGCACTTCTTGCAACACAGGAATTGCCCATACAAGTGATCCTAGAGAATAAGCAGAAAGCACGCCCAAGCTGGAAGCCACAGTCTTTTTTTAATCATCTAATCTGAGAAGTGACATGCTATCACATCTGCCATAAGCAACTGCCCACCCAGACCAACCTGGCACAATGCAGGAGAGAATTACAACAGATTGTGAACACCAGGGGCAAGGATGATCAGAAAGGAAAGGAAGAAAAGGAAGAAAAACATCTTGTACTCACTCAGTACAAGGTCAGGACTTCTTAATTACAGGTACAGAGAGAGGGACACTGATGCACAGAGTTCTTATAGATTCAGTTCTACAAATCCAGCTATAGGACCAAGTGAACATGGAAATGGAATCTCACCAGTCTGGATTCTAAGGAACTGCTGGGAATGAAATTTTTAATTGATCAAAAGTCACAAATAGACCAAGTAAAAAACAAACAAAAACACCAGCTAACCATATTCTCTGTTATATCTCACCAAAGAGAGAAGAGATCTTTATGATCCATCTCACAGAGATTACCAAGTGATTGGGAACAAGCAAAATTCTTAATCACTGCTGCCAACAATGGAAAATAATGTATTAGCCATGCATGAACCAGCAACAAAAATAAAAAATAAAATCAGTAGGGAGGGAAAAAAATCTAGAGAAACTGAGAGTTGAAAAGTTAAAATTGTATTGTTTTTGGATTTACCATGGGCCAAGGTTAAGCAGCCCACCCAGCGGTACTTCTCAAGAAATCTAGCTCTATTACCTCTCAAACAGATTAGCCCACTTAACCATCTGAGAGATGCTTAAAACTGCTTAAGTGTAATTTTTTAAAGTCTAAAAAACATGACTCATAAAAATATAAAATGAATACACATCACAGATTTGATTCAACCAGGCATTTATAAGAAAATTAATAAAGGAAAGTTAGGATAAAGTTGCCGCATTAGATACAAAACTGATTAATGTCTACAGGGAAATAAATGCACCCTTTGATTTAGCTACATATTTGTCTAGTCCCTGTTACGACTAACAAGAGAAAATCCTGAGAACGCTGTATGGCCATTAGTATGGTATTAAATGCAAGTAACATTGTGACATAGTAACTAGTATGACATATGGTACAGTGCAATATTCAGCTATTTTTAAGCAGGAAGTCAGAGATAACAAATTTTTACCCCACAAACTTTCTTTTAAACTCTAGCATGCTATGCTAATATCTTAATATCAGGGGTACCGAGTTTACTTTTAAGAAGGATAAGAAAACAAGCAAAGAGAAGAGGGATAATCTCTGTTACATTTTTTAAAAATGTAGAACATCACCACTTGAGTTTTAGAAAAGGGAGATATGTTTTCTCAACGAATAAACAAAGTTTGAGAATGAACAGGCAAACTCAAAAGATCTCAAAGAGAAAGATGGTGGAATGTGTTTACAAATCAACAAGGAATCATCTTCCCCTGTAAGAATGTGAAGAGTTTGTGGCAAGCCAGAAAAAATAAAAAGCCAGCCCCAAACTGGGAGACAACAAGTGAAGAAACAACTGGACAATCAAGCACATGAAAGACCCTAAGAGGTAAGAATAACACTGTTAATCATGGAAGGTGAGTCAGTATGTGAAACTGAAGAAATACTTATAAGAAAACATAAAGTGAATAGAAAAGAAGAGAAAATCTAATATAGAGAAATAAATGTACACTAAGCTGAAAATCATTTTGTCTGCAAATTCTATTCTTTTATAAAAAAAGAATCTTTTTGATTCACTATGAACATATTTTTCTTTCGCCCTAACTCAATCAGATATTTCTGTTGCCTTAACATTAAAAATATAAAATGAAAAGGAGGCAGCATAGTCTAGTGGAAAACACCTGACATTCAAAACCTCTTACTTCCATACTAGACCTTTCCTTTAAACTCCAAATCTTGGTATTTGATAATATATTTGATTATCTCCTCTTGAATGATTCAAAAGTGGTCAAACGAAATTTTCATATCTAGTCCTCTTCCAGGGTTTTCCTACATAATTATACTATTATTCATCCCATTATGCAAATGAGAAACCTAGAACTCATCTTTGATAATTAATTTCCTCTAAGTCACCTCCCTATTCACCCATCAGCAACATACTATTGCTGTTATGCCTTATACACCTTTAAATATTTTCATTCCAACATCTGCATCATCACTACATTAGTCCAAGCTAATGTCAAGGGTTACTTTATTTTTTTTTAACATCTTTATTGGAGTATAACTGCTTTACAATGGTGTGTTAGTTTCTGCTTTATAACAAAGTGAATCAGCTATACATATACATATATCCCCATATCTCCTCCCTCTTGTGTCTTCCTCCCACCCTCCCTATCCCACCCCTCTAGGTGGTCACAAAGCAAGGGGTAACTTTAATAGCCTCTTAATTGATCTACTAATATTTACTCAGGTTCCTCATCCATTTCTACTCCATATTGTTACCAGACTTTTCTTTTTGAAACAAATATAAGCATGTCTACAACTCTTTCCTCACAATCAAGATTATTTCTTGGTCAACCAGTGGTTTCCTGGGGACACAGGAGCAGGAGCAGAAGAGGTGCATTATAAGTATGAGAAAACCTTTGAGGTGATGAATATGTTCATTTGACAGTTTCTTTCTTTTTATTGCTGAATAATATTCCATTGTATGGATGAACCACAGTTTGTTGATCTATTCACCTATTCAAGAAAATCTTGGTTGCTTCCAAGTTTTGGCAATTTAGTATAAAGCTGCTACAAATATTCATGTGGAGGTTTTTGTGTGAACATAAGTTTTCAGATCAGTTGGGTAAATATTAAGAGACACAAATTGCTGGGTCACGTGGTAAGTGTATGTTTAGTTTTTTAAGAAACTGCCAAAACAGTCTTCCAAAGAGGCTGTACCATTTTGCATTTCTACCAGCAATGAATGAGAGTTCCTGGTGCTCCACATCCTCACCAGCATTTGGTGTTGTCAGTGTTTTGGTTTTAGGCTTTTCTAATAGGTGTGTAGTTGGTATCTAATTGTTTTAATTTGCAATTCCCTAATCACAAATTGTGTTGAACATCTTTTTATATGTATATTTGCCATGTATATATCTTCTTTGGTGAGGTGTCAGGGCTTCTGCCCAGGTTTTAATCTGGTTGTCCTTTTTTTCTATTGTTGACTTTAAGAATTCTTCATATATTTAGTATACCAATTCTTTATTGATACGTCTTTTGAAAATATGTTCTCTGTCTACAGCTTATCATTTGCAGAGCAGAAGTTTTTAATTTTAATGAAATTAGCTTATCAATTTTTTCTTTCATGGATCATGTTTTTTTGTCTTATATGTAAAAAGTCACTGCCAATGCAAGTCACCTAGATTTATCCTATGTTATCTTCTAGCAGTTTTATATACTTGTGGTTTCTATTTAGGTGTATGAGCCATTTTGAGGTAATTTTAATGAAAGGTGTAAGATCTGTTTCCAGATTCTCTTTCTCTCTCTTTATTTATTTATTTACTTTTTGCATTGGAAGTCTCTTACTAGTTTTCAAGAGTAATAAGAATCATCTTGAAGTATTACATCTAAAATTCTGGGCAATAATCTATGACTCTGATGCTGGTCTCCTTTACAATTTTTCTTTATCAACTTGTTGGCAGAGCTCAATTTTGTTAATCTTCCATCATAACAAAAAAGCCGAATATTGAGTAGAGTTGCCTGTGCTATACAGTAGCTCCTTATTAGTTATCCATCTTCTATAGAGTAGTGTGTACATGTTAATCCCAATCTCCTAATTTATCACTTCCCCCCACATTTATGTATAACTCTCTCACTTTGCTGCACTGAAACTAACACAACATTGTAAATCAACTATACTCCAATAAAAATTTTAAAAAATAAAATAAAATAGATGGACACAGAACTATTGAAAATTAAAATGTAAAAAAAGCCAATAAAGAACATAAATTCTAAAACTATAATTGATTAACTCACAAAATAAGGCAGCTTAAAATAGGGACAAAGATCAGATAATTAAAAACAAATAGTTTTTAATTACAAACCATATTTGTAATTACATTAAATGAAAATGGACTAACCACTCCAAATAAAAGGCAGATATTACCAAATTAGATAAAAGAAATAAAAAAGCAAGATCCTATGTTGTTTATAAGAGATAAATTTAAAAATTAAATACTCAAACAGACTGAACGTAATTGGAAAATATACCACGCAAGTAGTAAGTATAAAATGTTGCTTTATAGTAGAAAACAAAATAAAAAACCAAAACAAAGGCAGCTAGTACTGGACTGAGACTATAAGATACAGGCTTTTCTAGAGGTAGTAAGAATAATTTCATACTGATAAAGTGTAAATTCATGAAAAATATGTAAAAATTTTACATGCATATGTTCTTGATAATGAGGATTTAAACTACATGAGACAAAATTTGACTGAACTAAAAGGGGAAATAGACAAATCCTCAATCACTATTGGTGATTTTAATATCCCTTTCTCGACAGTTGATAGGACAACTGGACTGAAAAATTAGCAAGAAAATAGAAGATCTAACTAACCTGAACTATTTGTTATTTATAGAAAAAATACACCAAGCAACTGCAAAATACTTATTCTTTTCAACTATATATAGAACATTCACCACAAAATACCATACGTGGACCATAAAATAAGTCTCAATAAATTTCACAGGGCTGTATTTATTCATATTATGTTCTCTGAACATAATAGTATTAAATTAGAAATGCACACTAATGAGATATCTAGAGAATCCCAAAATATTTGATATTTATCAAGACACTTCTAAATAACCCACAAGTCAGAGAAGAAATCACAAGAAAAATGAGAAAATATTTCAAACTGAATGATAACAAAAGTATAGTGTATCCAAATGTCTCATTACTGCCACTGCATGACAAACCATGCGAAAACTAAGTGGCATAAAACAGCCTTTTATTATTCTCATGAATTCTGTGGTTCAGGAATTCAGACAAAGAATGTGGGGCTGTCCCGTCTCTGCTCCCCAATGTCTTGTCCTGACCTAGGAAGACTGAAACATCTAGGGCAACTCAGTGACGGGCTGGATTGTTTGGTGACATCTTCCCGCTCACGTTTGGTACCTGGCTTGGGATGACTGAAAGCTCAATTCATTGGAGCTGTTGAGCAGAGCACCTATGCATGACCTCTCCATGCAGCGGGAGATTCCTCCCAGCCTGGGGACTTCAAAGTAGCCAAACTTCTTTCACGGCTTCTGGGGTCAAAAAAGTGGGAGTTCCTTTTGAATACTGCTAAAGATGTAGACAAACTGAAGCTCTGATACATTGCTAATAGGAGTGGAACATAGAACAGTCACTGTGTAAAACTTTCTGGGAGTTTCTAATAAAGTTATGCACATACATAATAGGGATAAATTTCAAAAAATTTATTTTAATAAAAGAAGCCAAAGACAAAGAATACAACTGCATGATTTCAATGGTATGGACAGGCAAAATTAATCTATGGTGATAGAAATCAGAACTATATTTATGTATGGGAGGTGGTAATTGCCTGGAAAGTGGCACAGAAGAACTTTCAGAGTCAATATTATTGAATTAATGATAGTTATTTTGGACGTGATAATAGTATCGTGCTTATGCAGACAAATCTCTAATGCTAAAAATATGCATGCTTCAAGTGTCATGATATCTGTAAGTTACTTTCAAATAGCTCATATATATATACATACACACACGCATATACATATATGGAAGAGAATGATAGATTGATAAATACATGCGCTGACATAAAGCACGAAGTAAAGCAATTTTTTTTTTTTGCGGTACGCAGGCCTCTCACTGTTGTGGCCTCTCCCATGGCAGAGCACAGGCTCCGGACGTGCAGGCCCAGCAGCCATGGCTCACGGGCCTAGCCGCTCCATGGCATGTGGGATCTTCCCAGACCGGGGCACGAACCTGTGTCCCCTGCATCGGCAGGCGGACTCGCAACCACTGCGCCCCCAGGGAAGCCCAAAGCAAATATTTTTTAAACGTTTATCAATCTACTTGAAGTGTTTATGGATTTTCATTGTCCAGTTATTTTATTATTTCCATAGATTTGAAAATTTGAACAGATAAAACTTACGAAAGACATTAAGTAAATTCTGACTATGAAACAATTATTTTTTAATTTGTTAATTTAAAAATATTTCTTTTGTAATTCTTAAATCAGAATATTTTGATAGCTCAAATATCACTATTTGTTTTTATTATTATGTTCAGAAATATCACTACCTAATCTTCACAGACATTTTCATTATTTCAAATAAGCTATACTTTTAGAAATAAAAGTTTCAAACTAAATTATAAGAAATATAAAATTAAACAGAAGTAGAAAATTATGAAAATTATGTTTTAAGACAATTATAAGTAGACTTAGCAAAATTTTAGACACAAAATAAGACATAAATAAGAACATATTTCTTAAAACATATTTAAGAACATATTTAGACACAAAATAAGAAAGAGAATGTTTGGCAAAATAGAAGGTCCAGACAACAAGCTCAATGGTAGGAGCATATTCTTCCCTCCAACTAATCTAATCTAACTTGAGGAATCCGTGCAGTATTTTTATTTAAGAAACCAAGGTTGTATATGACAGTTTACTTTTATTACCTAAAATAACTTAAAATGTTACAAATGCACTGTAATTTAGCTAGAATTATAAAAATGTTACAAATGCACTATAATTTAGCTAGAAAATAATTCAGGAAAGCTGGGGACAGTACCCCTCTGGTATCTATTCTAAGAATCTTTGCACCCATTGTTTCTAAAAGCACATGAGACAAGCATCTAATGTTTTCATGATGACTCCTCAACTTCCATTGGCCAAATTTTAGAAGTAGGTAGTAGTTAAAAGTGGTAAATGGGGCAGGCATTCCTTATGTACAAAGCTTAAAATTCAACCTAGAAGTAGGGATCAAAATTTAGTTTTTTGCAAGTTATCTCATTCGGTCATTAGATTTTCTAGGAGCTGATTTATTTTTTTTAATTTTTGTATTGAAACTTCTTCTGATCCAACTGTGGCACCAAAAAAGAAAAATGTACCTCCCATGATAAAATGGATATTTAAAAGGCTGAAATTTCTTTTTTTAATTTAGAAAATTTTAGATGAAGGATCAGCTTATTTTTAAATAATAAATAATACCTAGAGTTCTTCTAGATTCTCTTCTGCCCATTCTTACTAACCAGGCAGCACAGCAAGAGGGGAAAAACTGAAGAGATTTTTAAAAGAATAAGAAATACAACGAAGACACAATATACAAACAGAAATAAGTTTGAGAAATATTCTATGCACAAGACAAATTGAAGAAAATAAAATGCAAAACAAATTGAATTCATTTGATGAATCTTAGTGAATTGGCCACATTACAGAAAGCAGTAAACGAGCATTCTGAAGTAATGGTTAAATTTAAAGGTAAAACACAGAAACACTGGCGTGTTTGTTGCGTTAATGTACATTCAACACAAATTAATTAAATTTTTCACCAATAATTCAAATATCTATCTCTACCATATTTTTGTTTCTTTATTACCTATCAATAAAAACTGAGAGTTTTGTTTTTGGAGGTATAAGATAATTTGTCGCACCAAGAAAAGCTGAATAAAATGTTTTGGAGACATCAAAAGAACACCTGTATTTTACTTTCCCCTGCATAAGGAAGCTAATCTATATTCAAAATTACCTATAAAATATCATAATGCTACTTTGCTGCAGGCAGGATAGAGAATGAATAAGGTGAACAATGACTTGTGATATATTTGAGGGAGAGAATAAAACTCACACAAGGGTTGAAAAACAAAGGAAATAGTTTTAAATCACAGGGCTGAGATAAATTATTATGCTCCATAATCTTTGATTAACATATTTAAGAATGTATATGTATTCTTTTGGCCTCCTTGGAAAGGTCTTCCCTCTTATTATTTGAATATAATTAGAAAATCCAGCAATGAGAAGAGAAAACCTTAATTAAAAGTTACATTTAAGGCATATAAAGTTCTAAATGTCACCCCTGGTTCAATCTATGTCAATTTGTCTGAAATATCAGAATTATAATAATCTGCCTCTTAAACAGAAGTTAAATTAACTATTTTGGTTAAAGAAGGATAGTATTAACTCAAAAAGACAATTAAGGCCTGGAAGTAATAGTGGTAGAATCAAGCAATGACACACATACTCAGAAATACAGAATTAAGTCTAAATTTAAAAACAAAAGAAATATAAATCACAACACATGTAATCATTTCAAAGTTAAACTTACGTGGAACTTTTAAGAAGTGTCATTTTAAAACTACTCTATAACTGTTTGGCATTGTTCATGTCATTATAAGAGTTCTTTACAATTCATAAAAACAATATACCCACAGAAATAGTCATAACCTGCCAAAGTATTTTCACATAAGAACCATCATGAAAATTTCAGGTCATACATGTACAATTGAGTAGAAAACACACTTACTTATGTTTCATATGGAAAATAAGAAAATGCCCCCCCCAAATGATATATAGTATGTTGACAAATAAATTATTTTCCATGTAGGTTATAGAAGAAAAGTGCATATCCAGTAATATATAATCTTGAATTTTAAATTCCTAATGATATTATAAGAACTTATTCCGCAGTTTTCATTTCAGTTTAAACATCTACCAATCAGATGTTTCAGGTTTACATCTAAGGCCCACATCAGTACACTACAAATGCATAAGCTTTAACATTCTGAATTAAGGTTTGATACACTGCCATCTTGTGATTGTTCGAATAAAGTTCAAGTCCTTTGGGAAATGCATTTATAAAGAACTGAGAGCTCAAGACCACTTTTACTTGAATGTTGGGCAAGAAACTAGCTCTCACTCATTTCTCTTAGAAACGAGCTGGTTAAATAGAGGACAGAGTAGTACAGGGTAGTTTGAATCTCTGCTCCACTAACATTAAGACCTTAGGAAAGTTATTTAACATCTCAAAGCCTCAGTTTACTTCTCTATAAAGTAGAAATAATTATCTGATTACTTCAAAGGGTTGTCTAAGAAATGAACACGGTAAGGATACAGTGTTACTTATAGTACATAGCGCACCATAAACCCTGTTTAGAAATCACACGATTATTTTGAAAAAACAGTTTGCGAGTGATTTCATGACCAAGGCGTATTCTGTTTCTTCTAAAATATTTCTGAAGGTATTTTTGCTTCTTCAGCAAAAAGAAAAAGCAGATGGTTTACTGTGGGAGTGGTGACATTTACAGTTGCTATTTCAAAATGAAAAGAATACATACAATTCTAAGTTTGAATTTTATCTCTATCATTTGAGATTTCTATAGTGCAATCATAACAGAGTCCTGATTCAAATTTCTATGTGTATTTTCCATTAAATTAGCAGCTATGATATTGTCTTATACTATACTTCTTTTTATACATCAAGTACAGAATTATAATGCCTAGCAGATAGTAGTGTTCAACAAATATTTTTGTAAGGTCTGAATATTGCCAACATGCTAGATTTACTTCAATGGGCCTTTAGTCCCTATTATAACTAAGTAATTGAAATAGGTAGTCATGAGAAAGTGAATGAAACATAGTTCCAAATTAGTTAAGGATAGAACTTGAATACAACTAACTAGAGCACAAGTCAGGAAAACTGCAACAGATTTATAAACTAAAGAAGAAACAATTCTGATTAGAGGGGGAAAGTGTGCAGAGAAGGTAAACTAGAAAAAAAAGTAAATAGAAGCATTCTGTTTCTCTCCTAGACATTTTCCCCCTGTAGCAGTTTTTATGGTTCATTTGGCAAAAATGGAGATGAAGAAAGTGAATTTGCATAAGCAGAATTAATGACCCCTGAAAAAGTCAGTACAGATGAAATAACATCTGAGTGGACTTCCAGTTCCAAAACAGTCCTCTTAAAGTGGAAAACTATTTGGAAAGTTTTTGCCATAAAATTGTGCCCTATTCCTGTACATCATTTTTAAAGGAATTATTTAAATCTTAGATGGTCAAGAGAAGATGCATTTTTTATCAAAGAGCAGGGCAGCTGCTTTTGTGTCATCATGCCCAGCAGTCTAAAATAAAGAGGCAAAAGACAGGCTGAAAACCTGTTTTTCTACCATATTTATGAAGATGCTAGCGCCCCTGAGTCAGTAGATCTGGCCATAAATGGATTTTGATAGTGGAAAGAGGACAACACACAGGAGACAGATGAAGAAAGAGTCTAAAGATGTTGGTGAAATTCTCACCGTAGCCAAAAAATATCAAGGAGCTGTCAGAGCACATCTTGACTGATGTTATTAAAACCTAGCTGGATCAATAAAGATTGTTTCAAGGTCACAGTGCGGCTCCCAATTCTACTCTCGGACTTGATGTGTTGTAAATCGTATTTAAGTGGAACTTTACTAATTCTTCATAGCCACCCTGTGATATATAGGGCAAAACCACTCCTGAAGTAGAGGCTCTAACAAGGAGCTTCATATGCCACAGGCAGAGAAGAGCAGGAAGAGAGTAATCCATCATATGCTCCAGAAAACATCCTTTATCAATAATTCAAATTAAAATTAGTGATTAACAAAATATGGGATCTGGCCAATTCAGTAGAAAATACATTTAGGAAGTATTTTATGTATATTTATAAAATATATATTATATATAGTGCACAAAGTTGTCGTGGGAGCTAAAAACTTATGCATATATTATATTTTCTGCTCACCTTTAATGAAGAAAGGAAAAATATAATGAAACAGAAGGCAATGCAAGGTGACAATATAGGAAAAGCAATGAGAAAATGATAGCCAAGGCTTTTCCATGCATTGCTGAGAAGGTCAATCTCTAAGGAGCAACAAGCTGAACAATTTGTTCACCTGAACAAATTCCAGGTGAACCAAGGTAACAGATGCTAAATCCTTACTACCTTAGGATCTGAGTACACTCTGAACTATAACCTGAATAAAACTGAACTATAACCTTCAGCTGTATACCCACCTCGTACAGGATTGCCCTGACCCAAATTCTGGCAAAGCATATTTTTTACATATTCATTACCACTGAGACTACTGTTGCACAGATTTGTAACTTTTTCCTTGGTCGAGAGAAGTGTTTTGGTTTTCTTCCTACCTTTTGTTCTGTTCCTATATGGAACAGAAGAAAAGCTCAATAAATATTTGTTAAATAAATAAGTAAAGAAAATAATGAATGAGATAGTAATACAATTTATGGGAACCATACAATTCCATGGTGATAATGGTTCTTAGCTGCAATTAGGCATAGGGGCCAACAGGCCAAACTCTTTTCCACTGTGACTGATGCTCTTAAGACACCTGCCTAATAATGCTCAAGACAATTGCTATGGGTATTTTACCTTTCATGGCTTCTCACTAACAACCTTTGGCATAAAACAGGCAATATATTTATAGACAGGGCATTCTCTAATGGCCATTCAATAATGATGACAATTTAATCCATTTCTCCATTTTTTCAGATGTATCTATGATTATATATTACTTACGGAGAAGCTTCCCTAACAAAAAGTAGTCCTTAAGAGATCTTCACTGTGCTTTCACTCTATAGTCAGGTTTCAAACATCTGGGGCAGCTCTTATTACCACTAGTTTGGAGTCTATTTCATTTAGGGCTGGAATCATCAGGATGAGTTCTGAGTCCTTTGTAGATTTCTCATTCTTGTAGCCAGAATGGTGCTCCTGTGATTAACAGTACTGTTCTCAAAGATCAAATCTTCCACCTAACACCACAGTTTCCACACATGAGTCCCTGACTTTCCCATCATACCTAGAATGGTGAGCTTCTAGATATGCATCTTCAGTTGCTCTGAGAATAAAGTACATACTTAAATCTTTTCTCTCTTTTTGACATTTGTTCTAAGAAGAGCATACATTCTCTAGAAGCTCACTGTTAGGATTTCATTTTCCTGCCCCATAAACATAAACTATAAGACCACACTGAGACATCAATGATAGACTAGAATGATGAGAGGAGTAAACTGTATCTAGGACTAACTAACCAAATTGTGAATCTGGTTCACAATTCAGGCCCTCCTCCCCTGCCCAACCATGTTTCTGGCCATGGGCCACCAGCTTGAATCTGAATTAATGGATGCTGATGCAGCAGCAGAAACACACATTTTTAATAGAGAGTTCAACATCATGGGATTATCCCTGGGAAAAGAAATTGGGTAGGTTGTCAAGATCCAGGTTGCAGAGTTGGTCCTCAAATCCCAAAACAGAGACACAGACTCAACAGAGAACTGAAGACTAAATTAGGAATCAGGTAGGACCCCAGTTAAAGTGACTTGGAACAAATACCCTGGGTAAGATTATAGCTATATTGCATTACCAAGAACCCTGGGAGCTAACACTGGGTAGGCCAAGAGCCAAGCTAAGGATAACATAGTAATCCCTCACTCACCAAAAAGTTCTGATGGGTGGCCTAATAAACCATCAGACTTTATTATATCAGGTCCTGCAGAGTCAGAATTCAAACCTATTCAAACCCATATCCTGACGCATAAGGTATTTTGTAATATTCCATACAATCAAGAGGTGCAGGAAAAAAGCTAGCACATTTATCACACATGTTAAAGATATAGTTCTATGGTAGCACTCTTTCGAGTACCAAGGACACAAAGACAAGAAAAACAGTTTCTTCACTAAAATTCACAGGCTTTTAAAGAAGACAGAAAAGTAAACAATTTACAATGTGATAATATGGGTAAAAACTACTCTGTGAAGCCAGAGGACAAGAATATTTACATAAAATTTGAAAAAAGGAGGTGACATTTGAAGAAATATTGGAATTAAATGTAATCACTCATTATTTTAAAACTCATAGTAAACTTACACAAGAAGAAAACTTACATGTTTTGATAAAAAGTATCTATTTAAAAACTACAGCAGACATCATCCTTTAGTGATACCAAAGATCCTATGATGGTCACTATTACAACATGATACAACAATTTTCTAGAGGACATGACAAAACAAAACAAAAAAACTATAGACCTTAAAAGGAAGAACACAATTCTCATTATTAGATTATATAATTTTCATATTAGAAAACTTAGGACAAATACATCAGTAATATGGCCAAAAACATACAGATAAGTGATAAATGTAACAGTTTGGGCAAAGATGGATTTAGCAGAAGAGAAAGGAAAGAATCTAGAAAGACCCCCTGCTTTCTATCTTGAGATGGTGTCAACCTATAAAAAGGGTACTGGATCAAGAATACATTTGGGGTGGTTGGAAGATAGAGGTTGAAGAGAATGAGTCTGATTTATGTGTTCAAGATGACTAAGGCATCCAAGTGGAGATCCCATGTATGTGTTAATAAGGATAGATTAGGCTATACTGTAGTTACAGGTAACTCCAAAATCTCAGTGACTTGTACCAAACAAGATTTATTTCTCACTCTCACAAAATCTAGTGCAGGCTGGAAAGGTAGAGCTCTCTCTCTCAGCTTGCAGCTGAGCTATCTGGGGCCACAAGGGAAACAGGAACTTACATGACTTTCATCCACAATCCACTGACCAAAACTCTGTCATATCACCCAATTTAACTGTAAGAAAGGTTAGAAAATGTAGTCTTTCTGTATGTCTGTGAGGCATAAACAGTACGGTAAACACAAAACAGCTTTTCTGCCAAAAGTAGACTGTCAGAAATATGAGTTTGAGTTTAGGGATGAGATTTTCACTATAATTATTTGCTAGGTACTTAATGAAGTCCTAACTTAGAACTCCCATTTCTTCACTTGGAAAGTAAGTAGAATAATACCTACATTTTATATTTTACAAGATGTTATAATAAAATTAAATGACTGTGGAAGAACTTAAACTATAAAACAATAAATAAAACAAAAATATTTTATACTGTATTTACTCTAGACATATCAGTATATACAGAATAGACTGTAATTACTCTCTGTTTTTGTTTGATATTTACTTCCTATGCAGTAAAAGTGTGTATGTGTTTGCATGTCTGTGTGGTAGTCGGTCATCTTTTCACAACTGAGAACAGCAAGGAGTACCAGATAATTCCCTCTTCCACTTCATGTAGCTGGAGGTAAGCAAACTTTTTCTGTAAAGGAGTAGGTAGCATATATTTTAGGCTTTGTGGGTTATAAAGTCACTGTAAATCACTGCCACAAGTGCTAAACTCTGCCTCTGTAGCAAGAAAGCAGCCACTAACAATATGAATGGGTGTGGTTTTGTTCCAATAAAACTTTATTTATAAAATGTAGGTGATATGCTGAAGAGCACCGATTTATCCCAAAGAGCCCCTTGTGCATCCATAACAGAGGACTTAGATATTAGACAGGATTTGGTAGTGTGCACATGGTGCTCAAAGGCATTTTCCTAATCCCTCAATACCCTTGTTTTTAGCCCGTAGAAGAATCAAAACCTGTCAGTAGTATGTACTGGGTGAGCAAAAAAGCTTTCTCCTGCTCCAAGACAGACACTGGGATACATGCATAAACTTGTATAGAGATTTACAGAATAGTTTCAATAAGAAAATCTTTATGGAGGTTATTAAATAGTAAAGACAAAGCAGAAAACAGATTAAGTATCCATTAAACTTAAGAAATGGAGACGAGAAACTAGAAATGTCAAACCACTGAATCTCAGGGAAATCAATCAGTCAATTATGATCAAATTACACATTTTCCCTACTATTATTTTTAGTTGAGAAATCCTTATGTACTACTAGCCTTTCTTGAATAAAGGACAATAGTAATTATAATAAAACAATAAAGCAACACTATTTGTAACTGGTGATGCTCAAGAAATTATAAAAACAGACTGGTTGCCAACAGTCTTGTCTGTATTTTTATTCAGCCTGTAAAACACCTAAATGTCAAAACATTTATTTATGAAGGGACTTCAAAACTACCATACCTGTTATTAATGTTTTTCTTTCCACTTTCATATTTTATATCATGCATTTACACAATCCTCTGTTGCTTTTAGAATCCTATAGTTTTTAAAGTAGTAAATTCTCTCCAGTTACAATACGTAAGAACATAAATCTTAATCTCAACAGAAAAGAAAATATGGGTATTGCAGTGAGATGCCTTTATTATCTTTACGACAGCCGCTAAAAGAAGGTCTTGTTCCAAAGACAATGCTATTTGTCTGGGAAAAAAATTCTCTATAGTTGCAATCATATGTGCTTGTACTTTCTGACTACCAGGTTAACACAATGGAAGCTAATTATTCTGTTGGGTCAGAGGCCATTAACAGTAAAAAGACAAACTTTGAGGAGGAACCTCTTTTCACCTTTCTGCACATAAGTTGCTTAGTGATGTCAGCTATCACACTCTGATTGTATTAAGACAATTATATATGAAATGGCTTTATACCTCTTTAGCATTATCAATAATACAACTGGACCTGGGACCGAAGCTTCGTGGATACTTTCTCATTTTCTCACATTTGATTATTCTCTCCCTCATGCAGCTGCTTATTGATCTTATACTCAACCCCTTGGCAATTGGAGGTCTGGAATCTCACCCACTAATTACATTTGCTGTGGTTCCAAAACAGACGCATGCCAGCGAGGCACCTGCAAACTTTACTTAATGGACATATTATGAATTTATAAACTCTTTTATTCCCAACTTCATTTGCAGCTTTCTTACAAAATTAAAGTAGGAAATTTTCCTATACCCTCAGTCTATAAAGAGACCACATTCTTTAATTTAAGACTGTGTTACTGTGGTCTTATATTTGTTATATTTAACGTGTTATTGTAAATATGTTATTTAGAGATACAAATCCAGTTCCTTCAACCAGCATTCACTGATTACCTGCTTTGTAAAAGCACTGTCCTAAGAACAATGAGATGAGATACACAGAGATGAACGATAAGGAACTATCGTGACTAAAAAGAGTTATACAATAAATCATGGATGATAAGAACTATAATGGAGCTTTAAACAAATTCTCTGAAAGTGTTGAAGAATGATGATTAGTGAGTTAATTAAATTGTTACTCTGGAAAATAATTAAAAATCAAGACTGAGTAAATATCTTCCCTAGCACATGCTCTTGCTATGCCTGTCTTATGTAGTGCTATTCTCATAATTATCCACTCACTTATCCAGATCTGAAGCTGGGCGTGGCCTTTTGTGATGTGCAAGTCCAGGACTTACAATGAGAAGACTTGGACACAAACTTTGTGACTTTGGGGATGCAGCTTCGTCATTCTAAATCTCAATTTCCTCAGTAAAAATGGGGGATAATTGTTCCTACTTCTTTGACTGGTTTATGTTGAGGATCAGATATAATAAAGTGAGTCGATGCTTATGTACCCACCTAACTCTTAACAAATGTGAGAGATTTCTTTTTATCTCTCATCCTCCCAACATCTATGCTACTTAGAGCATACAACATTATTATTTTAATTCAGCAAACTCTTATAATTGCAGACCACAAAGAATGGGGACAAGAGCAGAGTCAGAACCAGTCCCTGAATCATCTGTGGACAAAGTCATCACAGAAAAAGATTTTTCCTTCAAATTGGGAACAGAATGTGGGGAGAAGAGAGAGATAATAGTTGCCATCAAGACAGCCTTGCTGAGAGGGTGAAAACAAACACTGGTGCATGGGAACAAGAGAAAGGGTGTGCACTCTTTCACTGTTTTTTTGAGGATTTTAGCCAGAATTCGATTTTATAAAAACTGAAAGGTTAAATTATTTATGTAACCTTACTTGGGGACTCATGTCAAATTTCTCAATAACATTTTTATAGCAAGTTTTGTCCCTCTAGTAAAGAATCCAGTCCAAGATCACCCAGTGCATTTGGTTGACTGGTCTCTTGGATCTACTTTTATTCAGAATCATTTCTCAGCTTTTACCTCTTATAACATTGAAATTTTTAAAGAATACAGGCCAGTTCCTTATAAAATACCTCTTAATTAAAGTTTGCCTTATACTTCTCTTGATGTGACATCATAAATGCCACAATTCCAAACTCCACAGCCAAAGTTAAATAAAGGATTTAAAAGAAGAAAGAATGAAGAAGGCATACATAGAAATTCTCAAACTTTGCCTAGTAAGCTTTTTTCTTAATAGTCTTAAACTGGAAACAACAAAAATGTCCACAGACAGGAGAAAGGATAAAACAATTGGGCTTTTTCATATAATGGAATACTATACAGCAATAAAGGAAATGAACTCCGGGTGCAAGCTACAAATATAAAAACATAATGCTGAGTGAAAGAAGCCAAAAATAAAAGAACAGATAGGGTATTTCTCTATTCACATGTATTTTAAGAATAGACCAAATCAATCCATGGTGACAGATATGAAAATAGTGACTAACTCTGTTGACAGCAAAGTACACTAGGGAAATTTCTACATCACTAGAAATATTCCCCATCTTTATCTGAGGGGGATGATCACACTGTAAAATTATAAAAGTTATCAAACTGTGCATGTATAATTGTGCATTTTCCTATGTTAATTATAATTCAATCATAAGCATATACACACTATATATGTATAACATATATTTAAACAGATATACATAATTAATTTACTTAATAATTTATCTTGCAATTGCCCTGAAGAATTGGAAAATAAAACTGAGACATTGTAGGAGGGCATGAGGGAGGAAAAACCTCACAAATCAATATAATCTACTGTGTTTGTTTTTTTAAACTCTTGTGCTCTTCTACCCAGTGGTGTGCTGGGAAATGTTTAACAATGGTTCTTTAAAAAAATTACACATACATACACATTTATTATAAATTTGATTCATATAAAGACTTAGTAGCACCTAACTTACGTACAATATTATTTACTGCAAATTCCATATAGCCACTTGATTTTTCCAAAACGCCTTCATTGCTTTGTGGAACTATTATACCCACAGCTAATCTATAGCTGCACATGGTGAATTAACACTGCTACAATATTAATATCAGTTGAGAATTTTATTTGCATTACAGAGTAAGATGAAAGTGAAACAACAGAGACATATGACAAAACTCTTTTCAAATATTAGAATATTTCCTCAATTTTTGTGTTATTTCAGTGTAACAGCTACAGATTCAACAGATTTTTTAAGTTTAATCCCCTCTATTAACATTTCTCCATCACTTCATTATTTAGACAAAAATTAATAGATAATAAAATATCAAAATAAAGTATAGACAATAAAATAAACAAAATAAATCAAGCACTCATTTGTAGTGTTTGACAATATTCAATGTTAAATCCCTCCACAAAGGGCAACTTCAAGCTACCTCCATGGGGTCACTAAACATGGAAGGGAGAATGTATGGGCAGTAATAGCAACATCATTATGTAGTATCTCTACCGTACACATATAGTAGATGTAAATAACTTCAAGAGCATATAAAGTAGGAAAATAATCAGATAATTAGGAAGTGATGAGTTGTGAGCAAGTATTTTCTTTGTTTCCAATATATTTTATTTAATAGTAAGTTTATATACTTTAATTTTTAATATTGACTGTATTTAGTGACTATCAAAATTCCTGAAAAATTAACCATCAGTTCCTGCAAATAGTTTGAGATGGTTCCAGCTCACTTCTGTCAATGTGCAGGCTTACTATGCCACAGTAAAATATCTCCTCAAAGCTTACAGCCAAATCTCCCACAGCTCTCTTCATATTCTTTTTTAATATATTTGAAAATAGTTGAAAATATTTTGTATTTTTCCCCTATGCAATTTTGTATTGTGTATGAGCAGTTTTTTTGGTAGGATATGTATGAATCCACTACTCTGCAAGTTCCTTTTAGACAGCTACTCTGTCTCAGGAACCTGTATGCCCTTAGAACATAAAATAGCAGTGGGCACAAGGAGACATTCAATAAATATAGAAATACACTTCTTTTAACACATTAATATTCCACTCTTAACTGATCCACTTGACCAAAATTATTAGTCATGATTATTGTCATTATAAAGCAGAGAAATCCAATTCAAAAGAGCTCAAGCAAAAAAATGATAATTTGTGACACACATAATTGGGAAAGACACTGGGTGGCTCAACGCAAAATCAAAGAAAGAGATGTGGGAAAACTATAAACTCAGGATCAATGTTGCCAGAATGTCTTTGGTCCATCTCTGATTTCTTCTTGTCTCATTATAACCAATACAACTTTAGAAAAAAATAAGCTCTGGCATTGTACATAGTAGACATATTGACTTATTCAACAAATATTTATTAAATATCTGCTATATCTCTGGTATTGTGCTTAAGGTCGTGAATAGCACAGTAAAGAAGACAGATGCGATTCCTGTTGTAATTGTTAACTCTCTAGTGATGAGACCAATAAATAATTGCACTACAATGGGAAATGCTTTACACAAAGGGAAGTCTTTGGATCTCAGGGGCACAGAGGAATAGAACCAAAATTAGCCTTCAGAAGTCAGCAAAGAATTCCAGGAGAATTATTTTCCAACCTGACCTCAAAGATATGATTAAGAGTCAGCCAGGTCAAGTTTGTTAAAGACTAACTTCTTCACTGATTTCAATTTTATGTTCTTCATTCTGGAAATATATTACCCATATTTTAAATGTTTCTTGTGAAACTCTAAACAAGAGAGATTTAAGCTAGAAATATGACTAAACCGAAAACTTTTTAGACTCACATTGGCAGAGGTCAAAGAACTGAATTTGCCATTCTTGTCTAAGAAAAGAGAGAAAGTTTTCAACTTATTTGCTCTGATGAGAAGATATAATAATAAGTGCAGTGAAAAGGTGCAAGCAGTTGATACTTCTTCTCCTCCCAAACATAAAATCAATTTAGAAGAGAGTAAGATGGTAATGATGAAACGTAAATCAATTTAACAGATTCATCCTATAAACCATGTTGTTGGCGAAAGCCTCATCAGCATTACACTACTTTACAAAAAAATAAATACGTTATATTTTTATTTTAAAATACATTTGAAGAAAAGAACATTTCTGGGAACCTTAACCTGCGGGGAAACTATCTTTTGTTTCCTTAGGAACTACATGCATAGATTTTTTTTCTCTACCAAATTAAGTAATTCCTTTATTCTCTTTTTACAGCAGTCCCATCTAGGTCAGTAAAGGGTTGAAATGTGAGAGAAAACAATTCTCAGAGAGAGCCTTGGAATCGAATAACCACTAGCTTATTCACTCCAGCTAAGGAAAGATTAGAAATTTGACAGAGTTCGTTCATGACAAGAATGAAATCCCATACAGAGGATTAACTTGATGTAACAGCAGTTTCATCAAACCAAGTGCACAATATCTGTGTGAGAAAGGCAAAAACCCAACTGCAATTTAACAAACGGAGCAAAGGAGATGGATATTATATATTGAAACTGTGAGAACTGGCCATATTCCCTCTTAATTAATGATATTGGAGCAACCCCAAGTGTATTCATTGCATGATGCAGTCTGCTAAATTTGTGAACTCATGACAGAAATCGGCTGCTATATGTCAGGTATGGTGCTAAGCTTAGTCATTAAAATAATTATGTGAGAAATATTATTATCCCCATTTTTACAAATAGGATAATAGTGACATAGAAAGAATTTAATCTGTTTTGAAAGAGAGTTCATGTCTCTGATAGAATTCAATCCTATTTCTAAATCCAAAGCCTTTCTCACTTTCGCTGCCATATATGCAGTAAAAAACAGAAGAGATTAATGAATACATAATAATGTTTTAAACAATATTTTTCTATGAAGCATCTCTTCCTAAAAGCATTTTTTTTGTGAATTACCTAAAGTGATGTGTTTCATGGTATTGTGGCAGGTGGATAAGAACTCCTTTGCTAACACGCCTAGGAAGGGCTAAATTATATGATTCCCACCATCACATTAAGTATATAAAATTGATATAAATCAGTATATGATACATATTAAAAGTTAGTTCTATTGTAGAAAGTGATAATTCCTGGGTCATCTCACTTTGAATGAGTTGTTCATCTCATCACAATTTCAGTTGACCCTTGAACAATGCAAGGATTAGGGGTACTAACCCCTCACGCAGTCAAAAAATTCATAATTTTTTTTTTTTTTTTGCAGTGCGTGGACCTCTCACTGTTGTGGCCTCGCCCATTGCGGAGCACAGGCTCCGGACACACAGGCTCAGTGGCCATGGCTCATTCGCCCAGCCACTCCGCGGCATGTGGGATCTTCCCGGACCGGGACATGAGCCTGTGTCCCCTGCATCGGCAGGCGGACTCTCAACCACTGCGCACCAGGGAAGCCCAAAATATTCATAATTTTTGACTCCCCCAAAACTTAACTACTAATAGCCTTCTGTTGACCAGAAGCATTATCGATAACATAAACAGTTTATTTACACATATTTTTGTTGTATTTAAGTCAATAATCATATGTTACATAAAAATTAAAATATTAACTTTTGATACTAACTTATGGAAAAAAATTAATATAGTTCTTCCTATTCCTAGCTTTCTTTCCTCTCACTTTCTAGATTTCCATAATTTAATTTAGTATCAAAGGCCAGTAATTCAAATGCTAATATTAAATCTAAGGTACTTTTTCATTTTACATTCAATTTGAAAATATTTAAAATAATCATCTTGGCTTATTGGCATCACATTTTTACACTTTCGAGATTATCATTGTATTTACTTCTCTCATATTTGTTCAGAATAGTACTCGATACTTGTCTCCAGCAATTTCTTCTCTAAAACCACCATGCCTGAATTTAAGTTTCACTTTGCATTTATCTCTCTGTGCTCAGATGCACATGGGGGAGGCACTGTCAATGTGTAGCCCCCGATGAATGGAAGCCTCATGGGGGAGCCCCAAATATTGTAAACCACACTTTATTTCAAGGGGCATCTTGTGCAGTCCTGGGGTTTTATCTCTCGTGTGGAAGCCATGCATTAACTTGTCATTCTTCTGTAAACATGGTGACCTGTACCTTAGGGATGGCCATAAAGGACCTTCAGTTGTTTAAGGAAACATCACCAGGAGGTCATGTCATCCTCCGATGACTGACCTCCTGCTTATCTGGGACAGCTGAAAGTTTCCTTTTGTCACATGCTTATCAAATTCCTATGTATATGATAATGAGCTAAAGATCACTGAAATGGTAAATTATACAAAGACAATTCATACGTGGATCTTGCAATCAAGAATGTGAATTTAATGGTAAAATGGGTTTAACAAAAGCTTTATGTTAGTAATAGTTTCAGAGACTAAGTATCTGACAAAAATGTCTTCTCAAATGTTGTTGACTAAACTAAATTCACTTTTCTAATCATAATTGATTATACTGTTTAAGTTTCTCATGCGCATCACATCCCTAATGGGTGACTTTTTCTCTGTGTGGGAAGTCCACTAAGGACGCATCACTAAGGACAACCTTTTGGGCAGCTTTCCTAAATTCCAATACAATTATGAAAAAATGTGCTATCATAAATGATACAGGAAACATAGAGCTAAAATTCCTTGGTAAGACACAGGAAGAGGAGAGTCTTTCCTAGTAGAGGAAACAGAAAAGTCTTCATGGTGTCTTTTCAGGGCAAGCAAAGAGGGAAAAGAGGTGTTCAGAGCATGGAGAGGGGTACTTCAGCTGAGAGAAGAGACGACACACACACAGGTCCCATAGTGGGAGGAGGCACGGCCAGCATGAGGAGCTGACAGAGGCCCATGTGGCCAGAATGCAGACCCAGAGCTTAGTCCACGACAAGGCTGAAGGGGTAGGTAGGTGTCACACCATGGACGCCACACCCGGATGATGAAAAATAGCCTCCATGTGGCCTAAGGCCAATCAGAAGACACTCGTGGGTTTCAAGGAAGGGTTGGGGTCCTAATCATATTTGTGTTTTGATAATATCATGTAATGTATAAATGCCATTGCAATGTAGAAAACAGGAAGGGTTGAAAATGAACTATTAGGGCTACTAGGAAGACAAAAGCAGATTATATATGCCATTTAATTTTTCAAGAATTATTTGAACGTGTACCATGGATGAGTCCTATGCTAAATGCCATCAGAGTTATAAAAGTTATAAAAGGATAAAAGTTATGAAAGAAGGGATATATATACATACTTATATACATATATATACATGTATATTTATATTTGTGTATAAATATATATGTATACTAACACAAAGGAGATAACTTAGACAAAGGAAAATTTTAAATAATATTTTTAAAGAGTTAAATTATTTTAAATATTAACATCAATAACATAGTATATAAAATTTTATATTTATAAAAATAATATAAATATTTATATCAAATGTCTATTTGTGATTTTAAAACATGAAAATTAGTACAGATTGTAAAGGCTATAGAATATAGTAAAAGGGCACATCAGAGTATGCTGAAATACGTGGGCAATGCTTTATCAGAAATGTGCAATTTAGGAATGAACCTCAAAAGACTGGCAGATGTTCCAGTTATCTATTGCTTGATAGCAAGCCATCTCAGAATAACATCGATCGTCTCTTTTGCTCATGATTCTTCAATCTGAGCATGGCTGAAGGAGACCAGTTTACCTCTGCAGCATCAGTGAGACAAGCGTCCACTGGTGCTGGAAAAATCAACTTCCATAGTCACTACTCACACGCGGGCAAGTTGGTACTCTGTCAGCTGGGATCTCAGCTGGGGTGTTGACCAGTGGCCTTGGGGCCTCTCCTCATGGGCCTCCACACAGCATGTTGGCTTCTGTGCATACAGTCTTCTTACATGATGGCTCAGGCATTCAAGAGCAAGCCTCCCAAATATTCTGGTCCCTCGAGGCTGACCCAGAAATCAGTGTGGCATTATTTCTGCCATATGCCATTGGTCCAGTAGTCACAGAACCCATCTCCAATTCAAAGAGTAGAAACAGATCCCTACCTCTCAATGGGAGGAATAGCAAAGTGTTTAGAGCCAGCTCTGATCTATCATAGGAAAATATGGATGGATAAGGTAGAGTACAAAATCTATACAAGGTGAGGAGCACAGAAATTGACTGTCCTCACAAATAATAATGATAAAAGTTGAGATCCACTGAGTAACATATATGTGCCAGTCACCGTAAAATTTGCTTTGTAGGAAGTATTTCTACAATTTATTCCTCACAAAAAATCCTATGAAGTTGGAATTATACTTCTTTTACAGATAAAGAATCTCAGCCTAGAGAGAAGAATGAACTTGCCCAGAGTCACATATCTGGTTAGGAGCCAGCCACTGTTTGAAAAGAGAGTCTGATTTAGAGTTCTGCTGAGTTAGCTACTGCAACACACCACCAAGCGGTTAAAATAGAACAAAAATTTGAAATCTTCCATGAGACAGGCAAATATTTTAATCTATCAATTACATACTTATATTGAAATCATTGCACTTGTCAGCCTTTTTTAAAGTATTAAGTGTTTTCTAAATGCAGTACTAGCCTCTGATAATTTCCTTTTTTGATATTAAGAAGCTTATTGATATAAATATACAAGTTTATCAAATTGTAAGCATACATTTATAACCAGCATTGCCATACCAATAATTCCATTATAAATCCAAAGTTTAACTTCATATTTGAATCAAAACAATAAATTGTTAAGCTTAACTAGAATCAGATTTAAAGTTAAAGTGTTCATATAATTCTAACTCTGTTGGAATACAAATTACACATAGCACAGAAGTAAAGATTGTCTTTTAACTCTCCCTCACTGATTATTTGAATAAAAAATCTGGTAACTTCCTCAGAAATGGTACATTTTTGGAGTTTTAAAATTTATAGATAAGTATAAAATGTAAATAAAAAGAGGAATAATAACATCTTATTAAAATACATTTTATAGTGTTTGAATTGTTTGCCAAAGTGACATGGGAGCTAAAAATATTTCTAATGATGATCACAAATCACTTTTTTTGTGCTCTTCACCATTCTGACTTATCTGAGAAACTCTTAAGAAGTTTAATACACAATAGATTTATCCAATTTTAGACTAAGATTTGTATTCAATTAAATTTGTTAATACTAAATCACCTTCTGATTCAGTCCAGAGAATAGTAATATTTTTATCAGAAATTCATACAGCATGGTTCTTAGCCCCACGGTGTAGTGGATCTGCCTGGTGATATTAATATTTTGTAATAAAGTGGCATTTCTAACACTGAAAGAAATCATATTATCTAGCTAATCCTCAAAACATTCATCAGAGTCAGCTTGCTGAGAAATAAGAGCTTTCAATTTCTAAAAGGAAAGAACAGAGAATTTAAGCTATTTAACAGAGATGATGATTAATAACTATTCTGTTCTTAGGGCATCAAATGTGCTATTCCAAAGGTTAAGAAAAGGAGCCTTCAGGATGCTTTAAGAAGGAAGTTTTGTAAAGCAAAGTTGAGTGTCTATTTAGAGCCTCCTTCAGGCTCCTGAAGTTGACACACTCATACAAACTCCAATTTGAGAAGGACTCATGCCGAGGGAGAACCTGGGAGCTTCTAGAGGTCAGGCAAGAATATTAGTAACTAATAGTCATTCAGCTTATGAATATATTTCTACTGATAGTTCTTGGCCAAAGTGAACTCCTTTCCATGTATCTACTTCCTCTTTTCGAAGACCCAACATTCAAACTGAAAGAATAGTAACAAAAGAAACTCTCCCCACGTGATACCTATAGGTTCCAACACAACTGAGTCCCTGATGTGCAGCTATCACAGTAGTGGCCTTGCTAAGACTGAAAAATCACAACACAAAGTAATAATTCAAGTGACAGTAGGGACTTAGCTCTGCACCAGACTAGAAAGTCTTTCGGAGAATTATCAGTGACAATGTCTGTACAAATATGAACACAGGCACAACACTGTTGCAGCTTAATACATCCCTGGCCATAAAGAAGCCTTTGGCACCTGTCACGTGAGTTAGCTCAATATGAGAGGAAAGCGACGTAGACAGAAGTAGAAACCTCTATATTGCTGTTGGGATCCTCCCACCTTCCCAAATCACAAACGATATGGAGTCATTACTGACTACCTAGATTCTGCCAAATTCTTCAATATCCCACTTACTGCTGAAGGGGAGCTAATCTAACTGCAACTCAGATGACTTAAAAAGGGAAACAAGAGCCAGGTTGCAGCCAGGAGCTGGTGAACAAGACGACTGCAAAAGAGAAATCGAATGATGAGAAAATATACAGATGCTCATACAAAGCAATGCATGAGAACAGTGTCAGCCAGACTTCTGTGGTGTACTAGAGGTATACAAGCTTGGGACCTAAATTTTACCTACTTAGTATTTTTTTAAACCTAAATTTTACCCACTTAGTATTTTTTTTTTTGCATTTATTTTTTCAACCAATTTTTTTTTTTTGTAGATGTTGGGGGTAGGAGTTTATTAATTAATTAATTTATTTTTGCTGTGTTGCGTCTTTGTTTCTGTGCGAGGGCTTTCTCTAGTTGTGGCAAGCGGGGGCCACTCTTCATTGCGGTGCGCGGGCCTCTCACTATTGCGGCCTCTCTTATTGAGGAGCACAGGCTCCAGACGCGCAGGCTCAGTAGTTGTGGCTCACGGGTCTAGTTGCTCCGCGGCATGTGGGATCCTCCCAGACCAGGGCTCGAACCCGTGTCCCCTGCATTAGCAGGCAGATTCTCAATCACTGCGCCACCAGGGAAGCACCCCCACTTAGTATTTTTTTAAATGCAGAAACTACATGGTGTCTTGGATTATACATGCATGACCTTTAGCTTCAGTGAGAGAAAAAACAAGTAAGGGCATCCCTTTCGCAGGAGAGGTTTGTGCTGTTGTCTGCTTATATTAATATTCATCTCAGAGGCTCGAGGGGGTGACAGCAGAGCAAGGGAAGAAGCAGGAACAACATGTGAGGAAATCTCTGCACTTGGGAAAGATAAGAAATCAAAAGAGCCTGAGCAAAGAGGGGTGATCTTGGATAAAAACCTCCATCCTTACAAACAACAAAATATCGTAGAAATGGCTTTCCCTATTTTTTTTCTTTCTCCCTTTTTTTCCCCTGTGGTAGACTTAAGTTGCCACCTCTCTCACTGTTTTACCTTCCTTGGTCCCCACAGACCTTTATACAGTGACACAGCCACACATGTGGAGGACTTGCACTGTACACTGAGAGGTGAGCAGGGTGTTCGGTTTCACGAGGAGTCATCATTTTGTAGGTTTCAGCTAAAAATAATAATCATCATCATCCAATCATGTCTTCTACTTTCCTTTTATGGAGAGAAGTTCTCTTCCCTAAATCTTCCTGGTGTTATGACCTCATGCAACCCATTCCACTTGCTAAACGTGGTTGCTTCCTCTCACATACTAAGTGAAGTATGAAGTATCATACTAAGTGAAGTAAGTCAGAAAGAGTAAGAGAAATATACATGATATCACTTATATGTTACTCTAAAATATGACACAAATGTATAATACCTATCTATGAAACAGAAACAGACTCACAGACATAGAGAACAGACCTGTGGTTGCCAAGGGGGAGAGGGAGCTGGGGAGAGATGGATTGGGAGTTCGGGGTTAGAAGACGCAAACTATTACATGTAGAATGGATAAACAATAATGTGCCACTGTATAGCACAGGGAACTATGTTCAGTAACCTTTGATAAACCATAATGGCAAAGAATATAAAAAAGAATGTATATGTGTATATATATATATACACACACATATATACATGTATATGTATATATAACTGAATCACTTTGTTGTACAGCAGAAATTAACACATTGTAAATCAACTGTACTTTAATAAAAAAAAAAAAAAAAAACATAGTTGCTTCCTTTAAAGTTGAAAACACATCCCTAATGGCATAGAATGTATCCTCCCAAAGCCCTTGAAATGGGAAAGAGGAGGGAAAAAGATAGTCCTTCTGCCATACTATTGAGAAAATTGTCTATTTTTTATGTCTAGAAGAAAGTACATTTATTTGCTGACCTTTGGGAAGTCTCCATTAGCTGCTCTATTTTAAGATGGAAAGAAAGCAGTAGTAGCTTAACCTGAAGCTCTGTTGTGATGAGAACTGGCCTGCTCTGAAACACTGAAGTTTCTCCAGACTCAGCGTCCTCATCCATCAAATGGGGACAGACTACAGAGCTGATTACAAATAATGTGTCTGAAAGACGGAGGTCAATGAAACATGGTGACCGTTCATGATACATGGTTAAATAACATAGCTGTCTTCATTTTCTCTTGTTTTATTTAAACACCATCTTATCAGGGAAATGGAAGAGAGATGTCTTCCTAACGGCAGCTCTACTCCGTATTTCTTCTACTCAATGATTTTTCAAGTGTGTGTCTGTGTGTGGGTGACAGGCCCCTCCACCCCGGTATACCACCCACCTGCATCCCTCTTTTCAAAAATGAGTACTCAGAGAGAAGTGGAAGGACTCATTTAGCAAGACCAACAGTTCCAACTCCATGTAATAGAGGAGTAAAGGTCATAAGGAGGAAAGGGAGGGGATTACAATCTATTGGCCATAGAGTGTAATCAATGAGCAATAAACAAATATTTAAAAAACAAAATACAACATCTACTATTCCATGTGGTCAAGAAAAACTAGCTGTATTATTTTTCCAAACACATATGTATCTTCTCTTTGTGGAGTAAATATCTACATTTTTATATAAAACTACGTATCAGTAAAGCATATTAAATATACTACTATTGATATTAGTCAGGATCATTGGCCCCTTTTTCAGCTACTGAAAAAATCTTTTCAAGTAATATTTAACTACTTTCCAGGATGCCTGCCAAAATTTATTGTATCAAATTCTCCCAAATGAGTAAATTGAGATCCTTATCTTAACTTTGCTGCTTTGTTATAACTGTATAGACTATAAATCTGACTAAACTAGTAGTATCAAATAGAATCATTTATTTCATTTGGGGAAAACCAAATGTAAAATTCACATGGTTTTATTTTTCTAATGCTTCCACTTACTGATTTACTATGTATTTGCTTTCTGTGTGTTTGTAGAAAATATTTTTCATTATGTACATAGTGCTCTGACAAAGTCCATTGCCATTTTTCTTTCAATTTAGATAGGCTGTATGATGTTTAGACCTCCATTAAGTGGACTGGAGTACTCCTGCTCAGATATCTGTGATTTATTACTGCCTGAAGAAGCTTAGTTTGGTAAGTTCACAAGCTGGTTCTCTTTAATACCCTATTGTGCATGCCATCTGGGCCTGCTGTTCAGTGCACTCCAGTTTTTCAAATATTCCCTCACCTGTTTTTTTTTAAAGATATGCTGCTATTTTGGTAAGCAATTTATTGACCTCTATTATTTTTCTACTCTCCTTTTTATAAGATTAGTATATAAAAATAACAAGTGAGTCTAAATCAATATCCTGGACATTTTCAGGAGTTATTAATTTCATTGATTCATATTTAGGAAGCTAGTTTATTCCCCTCCATGGAACTACGTCTTGACAAATACTGTAATATATGGAAGTTATTTTTCTACCTTCTTGCCCTAACACAATTAGAAATAACAAATACATGGTAATTTCTATTTTCTGTGTTTAATGCAAACCACTTTTTGTTTATTGACTAAGGGACAAAGTACACAGCTCTCATGAAGCAAAAGATAATACAGTGACCCTCCATATCCATGGTTCCACATCCATGGATTCAACCAACCTCAGATCAAAACTATTTTTTTAATTTCCATAATGACATAATTTAAAGTATACGGGAGGGTGTGAGTAAGATTTGATATATGTAAATATTACACAAATTATATAAGGCACTTGAGCATCTGTGGATTTTGTTCTCTGTTGGGGGGCCTGGAGCCAATCCCCCACAGATACCAAGGGATGACTGTGCTGCAAGCAGACTAAATAAACAAAATATATAAATCGATACTGTTACATATTAGAAGTTGTAAAGTTTATGATGAAAAATACTGAGGAAAGCGGGGTAGGAAGTACTAGAGGCGAGAGTGATTTGGAGGACCTCACCAAGGTGATGCTACCTCAAAACACTGACAGAGCTGAAGCAGGAGGCTAGGTGGCTTCCTGGGAGAAGAATTTCCAGGTTGCTTCAGCCCTTGCAAAGCCATTAAAGCAGGAACGTGCCTGACATATTCACAGGAAGCAAGGAGCCAGTGTGGCTGGGGCAGAGCGAAGAAGGAAGGAGAAGGAGGGGGCAACCTTTTACTGATGCCCCCTGTGGCTGGTGAAGAACAAAGACCAGGCTGCAGCTTAGGTATCAGGGCAGGGTGAGCACAGTCAGGAAGGCTGCTTCAAGGGAGAGGCTACCTGAAGGATAAAAACATTCTCTGCTAAGGAGTTTAATGAAGTGAGAGCTATAATTTGTTGAGTTCCCATTTAAACTTTATTTTCAAAATGAGTTTAAAAAAAAAAAAAAAACAATTTAACAGGTTACAAACCAAAATAATGCCAGAAGTTTTAGTCTTTTTTCCACCACCTAACCCCATACCCACCGTGTATAAGAAAATGTCATTGCTAGTTTTTTTTTTGTTTTTTTTTGTTTTTTGTTTTTTGTTTTTTGTTTTTTTTTTGCTGTACGTGGGCCTCTCACTGTTGTGGCCTCTCCCGTTGCGGAGCACAGGCTCCGGACGCGCAGGCCCAGCGGCCATGTCCCACGGGCCCAGCCGCTCCGCGGCACGTGGGATCCTCCCGGACCGGGGCACGAACCCGCGTCCCCTGCATCGGCAGGCGGACTCTCAACCACTGCGCCACCAGGGAAGCCCTGTCATTGCTAATTTTTAAACTAGCCAAGAAATTTTAAATTATCCAGGATCTTTAAACTATACTATTTAGAGTTCTACAAGGTGAACCAGCATTCTCTGCTTCTAAAGTTGAATAATGAAAATCTTTTAATTTTGTAGAAAAATAAATTTGAAGAATATAAATCTTTCAATTAGTCCCATTAATTTTTTATCCCATAAATCTTATTTTAAAAACTTTCCTGTCAATCAATGAATATCTGCTCATAAGATCTAGCAGAAAAAATAATAATTAATAAGTAGCAAATTAATGTTAATATAAATCCAGAAATAGTTTATCATACTAGGATGCTCAATCTTTTTCTGGACATATATACTTACGAATATAATTTAATGTAATATAGACATAATATATAGTTTTGCCATCAAAGTCGCTCTAGTTCATTTGCCAAAATTAAATATATCAGTAATGAAAATGCACTTGCAGAAACTCTAGTTCCACAGTTTATCCTTGAGTTTCAACTCTTAAGTAGGATCAAATTTTCACTGGATTAACTTAATCACAAATACCTAAGACAAAAGTAGCACTTAGGATAGACAGGAAGAAGCTATCGAAATCCAGACAAGACCACAAACTGGACTCAGGGTCTCCTGGCAGTGTGGAGACTCTATATATGGTTGTAGGAACCTCTCCAGATCACAGAGATAAGATGGAACCAGCTCAATGGGACACACTAAGCACTGATGATACTCAGTGAGCACAGTGTATTGATGATGCTGAATGGGGCACATAGGGTTAGGAAAGATTTTTTGCTGTAGAAGATCACTTCCCAAACAGTGCAATGGATGATCCAGAAAACCTTGATGCAAAAACCAAAGGCTAAATAATAACCATTTGAAATAAGGTAGATGAGTTTTTTAGCTTTAGCTTATGCATCAATAAGCTGGAATAATTATATCTTCTGTGACAATACCAAAGTATTGTCACAAAGATGGAATAAGCCAAAGAATTTGGAAATTTTTATATTCATTTTTAATAAATTAATAATACTAGTAACAGTTTACATTCCCACCAACAGTGTAGGATTTTCCCCTTTTCTCCACACCCTCTCCAGCACTTATTGTTTTCTAGATTTTTTTGATGATGGCCATTCTGACCAGTGTGAGGTGATACCTCATTGTAGTTTTGATTTGCATTTCTCTAATATTAGTGATGTTGCGCATAGTCTCATGTGCTTTTTGACTATCTGTATGTCTTCTTTGGAGAAATGTCTATTTAGATCTTCTGCTCATTTTTTGTTGGGTTGTTTGTTTGTTTTTTGATATTGAGCTGCATAATCCCACTTCTAGGCACATATCTGGAGAAAACCATAGCTCAAAAAGACACATGCACCCCAGTATTCTTTGCAGCACAATTTACAATAGCCAGGACATGGAAGCAACCTAAATGTCCATCAACAGAGGAATGAATAAAGATGTGGTACATATATACAGTGAAATATTACTCAGCAGTAAAAAAGAAGGAAATAATGCCATCTGCAGCAACATGGATGGACCTAGAGATTGTCATACTGAGTGAAGTAAGTCAGACAGAGAAAGACAAATATCATTTTTGCCTTATACGTGGAATCTAAACAATGGCTACAAACGAACTTATCTACAAAACAGAGTTACAGACGTAGAAAATAAACTTATGGTTACCAGGGGATAAGGAGGGAGAGGGATAAGTTGGAAGATTGTGAATGACATATACACACTACTATATATGAATAGATAACCAGTAAGGACCTACTCTATAGCACCAGGAACTCTACTCAATACTCTGTAATGGCCTATGTGGGAAAAGAATCTAAAAACGAGTGGATATATGTATATGTATAACAGATTCACTTTGCTGTACACCTGAAACTAACACAACATTGTAAATCAACTATACTCTAATAAAAATTTTTTAAATAATAATAATAGTAATAATAAATATGACTACTTAATAAAGAAGAGTAATTAAACTAGAGACCTGAGGAGGTGATTCTGTATAATACCATGACTAATTCATCATGTATTGAATATTCATGTTTGTGTCCCTACCTTTAATATTATTCTAGGAATAACTGTCTGTGGCCTCCTGTTGTGTTTCCCAACAAGCAAGGGTATTTAGAAGTAGGAGTATGGTGAGTTTCCTTCATATATAACCTATAGCACTTGAAAGAAACATGTTAAAGAATTTTGTTTTCCTCTAATAAAAAGTAGAAAATATTTGACTTTTAAATAAGTCTGTGAGAGGATAAAAGGAGAAATAAAGTTATTTAAGATAAGCAGTATTAAAAACAAAACAAGATCTGGAGGTTGGTTCAAGATGGCAGAGTAGAAGGGCGTGCACTCACTCCCTCTTGCGAAAGCACCAGAATCACAACTAACTGCTGAACAATCATCGACAGGAAGACACACTGGAACTCACCAAAAAAGATACCCCATATCCAAAGACAAAGGAGAAGCTGCAATGAGACAGCAGGAGAGGCACAATCACAATAAAATCAAATCCCATAACTGCTAGGTGGGTGACTCACAAACTGGAGAATACTTATACCCCAGAAGGCCACCCACTGGAGTGAAGGTTCTAAGCCCCATGTCAGGCTTCCCAACCTGGGGGTCCAGCAATGGGAGGAAGAATTCCCAGAGAATCATATTTTGAAGGCTAGAGGGATTTGACTGCAGGACTTTGACAGGACTGGGAGAAACAGAGACTCCACTCTTGAAGGGCACACACAGGGTAGTGTGCACATCAGGACCCATGGGGAAGGAGCAGTGACCCCATAGGATACTGAGCCAGGCCTGCCTGATGGAGGGTCTCCTGCAGAGGCCTGCCTGTTGGAGGGTCTCCTGCAGAGGCAGGAGGCAGCTGTAGCTAACCCAGGGGACAAGGACACAGGCAGCAGAAGTTCTGGGAAGTACTCCTTGGTGTGAGCCTTCCTGGAGTCCACCATTAGCCCCACCAAAGAGCCTGTAGCCTCCAGTGTTGGGTTGCCTCAGGCCAAACAACAACAGGGAGGGAACTCAGCCCCACCCATCAGCAGAGAAGTGGATTAAAGTTTTACTGAGCTCTGCCCACCAGAGCAACACCCAGTTCTACTCACCACCAGTCCCTCCCATCAGGAAACTTGCACAAGCCTCTTAGATAGCCTCATCCACCAGAAGGAAGACAGCAGAAGCAAGAAGAACTACCATCCTGCAGTCTGTGGAATGAAAACCACATTCACAGAAAGATAGACAAAATGAAAAGGCAGAAGACTATGTACCAGATGAAGGAACGAGATAAAACCCCATAAAAACAACTAAATGAAGTGGAGATAGGCAACCTTCCAGAAAAAGAATTCAGAAAAATGATAGTGAAGATGATCCAGGACCTCAGGAAAACAATGGAGGCAAAGAATAAAAAGATGCAAAAAATGTTTAATAAAGACCTAGAAGAATTAAAGAACAAACAAACAGAGATGAACAATACAATAACTGAAATGAAAAATACACTAAAAGGAATCAATAGCACAATAACTGAGGCAGAAGAACGGATAAGTGATTTGGAAGACAGAATGGTGGAATTAACTGCTGTGTAACAGAATAAAAGAAAGAAAAGAATTGAGGACAGACTAAGAGATCTCTGGGACAATATTAAACACACCAACATTCATATTATAGGGCTCCCAGAAGGAGAAGAGGGAGAGAAAGGACCCGAGAAAATATTTGAAAAGATTATAGTCGAAAACTTCCCTAACATGGGAAAGCCACCCAAGTCCAGGAAGCACAGAGGGTCCCAGGCAGGATAAACCTAAGGAGTTACATGCCAAGACACATAGTAATCAAACTGACAGAAATTAAAGACAAAGAAAAATTATGAAAAGCAACAAGGGGAAAATGACAAATAACATACAAGGGAACTCCCATAACAGCTGATTTCTCAGCAGAAACTCTACAAGCCAGAAGGGAGTGGCTGGACATATTTAAAGTGATGAAAGGGAAGATTACTCTACCCAACAAGCATCTCATTGAGATTCGATGGAGAAATCAAAAGCTTTACAGACAAGCAAAAGCTAAGAGAATTCAGCACCACCAAACCAGCTCTACAACAAATGCTAAAGGAACTTCTCTAAGTGGGAAACACAAGAGAAGAAAAAAACAAACCCAAAACAATTAAGAAAATGGTAATAGGAACATACATATTGATAATAACCTTAAACGTGAATGGATTAAATGCTCCAACCAAAAGACACAGGCTCACTGAATGGTTACAAAAACAAGACCCATATATATGTTGTCTACAAGACACCCACTTCAGACCTAGGGATACATACGGACTGAATGTGAGGGGATGGAGAAAGATATTCCATGCAAATGGAAATCAAAAGAAAGCTGGAGTACCAATACTCATACCAAATAAAATAGACTTTAAAATAAAGAATGCTACAAGAGACAAGGAAGGACACTACATAATGATCAAGGGATCAATCCAAGAAGAAGATATAACAATTATATATGCACCCAACATAGGAGCACCTCAATACATAAGGCTAATGCTAACAGCTATAAAAGAGGAAATCAACAGTAAGACAATAATAGTGGGGGACTTTAACACCTCACTTACACCAATGGACAGATCATCCAGACAGAAAATTAGTAAGGAAACACAAGCTTTAAATGACACAATAGACCCGATAGATTTAATTGATATTTAGAGGACATTCCATCTGAAAACCAGAGCTTACACTTTCTTCTCAAGTGCACACGGAACACTCTCCAGGGTAGATCACATCTTGGGTCACAAATCAAGCCTCAGTAAATTTAAGAAAATTGAAATCATATCAAGCATCTTTTCTGACCACAACACTATGAGATTAGAAACTAATTACAGGGAAAAAATGTAAAGAACACAAACACATGGAAGGTAAACAATATGTTACTAAATAAGCAAGAGATCACTGAAGAAATCAAAGAGGAAATCAAAAAATACCTAGAAACAAATGACAGCAAAAACACAATGATCCAAAACCTATGGGATGCAGCAAAAGCAGTCTTAAGAGGGAAGTTTATAGCAATACAATCCTACCTCAAGAAACAAGAAAAATCTCTAATAAGCAATCTAACCTTACACCTAAAGGAACTAGAGAATGAAGAACAAACAGAACCCAAAGTTAGTAGAAGGAAAGAAATCATAAAGATCAGAGCAGAAATAAGTGAAATAGAAACAAAGAAAACAATAGCAAAGATCAATAAAACTAAAAGCTGGTTCTTTGAGAAGATAAACAAAATTGATAAACCTTTAGCCAGACTCATCAAGAAAAAGAGGGAGAGGACTCAAATCAATAAAATTAGAAATGAAAAAGGAGAAGTTACAATGGACACCACAGAAATACAAAACATCATAAGAGACTACTACAAGCAACTCTATGCCAATAAAATGGACAACCTGGAAGAAATGGACAAATTCTTAGAAAGGTATAATCTTCCAAGACTGAACCATACATGAAGAAATATGAACAGAAAATAGAAAGTATGAACAGACCAATCAAAAGTAATGAAATTGAAACTGTAATTAAAAATCTTCCAACAAACAAAAGTCCAGGACCAGATGGTTTCACCAGTGAATTCTATCAAACATTTAGGGAAGAGCTAACACCTATCCTTCTCAAACTCTTCCAAAAAACTGCAGAGGAAGGAACACTCCCAAACTCATTCTATGAGGCCACCATCACCCTGATATCAAAACCAGACAAATACTACAAAAAGTATCAAAAGGGCCATTTACCTTCAGCCTAGATGCTACTGTTCTCTTGCCACAGCAATATTATTTGTAGCATTTTTTAAAAGAAAATCGGACCACAATTTGTCAGTTCTAGTTGGGGATTTTCTATCTACTTTAGGGAGGTTGTATGTTGTAGGGGATGGAGGCCAAATTGAAATAATGTTTATGCTATTTATTATTCTCACAAACTTGTGTATTTTCTTACATTCTCTGAACTTCATTTCCACACCTGTGACGTTGCTATAAGAATTAGAAATAGTATATTCGAATCACTTTATGCAATGCCTGGCATCTATTAGGTATAAAACAAATAGCACCATTTGTATTTTATTGCATTTCTACAGTTAAGTTAAAGACTCATAATTTGGACCTATTAAGTATAGTCTAGGCAAAATTATATCTTACAACTTTCTAGTATAACACACTAAAACTTTTTCACACTTATTATCTCTGCTGTTCCTCCCAAAAAAAAAAGAAAGAAAGAAAGAAAAAAAAAACACTACAAGGTAAACAGAACAGATGTTGTTTCACTTTAAGGGGAAGGAAACAGGGGTTCAATGGGTGGTTCAAATCACCTCTATCTAGTAGTTCAAGGAGGTAAATTCATGTCTTGCATCACTGAATGCTCTAAATCATGTTATTGGGAATAGTAGACAGCTGGGGGTTTTATGGTCTTCTCTCTCAATATCTTCCTCATTGCAGTTGATGGCAACTTTATCCTTCCATGTACCTGAGACCATACATCATGAAGTCCCTCTTTATTCCCCTATATTGTACCACCTATATTGTATCTCATGTTTAATCAAGAATTTTTTAAAAATTTATCTTCAAAATATATCCAGATTTCTACTAATTCTCACCACCACCCCTGGTGATCTTTCTTCTGAATTCCTCCCAAATTTCTACTGATGCCACCTTGCACCACCAGCCATAGTCAATTCTCAACACAGCAGAGTGACTCTTTAAAAATATAAGAGATATCACGTGACTTTTCTCTCAAAACCCTCTAATGACTATTTCTTCCTGAGTAAACAATAGTCTACAAGGCTTTATATTATCTGACCCCATTCAATTCTTCTCTCTCTCTCTCTTTAGTTTTCATCCCTCCAGCCTCACACCAACTCAACCCCTCCCTGAGAACCCATGCGAGGCTCTCCTTGAATACTCTTTCCTCACTATTCTCATGGTTAATTTCCTCACCTTTTTCATGTCTTTGCTAAAACATCACCTTCTCAATGAGGTTTATCCCTGATCTCCCAATATAAAATTAGAATTTATCCCCCAGGCAGTTCTGATCCCCTACCCTGATCTAATTATCTTTCTTTCCATAGTGTTTTTCTCCTTCTAACACACAATTTATTTATTAAGTGTATTAGTTACACTCTCAGTCCTGCACATTAAAATTTAGGTTCCATAAGGGTAAGGAATTTTTTCCCTAATAGATCCAAAGGGCCTAGACAGGTGCCCAGCATGGAAATATGTGTTGTTTAAATGAATACTGTCTTTTTTTTTCTATATTCTTTACTTTATTAAGAGAGACGCATTACTTTTAATGACTAAATGCGTTTTTTTAACAACTTTCATGGAGTATAATTGCTTTACATTGTTGTGTTAGTTTCTGCTGTATAACAAAGTGAATCAGCTATACATATACTTGTATTCCCATATCTCCTCCCTCTTGCACCTCCCTCCCACCCTCCCTGTCCCACCCCTCTAGGTGGTCACAAAGCACCAAGCTGATCTCCCTGTGCTATGCGGCTGCTTCCCACTAGCTGTCTGTTTTGCATTTGGTAGTGTGAATACTGTTCTGACTGCCATCTCACCTTTAGAACAAAAGCCTGACCACCTCCTCCCCAAGCACATATACACACACACATGCACATGCATGCACATGCACACGCATGCACACAGTTGATTACTTCTGACAGATCCACTGCTCCTGGGCATTCATTACACCATAGCTCAGTGTTTCTCAAAATATTGTCCAGGTATCAAAATTTTGTCAGGATCAAATTATGAAGGATTATTGATTAAAAGAATAAATTCCTCACTCCCCCTCCAGAAATGCTAAATTAGAATTTCTGGGGGTCAATCCTATTTGCACACTGGAGTTTGAGAACGGTAGCTAGGCTTCTCTCACTTCCCCTTTGGCTTTCCTCCATCTCAGCCAAGTCTTTCTTGTGAAAATCTGTAAAACAAGAACCGCCTAAAGTGCCAATAACTGAAACACCCACCAGGGAAATTTGCTCCCACCTCCTGTATTCTGCTCCAGAAGATGAAAAGCACTGGTGTGCATCAGGGTCTAGGTGCTAACATCTAAGCATTCTTACTTCATGACAGAAGTAAAAAATGTCACAGCCTTGTCACATGGCCCTTCTGAAATAATTTTTTGTATTATCCTTTTTGTACTCTTTTGTTTTCTATCCTGCTGATTTGGAGCTATTTTCTCTTATGTCCCTAACACAGTAATCCGTGCTCCTCCAACCCTTCCCACCCCACCTCCACCTCAGGAAAACCTACACGGGATCCTCAGGCCAGTCCTGCTCGGACCTGGGAAAGAAACCTCCTCTTTTCCTCAGCTCTGACTCTCTTTGCCTCATCTCACTGCTGTACTGGTGGGACATGATGATAAGATGAGGTGCGTGGCCTACCTGAAAGGAGCTAAGAACCATTTCAGTTCTTAGACCAGAAGCGTGTGCCTGGTCCAATCCTGTTCTCAGTATGACATGTGCCCTACAGGATTAGGAGTTTTAGCTCAGACCAGTGAAAGAGTTTTGCAGGGGCGGGGGTGGCCAAGAACTCCCTAACGTTAATTTGCAAAATGTATTTTTGATATTCCTTGTTTTTATGGAAACAGAGTACAATAGCTTTCTTCAAATTCTCAAAACATTCTGAAAATCAAAAAAGATTCAAAGCCACTTCCCTCAGGACTCAAGGTTTCATTATAATTAATGTCCTCACAGAAAATCTTCTTTGTATAAAAAAAATATATTCTTTGTTCCTATTTGCCTTGCAAAACCATGATAATATCCTTATATCTTTAATTCTGCTCATTGTTAACTTCCAACACCAGTTCAAGATAACATGCTTGCATTTTACCTTCTTTCTGAGATTCAGTCCTACGGATTGAACAAGCAGAGAATTCCAGTGTCTCTGGACAACCCATACTGAGCAGTGCTTTGGTTTCAAGCCCAGAATCTATCACCAAATCCTCAAACCACATCAATCCTAGACTTGTCTTTTAAAAATTATTTGGTAATGAGAAAATATGAGACACCCTTTTTCAAAATCAAAACTTAAGTATATAAATTCCTTCTTCAACTTCTAAAGTAAATCTAATCTGAATATTTTACTTTCTCTTTGTTTCCTACTAGCACATTAGATTTTAAAGTAATCTGGGGTTCACATTAGGAGTGAAATGTTTTCGTTTGAGCAGGAATTTGCATTTAACTTCATTTTTTTTTATTTGAAACCAAACACAATTTTTCATCATATTGAAACATTCAGAATAAATCCAATAATAAATTATCATTTCTCTCTCCTATTTCATTCATGGACAAATGTTTTTTGAGCTCATCTATTGTTCAAGACATGGTGTGAGTTATCAAGGGACATTAAAAATTGCAAAGATGTGTATAATCTCAGTCTTGCTCACCAGAGGCTTGCAATTTTAAAAGATGAATGAGACAAATATACCCATAGTTACAAAGTAAAGCAGTAAAGGGTGTGATATATGTTATAGACAGTAGGTCATATGGGAGTTCACTGAGAGAGGGCTCTTTGTGTTGAGATGCATTCATGGAATGCCCCACCGACTATTTACATGAAAGAGAACTGTTACCTGATTATAAACATAGCTTCTCATCAGCCAATTTTATTATTCAGTGTTGATCAGAATCATTTATAAATTTTGGATAAATCTGATGATACACTTTCATAAGACATTATAAATAGCATGGCAATTAGATGCTAAAACTTTTCAGTAAAGATTTAGTCAATTAATCTACTCATAGTGTTGAAACATTCACCAGCCCTCTGCTGATATGAGAAATGAAGGAGGGAAAGAAGCCAAGTATCTGATGTAGATCAAGTTCAAATGGTTCAATGTCCACCCAGAAAAAGCAGTTCCACAAAAAAAAGAGAAAGTTTCAAAATGAGTTTCAAACTTAACACAAAGGCAAATAATTATAGCTTAGAGTTTGTAACCAATACCTGCTGTGATATAGGAATTGCAAAGTCCTTTGAGTCTCCTTTAAAATGTGAACTTTGAGCCCAAGAGAACTGAGTAAATAGCTTTTTCCTTTATTAGCCCCATGAATTTTGAATATTTGAAAATCATATATACATAGTATACATAAAATATGTATAACTGTTGGTGGGAATGTACATTAGTGCAGCCAGTATGGAAAACAGCATGGAGGTTCCTTAAAAAACTAAAAATAGAGCTATCAATGATCCAGCAATCCCACTCCTGGGCATATATCCAGAAAAGAAGAAAACTCTAATTCGAAAAGATATATGCACCCCAATGTTCATAGCAGCACTATTTACAATAGCCAAGACATGGAAACAACCCAAGTGCCCATCAACAGGTAATTGGTTTAAGAAGATGTGATATACATATATATATATATATATATATATATATATATATGAGAATATTAGCCATAAAAAAGAATGAAATATTGCCATTTGCAGCAGCATGGTTGGACCAGAAAATATTATGCTTGGTGAAATAAGTCAGACAGAGAAATAGAAATACTATATGATATCACTTATATGTGGAATCTAAAAAAATAATACAAATAAATCTATATACAAAACAGAAACAGACTGACAGACATAGAAAACTAACTTATGGTTACCAAAGGGGAAAGCGGGGGTGAGATAAATTAGGAGTATGGGATTAACAGATACAAACTACTATACATAAAATAGAAAAGCAACAAGAATTTACTGTATAGCACAGGGACTATATTCAATGTCTTATAACCTATAATGGAAAATAATCTGAAAAAGACATATATTCATATATAAAACTGGATCACTTTGCTGTACACCTGAAACTAACACAATCTTGTAAATTAACTATACTTCAATTAAAATTTTTTAAATTAAAAAATATGTATAGTGTGTGTGTATATATATAGGTATATAGATATCAATATCTCCAAAAAAGTAAAACACAGTAACATACTTGATTGGAAGTTGACCATTTAATATTCACAGTTTACCTTGAGGCTCCAAAAGGACTATGCTTTGTAAGCTTATGTCACCTGAGATGAATGGTACCAGAATTATTTTGCTTAATATATGTTCAGGCATCTGAATTTCTTCCATGTGTTTATGTGAAATAATATAGTCTAGTAACATTTTAAGAGTGGAAACCGTAACAAAATACTGCATATTTCTGAAAACAATTAAGCAATTATTTTGTTTTCAGTCAATGCTGAAGACTGTCAGAGAGCCATATCACCTGAGTTATCCCTTCTTTAGCATGACTGAGTTATACATTGATTTACGGATAGAGAATAGGACACTTGTTTCAATTCTTTTTCTGAGAATTATTTAAGTCCCCAGATCTCAAAGGAACATCATACTTTCAAGCTGAGAGTATAATAGGTGTGAATATGTTTTTCAGGAACACTGGAAAATCTATTACTATGCAAATTACTCACTTTTATTCAATTCCTTCAAATCTAATCTCCTGATTGAGAAATATAAATTCTATGAGAAATCTGATTGACATTTAATAAAAGTGTATCTTCTTTTTTATAAGAAATTATTTTTGTTTTCTAGGCCTCCTATTTTGAGGAGATGGAAGAAACATGTTTTGTTTATTTGGAAATTATGTAACGGTAGTATGAAATTTTAATCAACCTTCACATAAAAATAAGAAAATCTTAAACCCTAAATAAGTAGACATTATTTGTTTATTCCAGTACAAGAAAATGGCTTCACCCAAAAATAATTATAAGTATCAGTAATTTCCCATAGCAACATTCCTTAAGACAACTCATAATCAATGTACATTTGAATCTTTGGAAATAATTACAAATCTTGAAGCTATCAAGTAAATAAGATAACAATACTTCCAAGAATATTTTAAAAACTTAGTTTTGCTATCTATCCGCTCTATATCTAAACTCTTGGCCAATATTTCATAATAAGAAAAGATCATTAAAATCCACAGGAAAAAAAATACTTCTGCAATGATGTAGCTAGTGGTACCTGACACATATTGGCCAACTGTAACATGCTCTCAATCGACACAAGCACGGTTATCGTGTTGCCCCTTTAAAGTGCCAGCATTCTGGTGATGAAGAATAATCACCTCTTATTTCATTACAACTCTATCTGCACCACATGGGCTTTACTAAATGTTTTATGGGAAGTTTCAAAAGACTCAATTTGCTGGCTCTCCAAGCTATAATAGAAATATAATGTTCCCCAGGGTCACTCTTTCTGGCTGTCCTACTTTCCTTGTTTCCTGTCCTGTGCCACACCCCTTGTCCTGCTCATTCTGACTTTTTCAACAACCTTGATTAATTCCTCTCATGATCCTTATCTACTACCTACCACACACCAGACTCTTGATGTTTAAGGATATGGAGTAAAATCTTCTGTTTTGTAAACTAATAACACAAAACCCTATAACACTGTTTTTCAGTATTCCTCAGAACCCCACTGAGTGTTATTAAGAGCTTATAACTTGCCAGAAAGTGAAAAAGTGATTTATGTGCATTTAATCCTCACAAGAAACCCATCAGGTAAGAGACATTATTGAGGCAACCGAAGGTTGAGAAGGCTAAGAAATCTGCCCAAGGTCACTAGCTAATCAGGGGTGAAATTTGCACCCAGGCAGCATGACATCAGAGTCCATGCATTTACCTACCTATACTACATTGCCCTCTTTCATTAATAGAAGGAAAGATTCTATCTGTATTCTAATAAATTGGTTAATACTGTGTCAATAGCCCTGGCAGAAGGTTAAATGTGTTCATTGTTATTTATCACAAATTCTAGCACTTCCTAGGTTCTATGAAGCCCTGTGGTTTACTTTTTGTGGTAGATGGTATAATGTCTATCTCGCTGCAGGAGCATTCATCTTCCTACCCTCTTCAAGGCAGAGACATGGACTTGCTTTGACTAATGAAATGTGAGAAGTGACATGTGTCAATTCTAGACAGAGGCATTAAGAGCCAAAGGGTGTTGTCCCTGCTCTTCTCTACCTCTGTCCAAGCAACACACACAATTCCACACAGTGCTTCTCTGTCCTATTGGCTCTGAGTAAAGACAGTAACCGTGATAGACCAGAGGCTGCTGCTGACGCAAATGGACATTTGTGAGTGAGATACAAAACATGGTTGTTTTAAATTACTAAGATTTGTACTGGTTGTTACCTGGCTCATCCTGATTTGTTATCAAATTTGTTTCACCTTGGAACCTGTTTTTCACAGAATATCTGTTAACACCTAATAAGATACTGATATGACACAGAAAATGGCTGGAGAAACTCGCCCCTCATGCAATATTATTAAAAGATAAAAATAGAAATGTTTTGGAGTCAGTGTAAAAAGCCTTCTTCATGTCACAGCAAGATTGAGGCCTGAGGAAAACAATATTTAAAACTGACCATTCTTTCTATAATGTTCTCCCCAGCAACAACTTCATAAAGATATCTATATACAATACAGCTAAGCCCCAAGAGTCACCTGAATATATTAATCCATTCATTCAATAATTATTTTCTGAATGGTCACTAGATGCTACCAGTATCAGTTCCCACTCCCAATCCACCATGTGTTTGTGTCCCTAACTCACCCAGAAATAATGTAGAAAACTCTAGCTTCCCAACTTGTCTCACATAAGTTTAAAATATTTTGTTAACCTCATTGTGATGACTTTATTGAGATGTCAAGTTGGCTAGGATATAGTTCCCAGTGATTCAGTGGAACACTTGTCTGGGTGTGCTGTGAATGGATTTTGCAGATGTCACTGGAGTCCCTAATCAGTTGAGTGTAAGCAAGGGAGATTATCCAGAATAACTGGGTGGGCCTGAATTAATCAGTCAGAAGGCTTTAAAAGCAAGGCTGAGAGAAAAAAGACATTGCACTTTGGCTTTTGTCTATGGCTCAAATGCCACACATTATTCTGCAACTTATTTTACTCGACAAAATATTTTGGAAATTTATCCATATTAACATAGGTAACTCTAGTTTTGTTTTCTCCCTTTGATAATCTTCCATTATATGAACATACTAAAAGTAATTTATCTATTCTCCTGTCTATGGACATTTATGTTTTTCAATATTATTGCTTCTACATAAAAAGCTACCATAAGCATTAATATACATCTCTCTATATAAACATGTATAAGAGTTACTCTAAAGTACATATCTAGAGGCGGAAAGTTTCTTCAGCTTTACCAGATATTGGCAAGTCACTCTATAAAGTTGTTGAACAAATTTATAATACCACCAGTAGTGTCCAAGCTGTACCCTTATTCCAGACCCTCACCAGCACTTAGCATTTTCAGCCTCTGTAATCTTTTTTTTTTCTCAGCCTTTGTAATCTTGATCAGGTTGACAGATATGAACCAAAATCTCACTTTCAATTTTATTTTCATTCCCAGTGGGGTTGAGCATCTCACTTTTATTAGACATTTAAATTTCTTCTGTGCACTGCCTGCTCATTTCCTTTATATACTTTTCTATTAAGAGTTTTCTGCTTTTCATACTGACTTTTAAAATTCTTAATATAATTTAAATAATTTATCATTGGTTATGATCATTGTATATATTTGTTTCTGTCTCTGAGATGTTTTCTACTATTCAGTTAAAAGCAACATTTTTATCAGAATTTTATAATTTTAGTGTATTCAAAATGATCACTGCTTTCTTTGATAGTTTGCTTCTTGATGCTTTCTCAGCCTTGCTCTGTGGTCTCCTACTAATTCTGTGATGCCTGGGTATCCTTTCAAAAATGTCCTTTGGTTAAAATTGAACAGAGACATTCTCTGTTGCTTTCCAACTAAGAAAACCTTAAAACCACATTATGACTTCATCTGAAAAACAATTAAACTTCAGGCAGGAAAATCTTTGCATAATAACGCAAAAGGCCTGCTTAATTCCTGAACAAACATATAATCTTTCTTCAAAATTTGAGATCAGGTAGCAGATATAACAACACATGGGTGAGATTCATAGCATATTTATATTTCTGTATTATATGAACTCATATGCAAACAAAAAAGTCATATGGGTAATGGATACTTTTGAAAAAACAAATTAATTATTAAATATAGTGTGAAATGCAGACATTTTCACATTACTTCTCATTATCATGGAACTTTCTGCAGGTTTCTGTCAGTGCTTGCCTTTTGTAAAGCTGACTCTTAAGAAAGATAAGTACAATTAAAAGAGAACACAACAGAACGCAAAAATCTGAGTTATAATTCTCAAGTCACTTCTCAAAATTAGACAAACTAAAGCCACTTGCAAAATGATTAGAATAACTGTAAGGAATATAAAAATCTCAGAGGCTTATGAAGACCAGGCTGTTTCATCTATTAAGATTTGCCCTTAGTCATCCAGTCTTAAGAATAATGGTTGTTCTTAGAATCTCTCAAGGGTCAAGAGATGAAACCACAACAGTTTTTTTCTTTCTTTCTGAGATAGCTAAAAAACAGTAAGGAGGCATAACCCATTAATTTAAAGTTACATCTTACCGAAAAGTGATGCTAGATTATTATTTTTTCCTGTCACAACAAAATTGGTGCTGTGATAACTGATTCCCTGAAACTGAACTTCTCCAATTCCAACTCCAAGACATGTATATAGCCTCTATATACCTAGCAATTATATATATATATATATATATATATAACACACACACAGTGTGTGCGTGTGTGTGTGTGTGTGTAAAAACATATTTAGTCATGTTTCAGGATTCAGGAGAGTACAAAATATAGTTAGAAGTCTCAAAGTATGCAATTCCTATTTGGCTTTTTCACTGAGTCCCTTTCTAGATTTGTTTGTTCTGACCCAGGTGCCAAAAAGTGCTCATAAACATGATGACATGAGGTAGGAATTTCAGAAACCAAGGAGCAGAATCCAATCATACCTTGGCCTACAGTTTACTTTGTCAAAAGTTCCAGGGATCAAGGGTCAACACTAACTTGCTATTGAAAATTCACCAGCCTTCCTCAGACTCATTTGTACTTTGCTATAACACCCTTCTATGTGGCTCCTAATGTACTTTGGGTAAAACAATTGGTGTGCTTAATGCTTTAATTGGTTTTCAGACTGGGTTTTGTTTGCATATGTTTGGGAGTGAATAATCCATAAGGAAGAGCCTTTCTCTTATTGATTTCATCTTGTTTTCATTTTCTTTATAGAGTTCCTTTGCATACAGAATGCTCACCTTATAGCCAAATGTCACCTTACCCTCACAAGTGGTAAGAATTTGTAGGAATACTCAATAATAAAGAGCACTTAATGGATAGTACCAATATTATTCTTTTATAGCCAGTGTACTCACTGTTTATAAATAGAAAAGAAAGAGTAATGTTAACAAAGATGAGAAATAGTCCTCTGGCTAATCTTCCAAATCATTTTATCTGTAATTAATCTGTAGTCAGAACAGGAAGTTGACATAAAGTAGAAAAGGTTGTTCTGACAAGACCTCTTCATTGGGTAAGAGTCTCTTAATTAAAATGTGGGATTTCCGAGTATATGTTGTTTCTAAGTGGCGGGAAATTATGTTAACATGCAGCATTAACTATTTAGGAGACCAAAGGCAAACTGGAAAGAATAGTAAAAATTGGCAAATGTGATGTCCTTGGTTGCACTTACTTTCTTTGTAAATATTCTATCTTTCCACAATACATACTATAGCAAATTTTTAATCTCCATTGGGGAAAGTAAAGCCATTAAAAAGTTTTAAACTATTTGATATCAGTTTTGGGGGCTCATATTTTAAGATCTTCTAAAGTAATACACATATTAGATTGCTGGTCTAGATAAATATATTAAATAGATTTTTCATTTTTATTTTACAGTCCACATTTCAGAACAGTGTTACAAACCCCCAGTGGTACTTCAGGTCTGAGTACTTGGCAAAGTAGATATTGGTGCCTCATTACCGCAAACAAACTAACATATGTGTAAGTCATTTCTAACAGGGTTAGGTGCATATATATTTAAGAAAAGAAGGATTTGTTCATTATTTCCTTCCTCATGGTGGAGCACATCAGGCTCTGCAATCAAATAAAACTGTACTGGGACAGTATAAAGTGAAATATTTTTACAATAACTAGGAGAGTAAACATTTGCCTCTTTCTAAAGAAAGAGAAACCACCCATCTTCACTGGCAACAGTTGTGATAGTGACAGGCATCCTTTGTCCTGTTACTCTCAGGAAGTCTTTCTCCCTGTCCTTATCAGCAGGGTAGGCAACAGCAGCTAAGTCCCTTTGTGATGGCATAATTTTATGCCCCAGGAAGCTTACATAATCTAAATACTGCTTTGGAATAACTCCAGAACAAATTGGACTTTTGAGAAGAGTCTGTTAGGAGTAAAGGAAGTGCTTCCCACAACCCTGAAATTGTACAACCCTAATTTGCCAATAAACATGTATAATGGCCTGAACGTTGCCGTTGGAGAGTAGACTGTTCCTTACATTGCCTCAGTGGGACTGGAGCTCCTGTTTCACTCTCAGCAGGGAGCAAAGGAGGGCCACTCTTTTCGCTTGTTCCATGCTTGTCCAATTGGTAAATTTAGGGTAAAGGTCCCTGCATTTCTGAGTCTTAGGGTGTTATATCTTGCTGTCTGTCATATTGTCAACTTAACAGATCTCTGAAGGCCAGGACTCATCTGTGCTTCCAGTACCCCACTCACTTTTGATGGAAATGTAAACTAATTCAAATTTCCAATTCTCTGCCACCACAAAGGAGAACAAGAAAAATCTCTATAAACTGGTATGAGCAATTACCAGTATAAGTCATTGTGAAAAGGTAAAAACAAGTGTGTACAGTATATGACTTCGGTGCCAAAAAAAAAAAAACAGAAAAATGAAGGGAGGGAGGAAGGAAGAAAGGGATGGAAGGAAAAGCCATAAAATAATGAAAATGATGGGGTAGATGGGAACAAGGAAGGACAGAAATGGTAAGAAGTGTACCACCTCTTTATAGTCTAAGTTTTGAACCATAACAATATTTTATCATGTTTCACATATTCAAAAATAAAATAAAATCAAAAGCATGAAAAAATAAACCCTAAATCATATATAGAGAGAAATAAATGGACATAACTCCATAGCAAATTGATAACATTATGAAAAAATAAATTAAAAAGAGAACTTCCAGATACAGAAGTTAATGTACTATTTCAAGGAAAGAAATAAATCCAAAGAGGTCTTAAAGTTGACTTAGTAAGTTTGCTATTAGTGGAAATATTAGTAGTGTAATTCTAAAACTATTATCTGTGTGTGTACATATAGACTAAAGCTAATATGTAAATATAATAATGTCATTAGAGTCTAGGATTTTCACTGTAAGTAAGAGGATATTCAAATACAAAACTTTAAAAATATAAGCAAGGAAACACTGTACTATTACATTTGACTGGAAATATCTATATGAACTCATGTTATTTGTGAGATATACATTACCTAAAGCTCTATCTGTAACAGAGAAGAACAAACCTGACTCTATATTGGATCTATTCCTCTAGCTCTAACCTTTGTGCTCTGTTGCCTGTGCTGAGTCATGGTGGCTCTGCACGTTTCCTGAAAGAATGTTACCTATAGCCTGAAATATACATAATAGCCCTGTCTCAATGTTCTGTCTCCCAGGCTTGATCTTTAAAGGTATAACATTCTTCCATTCATATAAAGATAAAAAGTTGCAGAACAGAAAATAACCATTGTCTTGTTGGAGGTTTACAGGACCATTGTGACCAGACCTAAGTGGAGAGCTGCAACAACATAGGATTATCACACCCCCTCTGGTGACTGGCAAGCACCAAGAAGTCTGCAACAACCAGCCACACTCCCCTCCCCTTTTAGTATAAAAGACGCCTGAATTATAACGCAGGTAAGATAGTTCTCTGGGACACTAATCCACTATCTTCTGAGTCTGCTGGCTTTCCAAATAAAATCACTATTTCTTGCCCCAACACGTGTCTCTGGATTTATTGACCTGTCATGCAGCAAGGAGTAGGAGCTTGCACTCAGTAACATGTCTACCTACTGAAAGGATCTATAAGAAATGCCACATCAGTAACAATGAACACATTACACCCAGAAATTGTTTTCTAAATATGATTCTTCTCGAAATGGTCTAGAGCTCCTTGGGAAAATGGCTGGTTCCAGGTGTGGTGCAGAAAAAGTAGGAGAACCTGGAACAGCTTGTAGTTCCAGAAAGCAAGGGACTGCTCAGTGATTAATGGGGTCACACCAAAACGACCCAGGAGCCAGCTTGCAAGAGCTGTCAGCAGCCAAAAATGACTAACAAATGTAAAGGCAGCCAAAAATGACTAACAAATGACTAACAAATATAATACTATAAATAATTTGTTTACAGTGATACTTTTTTTTTAAAGGAAAGAAGATAAAGAGAAAGAGGGAAGCTAGCTAGTAAATGTAGGACAGAATTAGAAAATGACCATTCTTCATTGTAATATTTGGTTTAGGCCAGGATCATCAATGGACACTAAACCTCTGGGTAAGAGAATACTGGGAAATAGATTATCATAGTAGCAAAGTATCATATATCATAGACTGATTGTTGATTACTGATGGGGAATTGGCAATTAAAAGGTCTGACAGTCATCATTGTAACCCAAGTGTAACAAAAGTAAGGTCACCAACAGTGGGATAACCTAACATTTATGTACCTCCTGATATAAGACATCAAGAAGAATACATCACTTATGTAGCATTATTGTAAGAAATGTTTATCCAGTATTAGATCATGAGGAAACCGGCAAACAATTCCAGAATGTGTGACATTCTATGAGCTGAATGGCTTGGGCTCTTTAAATATTCAAGTTCACTTTAAAAAGAGGCAAAAGAGACAGAAAATTAAATTCAATTGTGAACTTTGAGTCTTGGATCAAAAAGAAAGAGCTTTAAAAGATAATACAGGAAAAAACTGGGAAATTTGTGTATGGACTCTATATAGTCTTTGATCCAGCAATTTCACTTGGAGAAATCTATCCTAGGGATACAGTCACAGAAATAGACAAAACTACATAAAACCATTTGCGATAGCAAAAAAAAAGGAAGAACCTCAAAGTTCATCAAAATGAGAGTTATTTAATCTAGGTATTATTATATAATCACTGAAAATCAAAACAAATTTATTTGTACTAAAATGATCAGCTGTCCAAGATAAATATATTGCCAAGCAGGAGGAAAGGCAAGCCCTAGGACAGTATTATGTTTTGACACTATTTTTCTTTTAAATAATCTTAACAAATACTGACAAAATTAAAAGCTTATTTATATTATAACATATAATATTTCTACATGGCATGATTTGAGGATGCACTGTCTATAACAGATACTATAGAATTCAGTCTTTTCACAAAGCATGTGTTATTTTATAATATCTTCAATTTAAATTCCCCCTTCTCCTACTACTCTTGCTAAGAAAATGTGTGCAAAACAAATGCAAAATCCCAAACTGTAACATTTCTAGAATAAAACATGGGAGAAAATCTCTATTACTTTAGTTAAGGCAAATATTTCATAGACATGACATCAAAAGAATGGTTCATTAAAGAAAAACTGATAGACTTCATCAAAATTAATATCTGTTCTTCAAAAGGCACTGTTAATAAAATGAAAAGGAAAGTCACATACTGGTAGAAAATATTTTAAATCACATATCTGATAAAAGATATATCTCAAATATATTAACAAAAAATTCTCAAATTTTAATAAGAAAACAACCACAAAAAAATGGACAAAATTTGAACAAGTGTTTCAGCAAATAAGCCTGTGATAATATACTCAACATCACTAGTCACTAAAGAAATGTGAATGAAACCATAATTAGATACCATTAAATATCTATTAAAACGGTTTTAAAAACCCCCTACAATATCAAGTGTTGTTGAGGATGCAGAGCAACCTCCTAAAAAGCAAATCTACACTTATCATGTGACCCAGAAACTCTACTCCCAAGTATGATAAAAATATAAAACTCTATTTATGAACACTTACAATAGCCAAAACAGGAGAAAACCCCAAACGTCCCTCAACAAGAGAATGGATTGACAAACTGGCACATCCATATAATGTTACACTGCTCAGCAATATAAAGGAAAAACAACTGGTCAACACAACGTGGGTGAATCTAAAATGCATCCTGGTAAGTGAAAGAAGCTGGATTCAAAAGGGCACATGTTGTATAATTCCATTTATTTGACATTCTTGCAAGCGTACAATCATAAGACCAATTCTTGAGAGGGGATGGAGATGTTAGGAGGATTTGTATAATAAAGAGCATGCGACCTTTATGGGGGTGAAGTAACTATTTTAAATCTCTATTGTGGTGGTGATTATACAACTGTCTACATTTGTCAAATGTCACACAGCTAATCACCGAAAACAGGAAATCTTAATACATGTAAATTGAGTGAAAATAAGGACACATTATATCAAATTTTGTTAGTTTTAGCTAAACTGCTTAGAGGGAAATTTATGGGATTAATGCTTATATTTAAAAAAAAGAATTTTCTCTAATCAATGATCTATGCTTCAATTTAAGAAATAAGAAAAAGATAAGCAAATTTAATCTAAAGGAAGGCAAGAACAAAAGTAAGCATAAAAATCAATGAAATAGAAACAGAAAAGTGATAAAGAAAATGAGCTAAGATATAGACCTTCAAGATGGTGGAGGAGTAAGGCACGGAGATCAACTTCTTCCTCACAAATACATCAGAAACACATCTACATGTGGAACAACTCCTACAGAACACCTACTGAATGCTGGCAGAAGACCTCAGACTTCCCAAAAGGTAAGAAACTCCCCACGTACCTAGGTACGGCAAAAGAAAAACGAAAAAAAGAAAAAAATACAGACAGGGCCTGCACCTCTAGGAGAGAGCAATGAAGGAGGGAAAGTTTCCACACACTAGGGAGCCCCTTCACTGGCAGAGAAGTGGGGGTCAGCAGGGGGAAAGCTTCGGAGCCACAGGGGACAGCACAGCAATAGGGGTGCAGAGGGCAAAGCAGAGAGATTCCCGCACAGAGGTGCCGACCAGCACTCACCAGCCCGAGAGGCTTGTCTGCTCACCCACTGGACGGGTGGGGGCTGGGAGCTGAGGCTCGGGCTTCGGAGGTCAGACTCCAGGGAGAGGACTGGGGTTGGCTGCGTGAAAACAGCCTGAAGGGGGCTAGTGGACCACAGCTAGATGGGAGAGAGTCCGGGAAAAAGCCTGGAACTGCCTAAGAGGCAAGAGACCATTGTTTCGGGGTGTGCGAGGAGAGGGGATTCAGAGCGCCGCCTCAATGAGCTCCAGAGATAGGCGCGAGCCATGGCTATCAGCGCGGACACCAGAGACGGACATGAGACGCTAAGGCTGCTGCTGCAGCCACCAAGAAGCCTGTGAGCAAGCACAGGTCACTCTCCACACCTCCCCTCCCGAGAGCCTCTGCAGCCCGCCACAGACAGGGTCCCGTGAACCAGGGACAACTTCCCTAGGAGAAAAAATGGCACGCCACAGGCTGTTGCAACATCACACCAGCCTCTGTCGCCACAAGCTCACCCCACATTTCGTACCCCTCCCTCCCCCTCAGCCTGAGTGAGCCAGAGCCCCCGAATAAGCTGCTCCTTTAACTCCATCCAGTCTGAGGGAAGAATACACACCCTCAGGTGACCTACACCCAGAGGCGGGGCCAAATCCAGAGCTGAACCCCAGGAGCTGTGCGAACAAAGAAGAGAAAGGGAAATTTCTCCCAGCAGCCTCAGGAGCAAGGCTAAAATCTCCACAAGCAACCTAATGTGCCCTGAGTCTCTGGAATACCTGAAAAGACAATGAATCATTCCAAAATTGAGGCAGTGGACTTTGGGAACAACTGTAGACTTGGGGTTTCCTTTCTGCATCTAATTTGTTTCTGGTTCTATGTTTATCTTAGTTTAGTAATTAGAGTTCGTTATCATTGGTAGATTTTTTTATTGATTTGGTTGCTCTCTTCCTTTTTTATTTTTTATATATAGATATATACTTTTTTTCCTCTTTTTGTGAGTGTGTATGTGTATGCTTCTTTGTCTGATTTTGTCTGTATAGTTTTGCTTTTACCATTTTTCCTAGGGTTCTGTCTGTCCATTTTCTTTTTTGTTTGTTTGTTTTAGTACAGTTTTTAGCACTTGTTATTGCTGGATTTGTTGTTTGGTTTGGTTGTGCTCTTCTTTCTTTCTTTTTTAAATTTTTTTCTTACTTTTTATTTTTTTTATTTTTAATAATTTTTAAATTTTTTATTTTAATTATTTTATTTATTTATTTTCTTTCTTTCTTTTTTTCCTCCCTTTTCTTCTGAGGCATGTGGCTGACAGGGTCTTGGGGCTCCAGCCAGCTGTCAGGCCTGTGCCTTTGAGGTGGGAGAGCTGATTCAGGACATTGCTCCAGGAGAGACCTCCCGGCTCCATGTAATATCAAACAGTGAAAGCTCTCCCAGATATCTCCATCTCAACACTAAGACCCAGCTCCACTCAATGACCAGCAAGCTATAGTGCTGGACAAACTATGCCAAACAACTAGCAAGACAGGAACACAACCCCACACATTAGCAGAGAGCCTGGCTAAAATTATAATAAGGTCACAGACACCCGAAAAAGCACCACTGGACACAGTTCTGCCCACCAGAAAGACAAGATCCACTTCATCCACCAGAACACAGGCACCAGTCCCCTCCACCAGAAAGCCTACACAACCCACTGGGGGCAGACACCAAAAACAACAGGAACTACGAACTTGCAGCCTGCAAAAGGAGACCCCCAAAACAGTAAGTTAAGCAAAATGAGAAGACAGAGAAACACATAGCAGATGAAAGAGCAAGGTAAACCCCCACCAGACCAAACAAATGAAGAGGAAATAGGCAGTCTACCTGAAAAAGAATTCAGAGTAATGAGAGTAAAGATGATCCAAAATCTTGGAAATAGAATGGAGAAAATACAAAAATGTTTAAGAAGGACCTAGAAGAACTAACGAGCAAACAAACAAAGATGAACAACACAATAAATGAAATTAAAACTTCTCTAGAAGGAATCAATAGCAGAATAACTGAGGCAGAAAAACGAATAAGCGATCTGGAAGATAAAATAGGGAAATAACTACTGCAGAGCAGAATAAAGAAAAAAGGATGAAAAGAATTGAGGACAGTCTCAGATACCTCTGGGACAATATTAAATGCACCAACATAAGAATTATAGGGGTCCCAGAAGAAGAGGAGAAAAAGAAAGGGGCTGAGAAAATATTTGAAGAAATTATAGTTGAAAACTTACCTAATACGAGAAAGGAAATAGTCAATCAGTCCAGGAAGCACAGGGAGTCCCATACAGCATATGTACAAGGAGAAACATGCCAAGAAACATATTAATCAAACTATCAATAATTAAATACAAAGAAAAAATATTAAAAGCATCAAGCATAAAACAGCAAATAACAAGGAAATCCCCATAAGATTAACTGCTGATCTCTTAGCAGAAACTCTGCAAGCCAGAAGAGAGTGGCAGGACATCTTTAAAGTGTCCTTTGACAGGAAAGGGAAAAACCTACAACCAAGATTACTCTACCCAGCAAGGATACTGTTGAGATTCAACGGAGAAATTAAAACCTTTAGAGACAAGCAAAAGCTAACAGAATTCAGCACCACCAAACCAACTTTACAACAAATGCTAAAGGAACTTCTCTAGGCAGGAAACACAAGAGAAGGAAAAGACCTACAATAACAAACCCAAAACACTTGAGAAAATGGTAATAGGAACATACATATCAATAATTACCTTAAACACAAATGGACTAAAAGCTCCAACCAAAAGACATAGACTGGCTGAATGGATACAAAAACAAGATCCGTATATATGCTGTCTACAAGATACCCACTTCAGACCTAGGGACACATACAGACTGAAAGTGAGGGGATGGAAAAAGATATTCCATGCAAATGGAAATAAAAGAAAGCTGAAGTAGCAATTCTCATATCAGACAAAACCGACTTTAAAATAAAGACTATTACAAGAGAAAAAGAGGACAGTACATAATGATCAAGGGATCAATCCAAGAGAAGATTAACTATTTTAAATATTTATGCACCCAACATAGGAGCAACTCAATACATAAGGCAAATGCTAACAGCCATAAAAGGGGAAATAGACAGTAACACAATCATAGTAGGGGACTTTAACACCCCACTTTCACCAATGGACAGATCATCCAAAATGAAAATAAATAAATAGAAAATAAACATAAGCTTTAAATGGTAAATTAAACAAGGTGGACTTAATTGGTATTTATAGGACATTCCATCCAAAAACAACAGAATACACTTTCTTCTCAAGCACTCATGGAACATTTTCCAGGATAAATCATATCTTGGGTCACAAATCAAGCCTTGGTAAATTTAAGAAAATTGAAATTGTATCACGTATCTTTTCTGACCACAACGCTATGAGACTAGATATCAATTACAGGAAAAAATCTGTAAAAAATACAAACACATGGAGGCTAAAGAATACACTACTAAATAACCAAGAGATCACTGAAGAAATCAAAGAGGAAATCAAAAAATACCTAGAAACAAATGACAAAGAAAACACAATGACCCAAAAACTCTGGGATGCAGCAAAAGTAGTTCTAAGAGGGAAGTTTATAGCAATACAATCCTACCTCTAGAAACAAGGAACATCTCAAATAAACAATCTAACCTTACACCTAAAGCAATTAGAGAAAGAAGAACAAAAAACCCCCGAAGTTAGCAGAAGGAAAGGAATCATAAAGATCAGATCAGAAATAAATGAAAAAGAAATGAAGGAAACAATAGCAAAGATCAATAAAACTAAAAGCTGGTTCTTTGAGAAGATAAACAGAATTGATAAACCATTCACCAGACTCATCAAGAAAAAAAGGGAGAAGACTCAAATCAATAGAATTAGAAATGAAAAAGGAGAAGTAAAAACTGACACTGCAGAAATACAAAGGATCATAAGAGATTACTACAAGCAACTATATGCCAACAAAGTAGACAACCTGGAAGAAATGGACAAATTCTTAGAAAAGTACAACCTTCTGAAACGGAACCAGGAATAAATAGAAAATACAAACAGACCAATCATAAGCACTGAAATTGAGACTGTGATTAAAAATCTTCCAACAAACAAAAGCCCAGGACCAGATGGCTTCACAGGCAAATTCTATCAAACATTTAGAGAAAAGTTTAGAGAAACACCTATCCTTTCTCTAAACACCTATTTAGAGAAAACACCTATCCTTCTCAAACTCTTCCAGAATATAGGAGAGGGAGGAACTTTCCCAAACTCATTCTAAGAGGCCACCATCACCCTGATACCAAAAGCAGAAAAAGATGTCACAAAAAAAGAAAACTACAGGCCAATATCACTGATGAACATAGATGTAAAAATCCTCAATAAAATACTAGCAAACAGTACATTAAAAGGATAATACACCATGATCAAGTGGGTTTTATACCAGGAATGCAAGGATTCTTCAATATACGCAAATCAAGCAGTGTGATAAACCATATTAACAAACTGAAGGAGAAAAACCATATGATCATCTCAATAGATGCAGAAAAAGCTTTTGACAAAATTCAACACCCATTTATGATTAAAAAAACCCTCCAGAAAGTAGGCATAGAGGGAACTTTCCTCAACATAATAAAGGCCATATATGACAAACCCACAGCCAACATCATTCTCAATGGTGAAAACTAAGATCAGGAACAAGACAAGGTTGCCCACTCTCACCACTATTATTCAACATAGTTTTGGAAGTTTTAGCCACAGCAATCAGAGAAGAAAAAGAAATAAAAGGAATCCAAATCAGAAAAGAAGAAGTAAAGCTGTCACTGTTTGCAGATGACATACTATACATAGAGAATCCTAAATATGCTACCAGAAAACTACTAGAGCTAATCAATGATTTTGGTAAAGTAGCAGGATACAAAATTAATGCACAGAAATCTCTTGCATTCCTATGCACTAATGACAAAAAATCTGAAAGAGAAATTAAGGAAACACTCCCATTTACCATTGCAACAAAAAGAATAAAATACCTAGGAATAAACCTACCTAAGGAGAGCACTGGTTCTGAGTGAATATAAGAATGCATGCATAGAGAGGTGTGCATGGAGAGGCAAGCAACAGCATGAACAGCCACACTTCTAGAAGATTCTAGCCAGTGTGCAGGAAAGCGGCAGAGAGTAGGAACGAATGGGAGAAGGACCCAGGGTCACGAGACCGTTGGGTGGGCAGAGCCAGCAGCCAGGGAGGTTCTAGTCTGTTCTGCCTCACAGCAGCCGCCCCCTCTATGCTGTCACGCTGAGCTAGCACCTGGGCCTGGGATTGGGCCTCAGCCTCCGCCGCGCCTGCCACCTCCTGCTGCCTCCCGCTGCCTCCAGACCATAGACACCCTCAAAGTGAGTGAGCTTCGAGCCTTCGTGAAAATGTGCAAGCAGGATCCAAGTGTTCTGCACACCTAGGAAATGTGCTTCCTGAGGGAGTGGGTGGAGAGCATGGGGGGTAAAATACCACCTGTTACTCATAAAACTAAATTGGAAGAAAATACCAAGGAAGAAAAAACGGTAAAAAGGAGGAGGAAAACAAAGACAGACGAACCATCAAGTGAGGAAAGTGATCTAGAAATTAACAATGAAAGTGTGATTGAACCAGACCCTGATGCCCCTTAAGAAATGGGAGATGAAAATGTAGAGATAACTGAGGAGATGAGGGATCAGGCAAATGATAAAAAAGTGTCTTCCACTGATGCCCTAAATGATGGTGAACTACAGAAAGCCATTGACTTGTTCACAGATGCAATCAAGTGAAATCCTCGTTTGGCCATTCTGTATGCCAAGAGATCAAGTGTCTTCATCAAATTACAGAAGCCCAATGCTGCCTTCCGAGACTGTGACACAGCTATTGAAATAAATCCTGATTCTGCTTAGCCATACAAGTGGCGAGGGAAAGCACACAGACTTTTGGGCCATTGGGAAGAAGCTGCCCATGATCTTGCCCATGGCTGTAAGCTGGATTATGATGAAGATACTAGTGCAATGCTGAAAGAAGTTCAACCAAGGGCCCAGAAAATTGCTGAACACAGGAGAAAGTATGAGCGAATACATGAAGAGCGAGAGATCAAAGAAAGAACAGAAAGGGTCAAGAAGGCTAGGGAAGAACATGAGAGAGCTCCGAGGGAGGAAGAAGCCAGACGACAATCAGGGGATCAGTATGGCTCTTTTCCAGGTGGCTTTCCTGGCAGAATGCCTGGTAATTTTCTTGGAGGAATGCCTGGAATGGGAGGGAGCATGCCTGGAATGGCAGGAATGCCTGGGCTCAATTAAATTCTTAGCGATCCAGAGGTACTTGTATGGTTATACAGGATCCAGAAGTTATAGTGGCCTTCCAGGATGTGGCTCAGAACCCGGGAACTATGTCAATATATCAGAACAACCCAAAGGTTATGAATCTTATCAGTAAATTGTCGGGCAAATTTGGAGGTAAAGCATAATGCCATTCTGACAAATAAAGCCCCTGCTGAAGGAAAAGCAACTTAGATCACCTAATGGATGTTGCAATAATACAAACCAGTGTACCTCTGGCCTTCTCATGAAGAAAGCTGGGGTGCTTTGAAGATAATCCCTACCCCTCTGCCCCAAATGCAGCTGAAACATTTTACAGTGGTTTGCCATTAGGGTATTCATTCAGATAATGTTTTCTTACTAGAAATTAAAAATTTTAAACAATTTTTAAAACTTAAAAATATTTAAAACAAATTAAAAGGGTGTGTTAATCCCTACATCTTTCTTTACTAATCATTTTGGTTTTTTCCTTTGAATTAATTAGGCAAGGAAGATACTTCAGTATGGAAGATTTATTGTTCAAGTTTGAGTGAAATAAAGATTTATTAGTGGGAGGAAAATGTAACATTTAAATACATAAAGTTTGAGTTCGATATATGGTCACTGAGGCATGTTGACTTGTCTTTTTAATTGCTTTATTTTTTTTTTTTAATGACTTGCTTCCATGACACTATTGGGGCCACCAGTATTGCAGTAGGACCTGCGTAGGGACTGGAAGTACTTGTCAGGGCAGCAGTAATCTTACTACATTTATATAATTGTACCCTTGTGCAGATGCACTTAAATCTTACACTGTGGTGAAGGGATGATTTTTATACTGCTGCAGTAAAACTGGATTACTTAGCTCTGTTTTTCTCTGATATCTAAAATAAATGCTTCATATTTCCACATAGGGGGAAAAAAAAACCTACCTAAGGAGACAAAATACCTGTATGCAGAAAACTATAAGACACTGATGAAAGAAATTAAAGATGATACAAACAGATGGAGAGATATACCATGTTCTTGGATTGGAAGAATCAACATTGGGAAAATGACTCTACTACCCAAAGCAATCTACAGATTCAATGCAATCCTTATCAAGTTACCAATGGAATTTATCACAGAACTAGAACAAAAATTTCACAATTTGTATGGAAACACAAAAGATCCCAAATAGCCAAAGCAATCTTGAGAAAGAAAAATGGAGCTGGAGGAATCAGGCTCCCTGACTTAAGACTATACTACAAAGCTACAGTAAGGAAGACAGTATGACACTGGCACAAAAACAGAAATATAGATGAATGGAACAGGATAGAAACCCCAGAGATAAACCCACGCACATATGGTCACCTTATTTTTGATACAGGAGGCAAGAATATCCAATGGAGAAAAGACAGCCTCTTCAGTAAGTGGTGCTGGGAAAACTGGACAGCTACACGTAAAGGATTGAAATTAGAACACTCCCTAACACCATACACACAAAAAAACTCAAAATGGATTAAAGACCTAAATGTAAGGCCAGACACTATCAAACTCTTAGAGGAAAACATAGGCAGAACACTCTATGACATAAATCACAGCTGGATCCTTTTTGACCCACTTCCTAGAGTAATGGAAATAAAAACACAAATAAACAAATGGGACCTAATGAAACTTAAAAGCTTTCGCACAGTAAAGGAAACCATAAACAAAATGAAAAGACAACCCTCAGAATGGGAAAAAATATTTGCAAATGAAGCAACTGACAAAAGGTTCATCTCCAAAATTTACAAGCAGCTCATGCAGCTCAATATTAAAAAAACAAACAATCCAATCCAAAAATGGGCAGAAGACCTAAATAGACATTTCTCTAAAGAAGATATACAGATTGCCAACAAACACATGAAAGGATGCTCAACATCACTAATCATTAGAGAAATGCAAATCAAAACTACAATGAGATATCACCACACACCAGTCAGAATGACCATCATCAAAAAAATCTACAAACAATAAATGCTGGAGAGGGTGTGGAGAAAAGGGAACCCTCTTGCACAGTTGGTGGGAATGTAAATTGATACAGCCACTATGGAGAACAGTATGGAGGTTCCTTAAAAATCTAAAAATAGAACTACCATATGACCCAGCAATCCCACTACTGGGCATGTACCCTGAGAAAACCAGAATTCCAAAAGAGTCATGTACCACAGTGTTCACTGCAGCTCTATTTACAATAGCCAGGACATGGAAGTAACCTAAGTGTCCATCGACAGATGAATGGATAAAGAAGATGTGGTCCATATATACAATGGAATATTAGCCATAAAAAGAAACGAAATTGAGTTATTTGTAGTGAGGTGGATGGACCTAGAGTCTATCATACAGAGTGAAGTAAGTCAGAAAGAGAAAAACAAGTACTGTATGCTAACACATACATATGGAATCTTAAAAAAAAAATAAAAATGTTTCTGAAGAACCTAGGGACAGGACAGGAATAAAAACGCAGACGTAGAGAATGGACTTGAGGACATGGTGAGGGGGAAGGGTAAGCTGTGACGAAGTGAGAGAGTGGCATGGACATATATACACTACCAAATGTAAAACAGATAGCTAGTGGGAAGCAGCTGCATAGCACAGGGAGATCAGCTCAGTGCTTTGTGACCACCTAAGGGGTGGGATAGGGAGGATGGGAGGGGGATGCAAAAGGGAGGAGATATGGGGATATATGTATATGTATAGCTGATTCAGTTTGTTATAAAGCAGAAACTAACACACCATTGTAAAGCAATTATACTCCAATAAAGATGTTAACAAAAAAAGTGAGCTAAAACCGTCTTTCATGTCAGAAAGAAAGCTACTGAAGTTTACGAAAGTCATGTTGAAATGACTTAGGAGCCAACTTAAAGAAGTTCTGACAAATTAATTGAGATAATTTAAACTCCAATGAGGATATTAATTGGAACAGATTGAAACAGTAGATATATTTAAGCTTATGAATTTGTATCAAATTTAAAGAAAAAAACTAAGTTTTGAGAGTGATAGGGATCCAATTAATTATCTTGAAAAGATGATATGTATATATATCTAAGCTTTTTTATAATAACTATACCAATTTATAAGAAAATAGTTGATGAAGGGAAACATTTTTTTTTTTTTTTTTTTTTTTTCGGTATGCGGGCCTCTCACCGCCGCGGCCTCTCCCATTGCGGAGCGCACAGCCTCAGCGGCCAGGGCTCACTGGCCCAGCTGCTCCGCAGCACGTGGGATCCTCCCGGACCGGGGCACGAACCTGTGTCCCCTGCATCGGCAGGCGGACTCTCAACCACTGCGCCACCAGGGAAGCCCGAAGGGAAACATTTTTATGAAAATATTCCAACAAATAAATGAAGTCAAAGTGATGGAATGAAAATGTCATAGTTTCTAATCCCCAGTGAATTAATGGACCCAGCCATCAAATACCAATGGTTACTAACATCCCAAAAGAGAGGTAATGTCCTAATAAAGGAAAATACCACCACCTATTAACTTATTTTAAAAAAAGAAAGGAAGGAAGGAAGAAAAGGAATCTAATCAAGTCTTTAGATTTAACTATGAAGTTATAGGAAATACAGAGGACATGTGAAACATACCATGACTATCAAATCAGCAACATTCATACTCCAGGAAACTACAGTTAAAACCACCTGATTTTCCAAAATAACTAATTTTAAGAGGAAAAGATAAGAAAGATGAAAGAAAAATGAGACAACCCAAGTATGTGTTGAAAAGTGAAACAATGTTTTAGGATGCACATTTGGATGATAAAACCATTTTTACAGAAGCAAGAAAGTGATTCCAATAAAGTGCGGATAGTATCCTCATTTCGGGTAGAGAGTGGAACTGGTGATTAGGAAGAGTTGCGTTGAGGGTTTGTGAGTGGGGTTCTTGAAGTGGGTTCTTGAATTCTTAAGGTTTTTTGGTTTATAAGAATTTGTTAAATTATAAATCTGTTTAATGGTACCTTTCTGTATTTGTGTTATAAGAAACATTTTTTCAAAAAAAAAACTTTATTTCTGAAAAAGGTGTCCAAGCTCTTCTCCCAGAGTGCTTAAGCTGGACTGTGTTAAAACTCTAGGGAAAAAAAAAAATAATAAATCCAGAGGATTGGCTTAAGGGGTCTGTGAATCCCTCAAAATTGTTTCCAAATTTATTTGTGCCCCCAAGACTAGGCTCCATGAGTCAAGGAGGATAATTTCTCCCCATTTATGTTTTTATTATTTCTTACTTCTTAAGCTTTCCTCACACAAGAAATTGGTGTCAAAGAACATCTGTTGAGGGAACAAGTTATTTCTCCAAGCAGGTAAGAGTCAGGGCAGTGGGGGTAGAGGGGACAGGAAAACATTAAAAACACAATGATAGAAAAAGATAACTGCCAATACAAAACTTTAAAGAAAAACTAAAATACAATAATATGAAGGTTATCCAATTACTTCCTTTCTCATCATCCTCTTACACTTGTTAACTTTGCTTCTGGTCTAGGTAGGTTTGATAGACTGGCTTTTTCCTATTTGTTAACTACTTTTGGATAGTCCATCTATTTCTTCATGCTTTTTTTCCCCTTGGTTTTCTTTACCAAGGGAATTTTTAAATTTTTATTTACTATACCTGGTCCCTCACAGGAGGCTCCTCTCTTCCCATCCAGCTAATCTCTCTTCTGTCAGCTTTTATCTTTACCTATATATATATATAAAAAGGTGTGGACAGGGACCATGCACATTGGCATCACCTGAGCTGCTGGTTATAAATGCTGATTCCTAAGCCCAAAGCTGTCTACTGCCAATCACTAGAATAAGGACCCTCTGGAATCTATCACTTGAAAGAGTCCCTTGCCATGAGACTCAGGCACTAAAACACTAGACAGCCATTGAATAAATGTCAGCATGAGGACTCCTCTTTTTTTCCTTAGAAGACAAATTCTTCTAAAAATTCTTCTCATTCATCTTTATTTTAGCAAATAGACCAATACAGTTTAACTAATTTTAACTGCCTATCGTACAGTTATACATAAATGATGTACATCTCTTAAAATTTAACCCACTTTATATTATAGAATACCTATTTCATAAGAACTCAATGTATATGATCAAATTTGCAAATATTCTTTTAACTCTGAGGCATTTCTACTATTGTATCTATTTAATGGACTGAGAAGAAAACAAAAAAAGCTAAATACTGGGTAATAAAATGTAGAACCAGAGGCTTTCACAGGGCTCTTATTTCCTTTTATTACATTTGTTAACTTTGTATAAGCAATTTTTTAAAGGCTATTACTTTTAACATGAAATAAGAATGAAAATCAGCCAGTAGCACAAAATGGACCATTATATCAACATCTTTATTTTCTAATTCTATCATCTCAGACAAAAGCTCCAGACAGTCCACACGATTAATACTTCGTCTGGCCTAGAATAAATTCTAGGTTTTGAAAGACCATAAATTATGAAAACTAAATTATGCTTAGAGACAGTTTTATCTGTCTCTAATGTCACACTCTCCAAAAATTAGCTGCACAGGGAGTGACAGGAAACATCACACAGAGTTTACTGAACGTGAAGCCATCCAAAATATCTTGGTTTTTAGATATGCAATCATTGCCAAAAGCAGCTTGAAAAGGAACTTTGAACTCATTTTCCCCTTTTTCTATTACTGTCCTGGGAGGGAGGGAGAGGAGTGAGGGGGGGACGAGAGGTTCTTGAAAATAATTCTCAAACTGGACTTCCCAGATTAATTTCTTCCTATGTCTACATCCTACTGAAGTAGCTTTAACTCTGAAGCTCAAAGAACACAAGGAGTGCTTACCAAGTGCATATCAAAAGAAAACAGCATCTCATGATGTTGTTCTCTTTTCATCTTGAAGCCTAAATGCTGGTAGATTCTAGAATAAGTGACTGGCCCATACATTAGCCACAAGCAGCAGATGGACCATTAAATGAGAAGAGTACCTGCTGTAGCACAACTTTTTAAGATGGTTGTTAATTTGTGTTAAAGTAGTTCTGGGATTTGAAAGACTCTGGCACTGTCTAGGCATTACTGCAAGCAGAAATAAGTTTGTTTGTTGCCTTGACATGTGTTAGTGAAAGCTGCTTTGGGTGTATCTATTTTCATGGTATCAGGCCAGATTACATCTTGAATTATGTCCTTTTTACAATATACCATCATATACTTAAGAAGTATGTAAATACTAATAAAAACCTCATGCTGGTCTATGGGTGTTGCTATGAATAAGCAGGAGTGGACTGAGCAGAGTGCTACACTGTTAGGAATTATCAATGTTGAGAAATGACCTCTTAAATGTTGATTTGGAGGTTTCTGGTTAAGACTCTACCTTATTTTTTATTATAATGTGGTTTCCTTGTCTACAGCATTCTAAATTATTTATTAATTGAAGTTGAGCCTAACCACAGAATCATTAATAATTAATTCTTCTTTTGGATTTGTGTGCATTCATGTGACTAAATGTCTGTGTTTTTCCTTATGGAACCCACAATCTGCTATTTTGCATTGATTAGAAGCGATGTACAAAGAGCCAACGCCCATTATGGAATTCCCAAAGGATATTCTCAGTAACCTTTTCCTGAGTGTGTCTAACCTCTGATGCACCATTAGGTGGAGAGGGAAAAACAAACTCTCTAACCACATTTTGCTGCATTTGAAACAGAGCCTTTATGGTTAGATCAGGCACTCTGCCTCTTCACAGTTATTCTTGTGATACTTATTTTTCCCCCAGGAGCAGGGAGATGGGTGAATAAGGGGGATAAGCCACACAAAGTGTCCTCATAAATGTGAAGGGAAACTAAAATGACCTTTTTTAAAAAGTCTGCTTTATACAGAGTTTTCAGCTTTACCCAGTATAACTTGATAGACTAGATTAGGCTTGAGGAACAAACCACTCCCGAAGCGCAGGCACTTGACATAAGAATGGTTGATTTTTTTTTAACTTTTTATTTTATATTGGAGTATAGTTGATTAACAAGGTTGTGTTAGTTTCAGGTGTACAGCAAAGTGATTCAGTTATACGTATACAGCAAAGTGATTCAGTTATACGTATACCTGTATCTATTCTTTTTCAGATTTTTTTTCCCATTTAGGTTGTTGTATAATATTGAGCAGAGTTCCCTGTGCTATACAGTAGGTCTTTGTCGGTTGATCACTCAGGCTCATGCCTCATGTGGGATAGCAGGAGGCTCTGCCCCACACTGCCCCTCAGAGGTGGATCCCACAGAGGCTTCTCCTCTTGTGAGTGTGCTCCCTGCAAGGCTTGCTCAGGCTCCACACCAGGAAGGAGTGGCTGCAGATCATGTGTGAGCTTCTCATCATCTCAGCCTTGAAGGGACACTTTGCTTCCACTCATAGGTCATTGGCCATCATGGTCACATGAGTGGAAATGGAGGGGAAAATGGAATATTTGGTGAGCATTACCATCTATGCTCCAGTTTGCCTGTCTAGTCACTGCATATCCTTCTGCTCTCTTCTTCCAACAGATGGGCCACATTTAACCACCTCCCAAGGGAGATCGCATAAAACTTCCAGCCAGTCAAAGACTCAGGCGAAAGCTCAGGGTCTCTGGGTGATGCACAGTCATCTCTACATTAGCTCATATATGGCTCTTCTAGGTCCAGAGACTTACAGATAAAAAAGACCTCTTACCGCCCTAACTAACAAAAAACAACAACAGAAAACTTCATCTGGAGAGAAAAATAGGAAAGGCACAATAATGACTTTTTGTACCAATCCCCAAATCCCACTGAGTACACATTGTGGAGAGCACCCTCGACTGGGGTGGAAAATAATCCTTCAGTCCTTTATCTTGACTCTTGTTCACATCTGAATTGAGCCTTGGGGAATTTCACCTTCATTGTGGCTATGCAGTTTTCTGAGCCCACTTCCTGCCCGCAAGACGTCAGTATCATATAGTCTCCATCGCTGCTCATGAATATTCACTGCCTCTCCAGGCAAGGGGATCACATGTCCCCTCGGTTAATCTCTGGCTTTCTCATTGTTTCAGCCAAGATCCTATGGGAAGTGGCATGTGTTACCTCTACGGTAGGACCTGCTTCCATGCTCTCTTTACCCTCTGCCACTTTGATTTGCAACGTACCAGACAGTGGGTGTTTCAGATGGGACCCAGCATAAAGAGAACATACAGAGCACAGCCAACTATGATGGTCATGTGTGCAAAGGAGAAATAAGCTTTGCCTGTTGTAAGCCACTAGTATTTTCAGTTGTTTGTTGCCATGGCATAACTTAACTTATCCTAAAGCTGACTAGGGTCATTTTAAGGCTCCATCTCTTTTAGTTCAGTGGTTTCTTTGGCAATATAATAATTTCAAAAATTTCAAAGAGTTTCAAGAGTTTCTTATCCAGTCGACTCCAGTTAGCCCGATGTGCCAGTAAATGTATCTAACATTCTCTCTAACAAATGTATCTAACATTCTCTCTCTCATAGAGAAAATAGTTGTTTGCTTTCTCATCCTGGTAACTCTCACTTTCTCTAAACTTAACAGTGGCATCTAGAATCCCTTGGGCTTCAGTGGAGAAAAAATGTTTTTTTCTGGGCTCTGATACTTAGTTTAATTGTTCCCTTAAGCATTTTAATTAGTTGAAAGATGGTACTGAGTAGGCTTCTCAAAAAGTCTTTCTCAAGCCTCTTACTACTAGATGTCAAAGCAGTTGACTCTTTTAACAGTAAAACGTCTAAATGTCCTCATTCCCTTTCATTAAGCTGCGAATTGACAATTTCTATTCTGAAATCACCTCTTTCTGCTAATACCCTGTGAAATACAACCCCAAAGCAACCAGCACACACTATTCATGCTCTATCTTCCAACCTCTTCTCAGAGAGCTACATCAGGTACACTACAAGATCTGCTTCCCAAATTATCACAGGTTCCAGTTTTATAAAATATTTCACCCCTGCAAAAACGGATTGCTACTGTAAATCTAAAACAGTTCTAAACTTTGAAAAAGTTTATTGAAAAAAATTGATTGCTACCTTTCTAGCTTGATAGCCATTTAGTCAGTAGCCACCAAACCCAGGGCCATGCACTTGAGGATTCTGGCTTGTTTGTTACAGCAGCACATCTCTCCTGGTAGCAGTTTCTGTATTAGTCAGGACAGGTTAGGTGATGCTGACATAACCAATAGCCTCCAACTCTCTGTGGCTTCATATACCAAAGGGTGTTTCCACATCACAGCACATGTCTCCTGCAGATGGACAGGAGGTGTGGTCTAGACAGCCCAATGGAGACCCACTCTCTGGGATTTCCACTAGTTGGAAAAGCAGCAAGCCTTTACACAGCCTCAGCCTAGAAAGGACACAGAGCACCCCTCCCACAATTTTTTGACCAGAACTGGTGTCCATGACCCTACCTACTTGTATGTAAAGTGACTGAAAAAATGTAGAGGAGCAAATGGAATCTTTGGTATGACTATTTCTATAAGAATAATGTAATACACCAATCAAATTATAAAGAAGCAAGCGACTGTAAATATGAACACAATGACAGGAAAGAGAAAAAAATCATTATAATAACAACCAGGCACAAAAATTATGGAATGAATAATCAGATTTCTGACATGCCTGTTTGCATGACAGCAAAATAACACAATCATGTCTGAAGTATTCAGAAGATTACTCTGAATTTGCGTGTTTTATCTCTTCCTTGCTCTTCTTTACCCTCCTGGTTGTTACTATAACCTTCTCGCAGTTACTGCTTAATACAAGATATGACACTCAAAGTAGGCCATTTTATATCTTATGGTTGCTCTGGCCAAGGTTACTAGCAAGTACCACTAACATGTACAACTTGCAATATCAGTTGTGTGGCTATATAATGTATTGCCCAAACCAGAACATTTTGAGAGTGAAAAGAAATATTGTCTACAGTGACAATTCATTTAGTTTTCTTTTTCCAAGTTTAAGGATCTGTAAAGAGAAGTTGTAGGAAGGTTATGGAATTACGGACATCACAGCATTAGGAAGCGCCACGTTTAAGCCCAGGCTGCCTGCCTCCTATATCTAAGCTCTTACTCACTGTGCTACCTGAAAGGCCTCCTCCCTTCCCCCTAGAGGGTCATTAATAGTAAATGTTCTAAGCTGAGGTAAACACATACAGAAATTTAAAGAAGGTAGGAAAGCTTTGGATGTGTCACATATAGTAGTGATGATTCCATGTTAATCAGGAAAGAGCAAGAGTAGCGGTGAGTTTGAAGAATAAAAAGAGGCTAGTTGGGTTAAAATCTGCTTGAAGGTGCAAAGTGGTTAAATAGGGTGAAAGTTCAGGCAAACATTTTTAGGGACTCCAGAAGATTGGTGCAGTTCTTAATTTTTAAAAATAATGCGTATTAAAGCTTTAGAAGAAAAATAAAAAGGTAATATCCAATTTCTGTAAATAACTAGCTTATACTCTGATATACAATACAAGCATTTCCATTTATTTCTGTGCCATTCAAAAGTCCTAATAATACCTATATGTAATTAGATGTGTTGTGTTAAAATGGGCCATGGAAGTTGCTAGACAGCATAACCTGATGGAAGAAATAGAAAATGCAATAGAAGTGAAGTCAATAGAAAAGATAGCAGAACTCAGAAGCAATGATGCAATTCATTTTCACAGTATGGCCTGTGAGTTTCATTTTGTTTTGTTTTTAGCACTGCAGCCTTTTAAGACCATTTGTTAATTTCCATGCCCACAGCAATCAAAGTTCACAGATACATTTTGCAGGAATCTCTTGACCTGTCAAGCATAGTGTAAGCAGTGATAAAAGGGGCTGATAAGGAGCCACAGGGTGCAAGAGAATGAATGAGTGAATGAATGAATGAATGAATGCAGAGTGAATCTAGAATTTAAGATACCCAATTCTGTCCCTCTGCAGCCACTACTCCTCAACTATACGTACTGAAAAACAGACAGGAAATATTCTCCTTTCATCTCCAGGAGTATGTGACATTGACCCCAAACACTAATACAGCTCCATGATGGACAAGACAGCTGCACAACAAATAAAGTGGTTATTGGGCACTTTTTATGACTTCTCAAAACTTTTTCAAAAATAATATTTGCCCTATAAAATTGGCAGTCTCCACTCACATTTACCAGGGCTTCTCTTAGAGAGTTCTTTATTGACTAGGTATGGATTAGGTTAGGCTTATTTGATAATTAACAGGGTCATTTGCAGGTTTCCCACAGTCCAGATTAAACTTAAATTTAATTTGGATGGATATTAAATGTTTGATGTCCCTTAAAGAGATAGAACTACTTTTATTAACTAATTTATATACTTTTTGTTGTGGACAATTATTTTAAATGACCCATAAACTATCAGAAATTGATTTAGATTTGCAATAGTGTTTCAACCAGGTAATGATCACAATCAAATTAATCCTTAATGGCAAATTAAGTACTTTGAATATATTTTAGGTATTTTTCATCACCTGTATGTGGGATGATTATCCATGACTGTATGTAACACTACCAACAAAAAGAAAGTTGATAATATTTGGAGATATAAAACATGTAATCATGTACTTACACTTGGCATAAATTTAAGTATACTGAACACATAAGGAAAGTTTGACATCAGGAACCCTTGCTGTCTAATTCAAAGATCTAACTAATAAACCGTAGGTTTTTCTAAGTGGCTAACCACAAATGAGCTAATGACATTGCTTCATGGTTGGAATATCAGTACCACATGACCTAAATTTGCTAATGTTTAGTTTATGTATTTACCTGATAAAAAGAGATACTCTAGGGCTTCCCTGGTGGCGCAGTGGTTGAGAGTCCGCCTGCCAATGCGGGGGGCACGGGTCCGTGCCCTGGTCTGGGAGGATCCCACGTGCCGCGGAGCGGCTGGGCCCGTGGGCTGTGGCCACTGAGCCTGCGCATTCAGAGCTTGTGCTCCGCGACGGGGGAGGCCACAGCAGTGGGAGGCCCGCGTACCGAAAGAAAAAAAAAAAAAGAGATACTCTAGATTTTAGAAAATTGTTAGCCTGTTATCTCTATGCTTTGAAAATAATCTGGAGATTCTTTTTCTCCTTTGTAGTAGTCTCCATAGCATACAAAATGTTCCTTTCTCTTCTTGAGAACTGTTACTACCAACACTTTCCCTTGGGAGTCTATGTTCCTCAAGCCTAGCTATAGAAATGTTTTTTCAGCTTACCTTTCACTCTTTCAAAAATAAAATAATGAAATAAAATAAAATTCACCGACCTACTGACTCTAAGGATTTTGCTTCTGTTAGAAAGTAAGAAACTGGCATACAAAACTAACAAATATGGGAACACTAAAAAGATTACAGAATTTTACATATTTTTAACAGTAACTCCAAATCTTAAAAACAGTCCACAGTCCTCATTTTCTTCTAGGCTGGCAGACGGGCATTCTGATGGATTTCATCCCTTTGTTTTTGTTCCTGAGCTTGGCACTTAGTAACTCTCAGTGCCCTTTCTGATCTTATCTTAAGGAGAGGCCTAGTTCTCCAAGAGAACTCCTTATCCCAAAATGGGGAATCGAAGCAAGCCATAGGTTTCTTCTCCCTCTGTTTCAAGGAAACAATTCATATTCCTAAGGTAATCTAGACTTCATAAACCCCATTCCCCCAGATTCTACCCTTCATAGGAATGCCATTTCCTCATAGGACATATTAAATAAATGAGAGCTTGCTTAAAAGATCTTTTGATTATTGAAAAATAATCAAAAGGTTCTACTATATGCAAAACAGGACTTCAGCTACAGTAGCATTATATTTCACGGCATTTTTATAGCAGAGTTGCAATCCTTATTTTGGATTTTTATAATAACTAAATATTTTAATCAGAGAAGGCAATATATCCTTTTATTTTTTTGCAACTTGATCATAAATACCTTTTGAAAAAATAGAAGAGTTGTAGGACTAACATATATTCTTTATAATACATCTGGATTGTTTCACTCCATCATAATTGAAACATAAATTAGGAAACAAATATGATTTGCCTTCTAGGTGGCATCTAACTATTATTGAAATCAAAAGTTTTCTACAATGTTTTGAAAATTTGAGAGCAAGCTCCTGCCTTCACTGCCATTGCCTGAGCATTTCGTGCACTGCCTCATCCTTAAGGAGGTTCACAGTCATGAAGCAGCCACCCAGTCTCCTAGTACTGTGCTATTATCTGAATGTTTGTGCCGCCCAGCGCCCCACCTAACACCCAACATGATGGTATTAGGAGGTGGGGCCTTTGTGAGGTGATTACATCCCTTATATGGGATTAGTGCCTTTATAAAAGAGACCCCACAGAGCTCCTAGCTCCTCTTCCCCCACGTTTACAGCTAGAAGGTGCCAGCTATGAGGAAGCAGTTCCTCACCAGACACCAAATCTGCTGGCATCATAATCTTGGTCTTCCTAGGCTCCAGAACTGTGAGGAATAAATGTTTGTTGTTTATAAGCCATCCAGTCTAAGGTATTTTGTTATAGTAGCCCACATGGACTAAGCCGACTGGCATGCCCTATGGTGAAAGTCAACGGCAAACTACGATGACCCAATTCCAGCAGAGCTAGTAATGTCCCAAATCCTTCAGAAATGAAGGTGGGATCATCCCACCAGATAAAGAACCACGACCAGCTGAGGTGCTTAATGAGAACAAAGGGAATACAGAATGGGTAGTAGATGAAGGCAGTTATAAATACCAGCTATAACTACAAGATCAGTTGCAGAAATGAGGACTATAATTATCCCTTATATGTTATTAATATGTTTGTGTATATACACACAACACAGAAACACACACATATATAGCAAATATATTTTTCTTCCATCTCTTCTCCCTTCTTCATACAATATAAGATATATTAACTTTACATTATGATATTTAAGTATTGTTAACTTTATGTTATAGTATTTAAACACAATGTCAAGGAGAACATCCCAACAACTTTGCATCCTTTTTTAGGGAAAAGCTAAGTACCTTTTCAGTTGTATACAGAATCGTTGTATCATGCTTGGTAGAAGAATTACTTTGTTATTTGATTTTATTTGGAGATTAAATATGGTTATGGAGATGTGTATGGAGGCCAAGCTGACAACCAGTTGTCTGTGATGATTAATTTTATGTCAAGTTAGCTAGGCGATAGTGCCCAGTTCTGCAGTCAGACACTAGTCTAGATATTGCTGTGAAGGTATTCTTTAGATGTGACTAAAATTTATAAGCAGTTGACTATAAGTAAAGCAGATTATCCTCCATAATATGGATGGGCCTCATCTAATCAGTTGAAAGCTTTTAGAGCAAAAACTGAGATTCCCCAAAGAAAAGGAATTCTGCCTCAAGAATGAAACATAGAAATTCTGCCTAAGTTTCCAGGGTGCTGGCCTGTCCTGCAAAACTTGAACTCAAGATTGCAACATCAGCTCTTACTTGAATTTCCAGGCTGCCAGCCTGCCCTACAGGTTTCAGACTTGTCAGCCCCACAATTATTATGTGAGCCCATTATTTTAATCCATCAACCTCCCTCTCCCTCCCTCTCTCGGTAGATATGTAGATAGATAGATAGATAGATAGATAGATAGATAGATAGATAGATAGATAGATAAACAGATAGAATAGACAGAATAGCTAGAGAGAGAGATATCCTACTATAATCTTACTATATCTTTTAGAATATAAATTCAAATCCTTTGAGGGCAATAGCTACCTTATTTGACCTCTATAAGGGCTTTTCACATTTTCACAGAAGAAATTCAGGTAATGTCTACTAACGATGGTCCAGTTTTTTATGAAGCCACTCCCACTCTAGGAAGTTATAAAAATGACTTTAATTTACTCTTGTAAATACTATATATATTGCTTTGGCATAATATGTACTCTGAAAAGACTTGCCTGGTAAACTTTATAAAGCTCTAAATAGTCTAGAAAATGATCTTATAAAGTCCAAAGCCAGATTGTTTCTCCCACTGGATAATTCTATAAAGAACAATAAAGAAGGAGACATAACTATCCTCCGACCTATACCACATTTTAAAGAAAATAAAAGGGGAGGGAGCATCACTTCTGCAACACAATGATAGACAAAATGAAAGCACCACTGCTTTTGCATTTTTCTAAATGTTGTGGGTTACAGTTATTTCCTCCATGGTTGAAGCTACTTTTTTGACTGAAGCTCCAGCAGACAGCTGTGTGATGCTTTTCTTAAGCTTTTAGTTTTCTGCTTCCATCCATTTCTCAATCTTACCTACAGTCTTTCTTCAAGCAAGTAACTAATACACAGTGAAATATAAAAGGAAAAGCAGATATGAGAAGAGTCATAAGCAGGCTGGGAAACTATTAAATTATATAAAATATGCAAGGACAAGACCTAGCAAAAGAAGAGGCCAAGTGGCTGACAAGGTGAATAGCCTGTCAGCCTTGCCAAGCTGGAAACTCAGCTTTGCCACTGAAATCTCAGTTTTGCCTGTTCAGAAACTCAGCGGCATCAGTTCACCCAGGAATGGTCAAATTTTAGTGAATGTGTCCCCAACCTACAGAGAATTAGCCATGAGTCAGACACTGGATAAGATGCCAAATTGATGCCTCAAGGCGTGAGTGCTAGGCTGACTGGGACAAAGGGTCAAATCAAGTCATCTTGGGTTAATAAACAATAGCAGTGTTGAATGGTAGGCAACAAGGAAGACAGAGTCAAGGTAGACAAAATTACCAACAGAAAAGTTAAGGTCAAGAGTAAGTAAAATGTAAGTGCCAAGCATGAAACCAGATTCATTTGGGTAAGGGAACTTTAAAGGAAGGTTAAAACTGAAAGGGGCATCGGAAGGGTCCTTTGTAAAGTTGAGTAGATAACACATGGCTTTCTCTCAGAGATTATGAAGGCTTAAATACACTTTTGTCTCGACTGCAACCTGGCTTCCATGAGGCAGCCGTATTTACAGTCATATTTATTGCTAACATATGATGCCTGTATTAGTTTCCTATTGCGCCTATAACAAATTATCACAAATTTTACGCTTAAAACAGCACAAGTTTGTTATCTCATAGTTTTGTACGTCAAATGTCTGAGTGGGCTTGACAGGTCTCTCTGCTCTGGGTTTCATAAGGCTAAAAACCAAGGTATTAGGTTCTGGGAAGAATCCTAGCTCATTCGGCTTGTTGGTAGAACCCAGCGCCCTGCTGTCTGTTGTAGGACTAAGGTTTCTGCTTCCTTTCTGGCTGTCTGCTGGCGCCTACTCTTCGTTTTGGGGCCTCTCTCCAGTCCTCACACAAGGCTGGCCCTCCATTGCAGAACCAGAAACAGTGTGGAATCCTTCTCACGCTTGGCACCTCTCCGACTTCCCTTTTCCCCACATCTCTCTTCTGCTTCCTCTTCCACTGCATCTCTCTGACTCCATTCAGAAAAAATTCTGTGCTATAAAATCTCATGTGATTATATTGGGCCCAACCAGATAATCCAGGATTTCTCTATTTTGAGGTCCTTAACCTTAACTACATGGGCAATTAGGGCATCGACATTGGTGGGTTGGCGGGGGCATCATTCTGCCTACCACATTGCCCATACTTTATTATTTTGCTGGCTAGATTGTTCATTTTCTAACTTTCACTATGGCATTTGCCTGAGAAGCTCAGAGCTATCCTGTTTCTTAGGAGATACTAAAAATCAGAGGTTTGCTGAGAAAAATGTATGATCTTGCTACACATAAGAGTTGGAGAGTCTTCAGGGATATTATCAGTGAGCTATAGCAGTCTGATGAAATACCTTTGTATATTATAAGGTTATTCCTATGAAGGCTACTACAAACCACTGTGAGCCTGTCAGGGCAACTAGGTACATTTGTGCAGGTTGTGCCCTGCACAAATGCCCAGCTGAGGGGCTGGAATCTAGCCAGTGCTCTACCTGCCAAGTGCTGTCTTGGCAGTGCCCAGAGAAAGCAGTGCTACCAGGGTTTACTGAAGCCCTGGAGCTTCCTCCCTCAGTAGTACTGGGTGACAGTCTGACACATTCTTATTCAGCAACTCTCTTTTCTCACCCTTGGGATGCCCAGCCCTCTTCTCTTTATTCTTGTCATTCAATTCTGTCTTCCTCATTTCACGATACTGTCCTAAAATATCTCAATTCCCCAAAGTAGAGCGTTTTTTCATTGATTACATTGTATTTTAGCTTGGCTTTTTCCTGATACCATCTAAGTAGACACTGTAAATTTATAAGTAATATTTCTTCACACCACATTTTAGGGTTTACTATTTCTCGGAAGATGTCTTCAAGAGGGTTCATTACTCCCGCTCTGCAGGAATTCCTATAAAGCTCAATCAAAGAGGGGGGCCGTTCCTGATGAAATCGTTTTCCTCTCTAGACTTATTTCTACTGTATGGCACAGTTCAACTTAGTCTCAAAACTACGCAGTGCTATTAACTGTAATTTTAGTTCTCCAGTATTTATTCATATGAACCAGGCACTTATGGATACGTTCACCTTACATTAACTGAATATTAGAACATGTCATTTTAAATACTTTAATATAAATATTAATATTTCCTTTTTCAGCATTGACTGTTTTTATCTATCTGATTTTAATGGGCTGTAAAAATCTTTTTAATTTTTGTGAAATTTTTAAAGGTTAAATGTATTTTTGAAAGACTGGAGAAAAAAGATTGACACAATTTTATTTAGTAGTGCTGAGATCTGGGTCATTCGGATTTGACTAGCATAGAACGTAATAGCTTTCACTACTCTGCATAGCTCAGCTGGTATTCCCCACACACTACACGTGTCTGCATCATTCCTTCTTCTAACATGCACAGTGTCTCCACCACTTTTCCTTACCCCATCTACTTTCCACCTCTAGAGCTACTGAAATTAAAAATATTCTTCAAGATCTAGCTCTAATACCACTCCCTCCATGAAGATTTCCTCACTCATTCTACCTAAATGTGAGCTCTCATCCCTCTGAATTCCTTCAGCTCTTATAGTTTTGGTTCTTTTACTTTTATAGTATTAATCAGAGGACACTGTATCATAATTTTTTCTGAGCATATGGTATCTTGGTTTCTCCAAACAATGGATTGAAATTCCTGCCATGTTTTTTCATGACTACATGAAAGATTTGAGACTGTTCTGTTGATATTGTTGACAAACCTATGAAAGTATATGAATTTCTGTGGCAGATTTTAATCTGATCGCATGCAAAATTGACCTTAGTTCAGGTTACAAGTTCTTTAAGACTTACTAATAAGTATCTTTGATAATTTTTCTGTAAAAAAGCCAGAATATTGTCATGCACTTGATGGCTATACAATGAACACTTGGTAGGAAATAACACTATGAAGTATTTTATTCATTTTTAAAACAAAATTTCAGAAAGAAGTTGAGATTCCAACAATATATTGCCATCAACAGAACAATATTAGAATTCTGTACTGTCATCCTTAAATGACAAGGTGATACCATACTACCACTGCTACTACTGATAATATTAGCAAGTTCTTCTATGTGTATACAATTTGCCAGGCACTGCTCTAAGTGCTTTTTATGTATTAACTCATCTGACCCTTACAACCATCCTAGGATGTCATTATATTTGCTATTCTAACCTCAAGAAGAGAAAACTAAGACAGGAAGAAGTTTGGTAATTTGTCAGAGATCACACAGCTAACCAATGGTAGAGCCAGTAGTTGAAGCCAGGCAGTCTGTTTCCAGAGACTGTGCTCTGAATCACCAGGCTATATACTAAGTGGAAACACTTTTTTCTTTCATTTATGGACCATTTCCAGCAGTCTGGAACCATGGCTACATCAGCATTTAACAATGAGTTGTTAGTGCTGAAAACTAAATCTGAGTTGCTGGGAGTTTCACAGGCACAGACGACTGTATAGTCAAATGCTTTTGGAAAATGCCACACTAAATAAATACTTCTTTCATAGACTCTGTGATAAACAGAATACAACTTAAGAAACTGACAGATGGCCTAATACAGTTGTTCTGTAACTGGCTGTCCTCATTCATTCCCTAAGAGATTGTTAAAGTACACACAGACACACACACACAGATTTCTGTCAAGTTCCAATCAAGAACAACTACATTAGATCCTGGTTGGGTGCTCAATCGGTAGGTTCAATTACAGCTATAGATTTCAGAGTTCTAACTGGTAGAATTCACCTCACTGTAAGTTTATCTACGCTTCACATTCCACAAGCAGGTTTTATAGTAAAAGAAATAACTAATGCCATTTCCCATTATTATTCCATTAATTCCAGCTATTTCAAAATGCAATTATTCTTTATATTTATTAATTAGTTCATTATAATATGGAGATTTCTAATCAGAAGCTTATAATAGTCTTGTACAGCTGAAACCATTTAGAAGGAAACTTAGCAAGACTCAGTACTAACTAAAATAAAGCTAGTACTTTAATCTATGTAGACCATTTCATTAATTGTGAGTGTTACACATTTGCTGTATGTCTAATTCATATGTTGTATATGTTTTTCAGGCAATTTTCAACCTGTCTACTCTCTCTTTGAGATTTAGAAATAGAAAACATAAGAAAAAGTGGGGCATCGCACATATCTATATCTTAAGAATTTTTTTCTTCTAAAAGCACATACTTAATAAGCATCAGAAATGCCACATTAAAGTGAAGCAGCAATCCTCTTGTTTTAAGGAAATGGAAAAGTTCATTAGCAAAGCAATTAAGACACTATTATTGTCCTACTTATATGTCCATTTTGTTCATACGCTTGTGGTTGAATCTCATTTCTCCAGGCAGTGGATACAACTGTTTTCGGTGTTTTTCCATTGCTTCACAAGGGGTTTATGAGAATATTTTATCAATAGTAATGGCAGACCCAGAAACATACATATCTATGTATAAGACTCTAACCTGGATTAGTAAATGATTGATTTTAGTTTAGAATGCTAGAGGCATTAAAATTTATAAGAAAATAAATGATAAACCAATTTATGGAAAGAGGCTAAAATACTTCATTAAATGCAGCCTTTATAAAACTTTTATTTTTGAAAGGATATTTTACTGGAGTAAATTTCCCAACTTTTAAACACATTTCCTAATTTCTATTGCCTGTGAGTTTTACTTTCTTTGACTGGAAGTTTATTCAAAGAAAGAAATAACATATTTTTAAAAATCTTTCAATATCACCAATTGAGCATCTGTTCCCTCACAGGTGTGTGTGTGTGTGTGTGCACACACAGATAGACGTGGCTTTCATCTTTTTGTGATTCTTATCAGAAGAGGGGCAAGAAACTTCAAAACTTCAAAAGATCCACTGGCATTCAGTGGTTGGAAAAACTAGTAATTCAGGGTTTATTGTTAAATCAAGAGTTTGCTTTAGGCTTGAGGGCAGCTTCTGTGTTACTGAGTTCACTGTCTAAAGAAAAATTGACTAAAGAAGCCTTCAAGTCCATCATGAAATAAGCAGAAAGCAGTTGAAAAGAACTGCTGAAAATTATATATAAAGCCCAACATTTGACAGATTCTCTGTGAAAAGTGAGGCACTGTCTCAAAGGTGTGTCTCATGTCAAGAGGACTATAACAGAGAAAATCACATATTGAGTAAGACAAATGAAGAGGGCTTAATCCTCCCTCTCTCCCTCCCAGGCTTAGGTCGGCCAACAAATATTTACTAAGCATCTATGAAGTGTCAAATCATAACAGTGAACAAGACACACACACCCTGGCCTCAGGCTTTTCACATCTTGTCTTACGCTACAGCCAGGCAACCCTCCCACTAGACTGTAAGCCGCTTCAGGACAAGAAGTGTGCTTTGTTTATTTTAACCACCCCTCATGTGTTAGATAGTACCTACACATAATATGTGATCAACACATTTGTCTAATTTGTTGTCAACTTGAACCACCCAGCCACCCAACCTGGAAGTTTCAAGTAACTAAATTTCCCATATCCCTTCACATTCAATCAATAAACTGATCCCATCAGTTATACTTTCTAATTAGCACTAAACCCTCTCCCCCATTCTATGTTTGCTCTTGCATTTTCTTTGTTCACATCAAATCATTTACTTATGGATGAGTTGGTATCTATACTCCCAAGTCTTGTTTATCTCTAGTCCATCTTCTTCACTGGTGAACCAGTTCTTCATCTAAGCAGAAACAATTATTTTAAAAATTGGTATAGGGCTTCCCTGGTGGCGCAGTGGCTGAGAGTCCGCCTGCCGATGCAGGGGACACAGGTTCGTGCCCCAGTCTGGGAAGATCCCACATGCCGCGGAGCGGCTGGGCCCGTGAGCCATGGCCGCTGGGCCTGCGCGTCCGGAGCCTGTGCTCCGCAATGGGAGAGGCCACAATAGTTAGAGGCCCGCGTACCGCAAAAAAAAAAAAAAAAAAAAAAAAAAA
>NW_020838007.1:11351192-11375562 GCF_003676395.1 Aethalodelphis obliquidens
GGGGGAAAGGGAGGGTGGGATGAATTGGGAGATTGGGATTGACATATATACACTATGGATACTGTATATAAAATAGATAATTAATGAGAACCTACTGTGTAGCACAGGGAACTCTACTCAGTGCTCTGTGGTGACCTAAACGGGAAGGAAATCCAAAAAAGAGGGGATATATGTATACATAGAGCTGATTCACTTTGTTGTACAGCAGAATCTAACACAACATTGTAAAGCAACTATACTCCAATAAGAAATAAATAAATAAAGCAATCTGCAGGGTCAGTGCTGTGTGAGGACATCCTGCCTGAAGCTCCACAAGCCATCCTGTGGCCATGATGGGGCGGGGGTTACTGCTGACCATACCCCTAAGATACCAGAACGGAAAGATGGAGAGAAGCCAGGGTTCTTTCAGATATCCTTAAATGCTAAGCCAATCTTGGAAGCTGCCTATCTCCAGGCATCTTTTTTTTTTTCCTCCAGCCTTCTTAATAAATGATATTTAAAAACACATATAAAAACTATCCTATTGTTTAAGCCACACAAAAAAAGTCCTGCTTTAAACTTTTAATAGGCCCCACAGACTATGCAATAAAATCTCAAGGTCTTCCTTTGCCTGTCCCTTTACTCTTTTGATTTAAATACTTTAATTTTTGTTGTTTATAGAAATGTGATCAGGAATAGACTAGAGAGAAAAGATTGTAAAATATTATAAACAGGACCACTGTGTCTTTCATTGTCCTCCATAAAGACCAATAAATGCGTATGTAAGTAAAACCATCAAAATATGCAGAAGTTTTACTTATTCACTTTTATTCATTTGTTTATGTGCCTATTTTCTCTGGACTGACAATTGCATTAACATAATTCACAACAATACATAACAGTAAGCTTATCCAATGTCTTTGTGATTTAAACAAAAAACAAGAACATGTTATTCTAGAGCAAAGAAAGCAATCTCTGCGATGAGCTATACAGAGAAGGATGAATTTCTCTTCATTGGATTATCATTTAAGAGAGCCTGTTTCTCTGTTAAATAGTTTGACATAAGTAGACAGTTTTAAATGGACAGGAGTTCCTTACACTGCAGGCAACAGCCTTATTTATCAGAAAAGTGCAAAGCATATGCCAAGAGAGGACAACATATTCAGCTGGAACACTGGGTACATGGAGGGGTGTGCTGGAGGTCAGAAGAGTCTGAGGAACAAGACTATAGAGGACCTTTAATATCCAGCTGGGGCACTTGAAATATGTTGTCTGAGCACCATAAGAGGCTTTTGACTGATGTGATTAGAGTGTCCTAAAGAGATTACTGAATCTTGGATATGAGGAAGAATTGCTTGAAGTCAGTCGAACTGGTGGCAAAAAAACAAAAACAAAACAAACAAAAACACCAAAATAAGGATACTGAACTACAACGAAGTTTATTTTTGACAGTCATTAAAATAGAATTGACTCTGCCCCTGCCTTTTGGGCAGGGTGGCTTAATGAAAATATGGACAGGGCAAATAGTGACCAGGCCTGGAGCCAGGAAAAATAGAAAGAAGATAGCCATGGAGGTCAATTATAGTGGTCTTTGCAGTCCAATTGTTATCATTAAGTAGGATGTGATGTTTAGTGGCTTCACTCCTCTAAGAGCTGTGTGCATCAGTGTGACCTGAGATCTGATATCCTCCATCCTTCAGGCTCCATAGACTCATATCTTCTCAATGAAATATTTACTTTTCATTTGTAGTATAGTGGCTGTCACATCTATCTTTAATTCAAAGAATTATCCTTTGTGATGCAGCTTTTATTCCCTTTCCCTTTTATTCCCTTTTGAGTTTCATTGTACTTAGGTAAAGTCATTGCCGGTGGTTGAATGACTTGAATGTGGAGGTCAATAGTAAATTTCCACCATCCTAACAATCATTCAGGAAAGAACTAATGTGACTCACTGACTCAGATTCTGTAAATCTTTTTGTCATTATCACTACATTACCACAGATAGCTTGACATAGTTTCATACCACAACATTGCTTATTTATTAGCTTTTTCACTACAAAAAAAAAAAATCACTATGGTTTGAGTTTCAAAGTTACATAAAATTTGGTATACATTTTATAAGGAAAAATAAAGTCACATTTTATTTGACAAAAATTATTTATACTGCCTTTGAAAAACGTTTTTAAAAATGAAACAAATTGAGGTTAACAAAGTAGTAAAAAAAACTCTATAGAACTTCTGGTCATGTTTAGGTTTCAATACAGTCTCTTTAAAATAACTTTTGATAAATCTGAATAGAACAGAGGATGTAGAGTTTTAACATTAAAGAATTATAAACTCTAGGCAAGAATGTGCAAGATTTAAAAAGCAATTTCTTTAGTCACTGAAAAAATCAGGTGGCTCCCTGGGAAACAACCAGAAACAACTAACTCAGTATAAATCTGCTATTCAGGGTTTCCAAAAATGGATGCATTCTCAATATGTCATGGTAAATATACAACTCAAAATCCTAATGTATATGGTACATACTAGGAATTCAGTAAATGTATTTTAATTGAATAGAGGAATGTGTAACTATAGCAAAAAAACAGATCTCTAACTTGACCACTGCAATACATATATCTACCATACCAATCTCTTCTATTATGTTCTGCAAAGATATAAAGTTATAATACTAAATATTTTCATAGCATTTTAATGTGTATAAAGTCTTCCTCATATGTGTACATTTTCATCTTTGCGAAAATAAATCTCTAAGTAAATTAGTAGGAATTTCATTTTCTAGCAATATGGCAAAAAATGTGCAGAGAACTACCTTTTGATATAGAACACACAGAGAAAATATATTCATAATATATTTTAAAGCCTAGCTGGCTGTTGAGGAAAACTATAAAAGGCTACAGTCCTTCAAAAGGGGTAACTAAACTCCAGAGTAAATGACACCATTTTCCTTGAAGATATCTGCCAATTCCTACTGATGTGGAGCTTTGATTTTTTGCAAAATAACAAGCCTGGGTCCAAGCAGATTGGGAGGCAGGTCAGATGATGTGATGGTTAATTTTATGTGTCAACTTACTGGATGAAGGGATGCCCAGTTAGCTGGTAAACCATTATTTCTGGGTGTGTCTGTGAAGGTGTTTCTGGAAGAGATTAGCATACGAAATCAAACTGAGTAAATCAAAATGCCTTCCTTAATATGAATAGGCATCATCCAGTTTGTTCAGGGTCAGAATAGAACAAAAAGGTGAAGGAGGGACAAATTTACTCTCTCTGCTTGAGCTTAGATGTGAAGTTTCTCCTGCCCTGGGACATCAAAGCTCTTGTTTCTCAGACTTTCAGATTTAGATCAGGACTTACACCAAAAATGAACTGATTCAAAAGATGACTTTCATAGCAGATTAAACACAGATGAAGAGAAAATTAGTAAAGTGAAGTGCTCAAAACTAACTTTAGATATCAGGGAAACACCACTTAATACCTCAATGAGATACTACTACATATTCACTACAATGACTTCTTCCCAGAAATAGTAATGTATGGGGAGCAGTTTAGCAATGAATAATCAGTGTAACTTATGCGCACCCACAATACTGAAATTCTACTCTTGCTTATACACTCTAGAAAAACCATTGCATATGGACAACCAGAAGACGTGAATAAAAAGCACAGTGAAAACAACACTAGTAAAAGGGCCCAGATCACTAGTACCAATGAAATTAGACAGATATAATCACTCGTGTTCTCTAGTAAGAAGTTTGGATAGCAGGAAGTCTGTTCTGTTTCTTTCCAGTTGAGAGGACAATCTATACCTCTCCATGGAGTTTACAGCCAGCTGTGGTCTGCCCAAAACCCAGACACACAGTAGAAAGTCTAGCTTATCTACAACACAGAGCTATCGTTTCCTCCTCTTTCCTCTCCTCTTTCCCTACCTCCAGGCCCGCTGCTAGTTGACCCTGAAATTATTAAGTGGTAGAGCCAGGATGGGAACCTAGGCTCCTGGTCTCTAGAATCTGTACCCTGAACCGCTATGATACACATCTTCAGATGCAAGTCCAACATGTGGTACCTATGTTTTCAACATTAAATGGCTTAGCATTGTTTACAGACAAAATCCAAACAACTCAACATGGCTCACGAAGCCTACAGGATATGTTCCCACCCACCCCTCCGCACTATCCCACTTTCATTCCCCACCTCAGAGTGCTTCACTGCTCTGTTTCACCAAAACACCCACTGCCTGTCCTTGCCTCACATATGTTATTCCCTCTACCATGTAAACTGTCCCCTCTCTTCCTTACCTGGCTAACCCCTTGAGATAATTTAGAACACAAATTAGATGTCACTTCTCCAAGAAGTCTCCCCTGGGTCCTCTAAGACTGGGCTGTGTGGCAGGCTAGGTCAAGTGCAGCCACATTACACCTTGTACAGAACTGTAACAATATGGTTTATTCACTCCTTTTTATCTCCTACTTCAGGGACAGGAAGTCTCTACGTCTGTCTGACTGCAGAGGTAGCCTGGGATTAGCACATCTCTTAATATGTAGTAAGTGCTTTAAAATACTGGCTGAATTAATAATAAATGAGAGGATAGGAAATGAAGAAAATAAACATTCACATTATGATTATGGGTCTCTATCTTTGTTTCTATGAGTCCTAGCTTAATGGGAAAAATCTCAAATATTGAGTACCACAGAGCACATGCATTCTTGGGTTCTACTTTCATCGCTGGAAATGGGAAGAAATGAAAGGCAAGGTGCTTCTTATGTTGCAAAGCCCTTCCAAGGAAGTGAGAACAAAACAAATCTGAAGGAACTCTTTACATCTGTCAGTCATAAAAATACAATGGAAAGTATGAACTGTTTTCATAAGAAAGTGTGTTTGAATTGAAAAGGCTAAGAATTCACTAAAACTTAAACTTTTCTCCCATATAAAAGTCTTGTCTTTAAGTCCTGATGTTTTCATAACTTTGTAATTAACTAAAGAAAATGTATATGAATGATTTGAAGGGAAATAACTTGGAGAAACAACATATTCTTGAAAGGATTACTTGGGAAAGAAAAAATTGAAGAAATGCCTCATCAAAAAATGCCTGGGTCTCAAAAACTTTTTTTTTTAATACTTTGTTGCAACTACTTCTGACCCTGGTACTAGCAGCCCCTGGGCTACATTTTTTAAATGCACCTTGATACCAAAGTAGCCACTATGGGAAGACACCAAAATGCTAAGCAAAACTGCGGCCACAAAGAAAATGTTATTCTTGATACATACAGGTGAAGCATTTTCCGTACTTGGCAACTTAGCTTGCCTTGATACTCATTTGAACAAACTCCACAGCTGTTCACCTCTGCTCACTTAACCAGAACATTCCGGCTCTCTTTCAACAATCAATAAAGTCCTCTCGTTCATGACATGAATGGCATCAACCCTGAAATCTGGGCCTTTCAAGAGCTTTGAACTAGAAATTGGAACAGAATGTAAAGTCCTTCTCTACTCCTGACACCCACTGGATCACTGGAGTGTTTCCCTCACGTTCATGATTAGCCTCCATGAAAGATGTTTCTCTTGTTTTGAAAAAAAAAGGTAAATTTCAATCACAGAAACACTGACAAGAAGGAGATCTTTCACAGCTTAACTCCTTCACTATAAATTTTTGACATTATTCATAAAGTAAATCTTTGCACTGAACTCTGTAGATTTTGATTATGGTTGTTCTAAAAAAAATTATTATTATTTTTTTTAAACCAAGCTTCTCCCTCTGCAGAAGGAAATTGCAGGAGAAAATCTCTGAACTTTCTAATGTTAGAGTATTGTCTCTGCAAGGTGGAGTCAAATTTAACACAGCCTTCTCAATTTCTCCACAGCATGATCTGCAGATACTTCAAAACACTGAACTCTGGCAGTTTAAGCTCAGAGCTTAAAATTGAATATGCAGACCCTGAAGAAGATGGTCTTGTTGACTTGAGTAAAGGAAAAGATTGCACATGAATTCAGCACAGTATGTCTTGCAAAATTATGTTTTCTACCTGACCCAACCTACCTGTGTTTGCAGATTAAGAGGCAGACCAAAAGTGACAGCTGCCATGGACATCTCGATCTCAATTTCTCAGGGGGACAAAAACAATACTGAACTAAAGCAAGAAGCTGCTACCAATTATTCAGTTTTCCCTTGTAATTCCTGAAGTGATTGGAAAAATAGAAAATGATCCCATTTTTACTGATACTGATTTTAAAAAGAAAAGCACTCCTTTAAAATACCTCTGTTGATATTTCTGTAACACATAGATTCAAGGTACATGGCATATCTGCCTTGCCTCCAGTAATGAGCCTGGTCCCAAGAGATGGCTCTTCAGAGTCAGCAGAGATTCTGCATTGTCATAATGCATGGCACAACAGTGACTGCTGGGAAAATTAGATTAATTTTAAATTATTTAAAAATTTAATTTAAAATTATCCAAATTTTAAAGGGTTTAATGTTTCTCAAGAACTTGTCTAGTTAGGAAAACTACATATAAGTTATGTTCTAGTTTGAAGACTAGGAATTTTACTAAAAGAAAATCAATTGCTGCTTGTGAGAAAAGTCAGATATTGAATAAATGTTTAAGTAATACTGCTTTGAAAGAGCAACAATTTATTTGCCTCCAATGGTGCCCTTTAACTCATCTGGGCTGACTTCTCTGCCCAAGAAAACTACGAAAATCTGGTTCTATTACCAACTATGCAGCTTAGAATGTCGGAGAGTGTGATTACCTAAAACATCACAGTTTAACCATATTTTTGTTGTTGTTCCTTAAAGTTTGGGTTCCATGTTTCAGCACTTCTCAGAAATGTTGTAAAGTGGAAAGAGTCCTGATTGATGCTGCCCTATATATATCACCCTGTATGTCTGTAATGGCACCTGATGACAAATTCAGTTGTGCAACAGTGTTACGGTCTTTGACACTCATAGATTAATTCATTCTGCATATATTTTTGTGCCATTTTCATGTTTCAGGTACTGTGCTTAGTATCATGCAAATTAAATATCCCAAATCATCTGGGTGTCAAAACTAACATGCACTTTGCCATATCAAAGATGACTTTTCAATTTTCACCACCTATTCAAGCCAAAACTCAACAATTTTCTTATTGAACGTTACCTAGAAGCAAAGTTAAATTTTGCATTATTCTATCTGCAGAATTTAAATTTATGTTTTTCTTATTTTTTGCCATGAATTTTTTCTTAGAAAAAAATAAAAGAAACAATTTTTTACAAAGAACAAAGTTTCACTACATATTGCCCTGGTGAAATAAATTTTCAGTAGAATAAAATACACTATATGCTAAATTTTTTATATATATGGTTAAGTGGACTTCTTAAGGTGAAGTCTATGACTTTTAACTGATGCTCATAAAGATTATGATTCATAAAAGGTGAAAACCACAGCTCTATAGTTATGACATTTAAGGTCTTTAGAAAGAATTCACCTAACAAATGGAAAACAGTAAAGAAATTTCAAGCAAACCTTCAACTTAGAAAATCATATCAATAAATGTTCCACTCACCATTCTCCAAGATAGACCATATCTTGGGTCACAAGTCATGCCTTGGTAAATTTAAGAAAATTGAAATCATATCAACTACCTTTCTGACCACAATGCTATGAGAGTAGATATCAATTACAGGGAAAATATCTGTAAAAAACACAAACACACAGAGGCTAAACAATACACTACTTAATAACCAAGAGATAACTGAAGAAATCAAAGAGGAAATCAAACAATACCTAGAAACAAATGACAAGGAAAACATGACGACCCAAAACATATGGGACGCAGCAAAAGCAGTTCTAAGAGGGAAGTTTATAGCAATACAATCCTACCTTAAGAAACATCTCAAATAAACAACCTAACCTTACACCTAAAGCAATAAGAGAAAGAACAACAACAAAAAACCCTGAAGTTAGCAAAGGGAAGAAATCATAAAGATCAGATCAGAAATAAATGAAAAAGAAATGAAGGAAATGATAGCAAAGATCAATAAAACTAAAACCTGGTTCTTTGAGAAGATAAACAAAATTGATAAACCATTACCCAGACTCATCAAGAAAAAAAGGGAGAAGACTCAAATCAATAGAACTAGAAATGAAAGAGGAGAAGTAACAACTGACACTGCAGAAATACAAAAGATCATGAGAGATTACTACAAGCAACTCTATGCCAATAAAATGGAAAACCTGGAAAAAAGGGACAAATTCGTAGAAATGCACAACCTTCTGAGACGGAACCAGGAAGAAATAGAAAATATGAACAGACCAATCACAAGCACTGAAATAGAAACTGTGATTAAAAATCTTCCAACAAACAAAATACCAGGACCAGATGGCTTCACAGGCGAATTCTATCAAACATTTAGAGAAGAGCTAACACCTGTCCTTCTTAAACCCTTCCAAAATATAGCAGAGGGAGGAACACTCCCAAACGCATTCCACGAGGCCACCACCACCCTGATACCAAAACCAAAGATGTCACAAAAAAAGAAAACTACAGACCAATATCACTGATGAACATAGATGCAAAAATCCTCAACAAAATACTAGCAAACAGAATCCAACAGCACATTAAAAGGATCATACACCATGATCAAGTGGGGTTTATCCCAGGAATGCAAGGATTCTTCAATATATGCAAATTAATCAATGTGATACACCATATTAACAAATTGAAGGAGAAAAACATTAAGATCATTTCAACAAATTTCAACACATATTTATGATAAAAACCCGCCAGAAAGTAGGCATAGAGGGAACTTTCCTCAACATAATAAAGGCCATATATGACAAACACACAGCCAACATCATCCTCACTGGTGAAAAACTGAAACCATTTCCACTAAGACCAGGAAAAAGACAAGGTTGCCCACGCTCACCACTATTATTCAACATAGTCTTGAAAGTTTTAGCCACAGCAATCAGAGAAGAAAAAGAAATAAAAGGAATCCAAATCAGAAAAGAAGAACTAAAGCTGTCACTGTTTGCAGATGACATGATACTATACAAAGAGAATCCTAAAGATGCTACCAGAAGACTACAAGAGCTAATCAATGAATTTGGTAAAGTAGCAGGATACAAAATTAATGCACAAAAATCTCTTGCATTCCTATACACCAATGATGAAAAAACTGAAAGTGAAATTAAGAAAACACTCCCATTTACCACTGCAACAAAAAGAATAAAATACCTAGGAATAAACCTACCTAAGGAGACAGAAGACCTGTATGCAGAAAATTACAAGACACTGATGAAAGAAATTAAAGATGATACAAATAGATGTAGAGATATACCATGTTCTTGGATTGGAAGAATCAACATTGTGAAAATGATGATACTACCCAAAGCAATCTACAGATTCAATGCAATTCCTATCAAACTACCACTGGCATTTTTCACAGAACTAGAACAAAAAATTTCACAATTTGTATGGAAATACAAAAGACCCCGAATAGCCAAAGCAATCTTGAGAAAGAAAAACGGATCTGGAGGAATCAAGCTCCCTGACTTTAGACTATACTCCAAAGCTACAGTTATCAAGACAGTATGGTACTGGTACAAAAACAGAAAGATAGATCAATGGAACAGGATAGAAAGCCCAGAGATAAACCCACGCACATATGGTCAGAGATAAACCCACGCACATATGGTCTGCTTATCTTTGATAAAGGAGGCAAGAATATACAGTGGAGAAAAGACTGACTCTTCAATAACTGGTGCTGGGAAAACTGGACAGCTACATGTGAAAGAATGAAATTAGAACACTCCCTAACACCATACACAAAAATAAACTCAAAATGGATTAAAGACCTAAATGTAAGGCCAGACACCATCAAACCCTTAGTGGAAAACATAGGCAAAACACTCTATGACATAAATCACAGCAAGATCCTTTTTGACCCACCTCCTAGAGAAATGGAAATAAAAACAAAAATAAACAAATGGGACCTAATGAAACTTCAAAGCTTTTGCACAGCAAAGAAAACCATAAACAAGACCAAAAGACAACCCTCAGAATGGGAGAAAATATTTGCAAATGAAGCAACTGACAAAGGATTAATCTCCAAAATATATAAGCAGCTCATGCAGCTCAATAACAAAAAAACAAACCACCCAATCCAAACATGGGCCAAAGACCTAGACATTTCTCCAAAGAAGATATACAGACTGCCAACAAACACATGAAAGAATGCTCAACATCATTAATCATTAGAGAAATGCAAATCAAAACTACAATGAGATATCATCTCACACCGGTCAGAATGGCCATCACAAAAAAATCTACAAACAATAAATGCTGGAGAGGGTTTGGAGAAATGGGAACCCTCTTGCCCTGTTGGTGGGAATGTAAATTGATACAGCCACTATGGAGAACAGTATGAAGGCTCCTTCAAAAACTAAAAATAGAACTAACATACGACCCAGCAATCCCACTACTGGGCATATACCCTGAGAAAACCATAATTCAAAAAGAGTCATGTACTAAAATGTTCACTGCAGTTCTACTTACAATAGCCAGGACATGGAAGCACCCTAAGTGTCCATTAACAGATGAATGGATAAAGAAGATGTGGCACATACATACAAAGGAATATTACTCAGCCATAAAAAGGAACGAAACTGAGTTATTTAGTGAGGTGTATGGACCTAGAGACTGTCATACAGAGTGAGGTAAGTCAGAAAGAGAAAAACAAATACTGTATGCTAACACATATATATGGAATCTAAAAAAAAAGAAAAAATAAAATGGTCAGAAGAACCTAAGGGCAAGATGGGAATAAAGATGCAGACCTACTAGAGAATGGACTTGAGGATACGGGGAGGGGGAAGGGTGAGCTGGGACAAAGTGAGAGAGTGGCATGAACATATATACACTACCAAAGGTAAAATAGATAGGTAGTGGGAACCATTCGCATAGCACAGGGAGATGAGGTCGGTGCTTTGTGACCCCCTAGAAGGGATGGATAGGGAGGGTGGGAGGGAGGGAGACACAAGAGGGAAGAGAGATGGGTATATATGTATATGTATAACCGATTCACTTCGTTGTAAAGCAGAAAGTAACACACCATTGTAAAGCAATTATACTCCAATAAAAACGTTAAAAAAAAGTTCCACTCACTACCATATACATATTTAAAGAATCATTTGATACAACTTTCAATATATGAGACATCTCCAGAAATTCCTTAAAACAAATGATAGTGCACAGCATAGTTCTATGTGCTTTTTAATAAAACACATAGCATTCCTATTATTAAACCTTCCTTTTATTTAAAAATACCTGGAACATTTTCCAGTATTTAAAATCTGCACGTTTAGTAGCTCATGAAGAACTGACAGTATTGAAAGTGTTTTAAGTGTTTCAGAGTTCTAATTTTTCATCATTAATCTTCATCATCACTATGTCCAAAAGATACGCTGACAATGTATATTAAAAGCTCTGGCTAAGTCGCCTTAAACTTTGCCATATATGTTTTATATATTTTTTTGCAGTGCTATTTTAATGCAGACTTTTATTAGAATCAAATTCAATTTTTGACAGTGAATTTATTTCAACTCTTTGCAAATTGGCCCTGATCATCTCATTAATATCAATGAAATTTTAAAATCCTTTTTATTAAAACAGACTTGTGTATATTCTGAAGGCATCTTATATGAATTTCATGAGGAAACTGGTAACAATCACCAGATTCTGCAACATTCAGTTCCTCATTATTCCAATGATTGACTTCTGAATTTTCAATCATTTATAGGAATCGACTGTAAACTCAGAAATTGAAGTGTGCCCTTTAATTTTAGCTTAATCTGTGATTTCTAACAACATGAGAAAACTCATAAATGCATAATCACAGAATAAATTTATCACACACTCTACACTGTGGATATGTATATAGTCAATGATAAATTTCACATACATTATATATCCTGCCACCTATTTTTATTAAACTGATATTTTTTTATTAATCATATGTGCAGAACTATATGTATCAACATTTGTTAGAATATAAGTCAGGTAGAAGTGACACTATTAAAATAACATGATTGATTATACATACCAAACGCCATCACTTACTTTTTTTGATGTTTGTTGATTTGATATTTTCAACATTGAATTTCAAGGCAAAATTTCTTAATAATTTTCAATGAAAATTTATAATTTTTAAACTACAGCTGAACAAATAAAACAGTGATTTATATTGTGCCATTTGAGTATACTTTTGAAAGCTCTATTATTTTTAAGACAATGTCAAATAAAAGATTTTAGCTTCTGGAAAGCTGGGAAAAATTATACACTACACCATCATCCTCATTATCTCTAATTATCATGCTTTGCCTTTGGCTCCCGGGTATAAATAAGGCTACTCTCTGCTGTCTCTAAAATGTCAACAATAGCTAAGAATATAGATGAAATAAAACTTCCTTATATTTTCACTAACTGAACTTCTATATGATGGCCAATATTTTTATTCTATAACTAATTTAAATATTAAAAATAAAGATCTTTTATTTTCAGTTTCATATCCTACGCTTATCATCTAAAATGGAAATAGTTTCTATCTCTAGTCAAATCTCAAAAGGCGTATGTCAAATATTTTAGAATGACATGTATCTGAGGAAAGATTCAAAATAGACTGAGTGCCTGCAATGGGCAGTTACACTAATAATCACAAAAAAGCACAGCTGACCTCATGGAGCCCATAATCAACTTTCTCTCCTGAACTGGACCAATTATGTTCCAAATTTATCAAAGAATAGTTGCATATAGTAAATCATTACAAGAAATATCTGAAATCATAGAATATAGGGGAGGCCCAGGAATTAAACCAGACAAAGGTTATCTAGATGGTTGAACAGAGAAAGCATATGTCCCAAATAGATTAAAATGGTAAGATTAGCAATAATTCCATGGAAATTTCTGAAACTGTTTTTTAAAGGGTACAGAGTGGGTAATTTTTTATCATTTAGGAAAAGTACTCGTAAGTATATCATTTGTTAAATAACTTGTCAATTTGTAGTATACTATTTCTATTGCATTCTTCCTAAGGGGATGTCTAGGTTGAACTCTGTAGAACTTTGAGGTAGCTACCACTTTTCTTGGAGGACTTTGCCAGATGGTTATTATTGTGTATACAGCTGAACTTAATTTTTAATTTAACTTAATTAAGGACTAAACCCCCAGTGATTTTCTTGTTTTACCATTTTAGATACAGCTACCTGCACAGCCCTCCTCCCGATATCATTGCATTATTTCAATTGTTGGAGTCAATCTTTTTTCTTTTGTGTGTTCTTATATTTTAGACTAACCCAACTAGAATGTTTCTTTCCCTCATTGTTTTTAAACTTCATTCAAGAAAAAGAAAATTTTTCTTACACATACCCTCAATATGTAAGTCAAAAGGGACTCTAATAGTTTTAAAGGAAGAGAACCTTGGTGCTCTTCAAATGAAGAGAAGTTGAGATTACTGAATATGATGAGGAACAAAAGATAGAAAATATACCAAAAGGGAAAGTTTTGGAGTGTTTGAATAAGGAAACTTACCACAATTTTCCCCCAACTAACCAAATCAAGTTTCCCAATCCCACCTAACTGTGGGTCAGTGTACTTTAAGCAATAAAGCAATCCCCTTTTGTTTCCTTTGTCTACCTTATCAAATGGTTTGGACCTGGGCTTCTTTCTCCTTCATTCAAGAAGTGAACGTATTCACATTAATTGCAGGCAGAAGAGTTTGAAGAGAGTAGGTCCAGGTGCTACTTTTTCTGTCTACACATGGAGAATACAAGTGACATGGAGTCCTCAAACCTTACAGACACCCACAATATGCGATACAAAAACAGAACATGAGAGTTTCTAAGAAGACAGGCAGAAGGAAGGGGGCCTGGATGCCTTCTGCCAATTCTGTCCTTGCCTGATTATTGAAGTCTTGGAATAATCACTCTTTCCAAAAAAGTCACCTGAGGAAGATTAAAAATTAATTCTAACAAACATTTTAACAAAATAGGGGAGGAAAACAAGAGAAAAAAGGGATTTATAACATTTCACTTGAAATTAAGAAAAGCTGCTAGTATTTAGCAGCTGGAAATCTTTACAATTCCCTTTCATCTTTTAACTCAGAGTTAGCAAACTAACTGCAATTACTTCGGATTTACCATATGAATTGAGCCATCTAAAATAGTAGATTCACGTTACCTATTCGTTCTAGCATTCACAAAAGAGAAATCTTTTTAAGGTTTTAATAAATGCAAGAAAGACAATCTTTCTAGGGAGATACTAAACAGTTTCTGAGACAAACAGTATTTAATTTCTTTATTCCATTGGTAATCTGAAAAATGTTTTCTTGACAATTTAATTTCAGAGCAAAATATACATATATATATATACACACATATATATATATATATATACACACACACACACTTTAATGTGTCTTGTTATACAAAATGTGGTTCACAGACCAGCAACACCAGCACCTTCTAGGAGCTTAACAGAAAAGCAGGTTCTCAGGCCCCTCCCCAGGCCAACTGCATCCAAATTGGCATTTTAACAAGATCAGATCCCTGGGTGTTCATATATATATATTCAAGTCCAGAAGAACTGCTCTAGGTTTTCAAAAACTGATTTATGAGTGGTCCAAGTATATCATTTGTCCTTCATGAAAACTTTAAAAAGAGTTGCCAGTGTTAAAATATTCAGGTTAATAAATCCACAATACACTTTACACATCAAGTGAATGGGTTCAGAATGTAAATCAACATAGCAAATAATGCAAATCATTCTATTTTTATGTCTTCTGTTATTCTCTTACAGAAGAATTGAGTTACTGTAACTGAAGACTTGACAACTGGCCAGCGAGGAGTGCTCTCAAAGTGTGCTAGGTGTGAAAGTGAACCTAAATAGGTCTACGAGTTTCTGACAGCTTGTGCATTTAGATATAGCTAACTCCTCCCCAGCTTCTCCACGCCTTGGTATTTCTACTCTGAAGAGCAACAGCACAGTAACATCATAGGCATTAAATCGCTGTGTGAAATAGACCTAGACAGACACTGCAGGTGTACCCAGGATGGGGGAAGGGAAGGAGAGGACAATAGACCAATATTTCAAATGAAGAGTCATTCTAGAATTTTCTAAAGAAAACATTAAAGTTGCATGATACTACAATGAGATACAAAGTAAGGAAATATAGGTCCTTTTCTCAAGGTATCATTAGTTGAGATCATTGTTTAATCTACATCAATATGTTAAATTCTTCCTTTAGTTTTATACCAATCACCCTACTCTGTGTTGTACTTAGAATATATTTGCATATTTATAGGTCATAAGAGACAGCCACCTCTGAATAGATTGTAATTTTATCTCAATGACAGTACCCAAATGTTTAAAAAAATGATACTACAACCAATTTGATGTTTAGCTGATAACAAGATGGTCAAAGAGTACAAGCTTCCAGTTTTAAGATAAATAAGTTCTGGAGATCTAATGTACAGCATGGTGATTACAGTTAATAATACTCTAGCATATACTTGAAAGTAGCTCAGAAAGTAGGTCTTAAATGTTCTCACCACAAGAAAGAAATGGTATTTATGGGATGGGATGGAGGTGTGAACTAAAGCTGAGCTGTGGTGGTCATCATTTTGCAATATGTATGTATCATATCAACATGCTGCATACCTTAAACTTTCACAATGTCATATATCAATTACATCTCAATAAAGCTGGGAGAAAATATTTTAAAGCGGAAACACAGTTTCTAGTCATCTAACAATTGAAACTGCCTCCCAAATCCCAATGAGGCTCTTCGATGCCTACCTTGTTAACAAAGAGCTTGAACTAGCCAGTGGCTGGGCAATGGCAGCTGTAGGGGAACTGATAGCAAATAACAGAGCTCTGATTTTCACCATGTTGGATTTTCCTTAGATCTTACTTACAGCTCACAGCCCATGAATAATTGATTATTATCTTTTCAATGTAAAACAGTAAACAAAGCACTTTATAATCAGACTGTTTAAATAAAGGAGACGTAATAAAGAAATCTGTATTTCTACAATTATCTTGATATTAAAAGTTATTGTTGATATTGCACAGTTATAGACTGAATGTGTCCTCCCAAAATTCCTATGTTGAAGACCTCACCTGCATATGATGGCATTTGGAGATGGGACCTCTGGGAGGTAATTAGGGTTAGGTAAGGTCATGAGGGTGGGACCCTAACCCTATCTGACTCCATCATTTGGTGTCCGTATAAAAGGATATCTGAATTCTAGTTCCGGTTATCTCTTCCACTTAAAATTTCAAACATGATAAAGTGTGGACAGTCCACCAAGTGCCTCATACATACTATTTATACTTTAAATGTTAATGGCTTTGGATAATAATTACAAGTCATTTAAACTCATAAGGCATCATTATCTCATATGGAAAATGGATTTGGTATAGTAATGCACATCCCTTGTCTGTCTTATGCAATATTAAGACCAATAAAAATAGACTTAAAAATACCAAAAGATATTACTAAAGGTCTACTTGTTAAAATAATGTTATCATCATCTGAACACTGTCATCAACCTATAGAATCTAGAAGCCAAATCAACAACACTTTCTGTACTTTACTTCCAAATATCAGGCATCACAGTATACGTCATAAATAACATAAGTTGAGAAGCAATTGCAAAGGAAAGGTAATATTATATTAGATAACCATATTGAAAAGTTTTAATACGAAATAAAGGTAAGTATTTAGATATTCAAGTTACCTGAATAGTAGCATAGGAAGCACAAAAATTGACTGACCAAGTAAGTTTTAGAAAAAGATCAACATAAACAGTATCCTGAGAAATGAGCACCAATATGAGCACCAACCTAACATTGATCAAGATTTGCTTTTAAATTTTAAAGGGAAATGAATATGTACTCAACTGCATCAAAAAATACTGTCTCCAGAATGCTTCACCTCTTTTGGCAAAAACACCCTCATCTCTAAAAGTATACCTGCAGCTGGGTAAGGGCATTAGGCTGCGAGCTCCTTGGAGGTAGGCTTAGCATCTAGGCTGTCACTCAGATGCAATGCATAGCAGACAGCTGCAGAGTAAACACACCTGTGCCGAATGTGCCGACCACATATCATTATTTGAAATATGCTGTCCCATTGTTTGTCATAAACCATTAAAATATCCCAGTAATTGCTTGTGCATCCAAAGCCTATCTTGAGGCTGCCTAGGAGAGGCAGAAAACCCAGTGTCAGCTCATATATTAGGATCACTGCTAGGAATGTTCAATTCACTAAAGATTTGTTAGGTTCCCGCTATGTCTTTCCAGTATACTAGACGCTATCAGAAAATAAAGGAATTAAATATCATGATTCTTGCCCTTAAGAGGAACTTGTCCATTTCTATCCCCACATTTATGTTCCATTAAAATTATTTTCCAAGGAAACATATCCCTCAATCTTCCACAGTAAGTCACTGCAGCATTTTTATTAGGTAACTCAACTCATAAAAAGGGCAATTCTCATAAATGTTAGGTCTGAACAAACAAGGGACAATAAAGGAGCAAGCAGACTCATAACATTCAGTAAGCAAGGAAGAAAGCAAGAAGTAGCACTGTAACTAAAATAACAGCTAAGAATGAAGGCACCTTACAGGAGAAGGCAATGGAAAGAAAAATACTGCCTGAGGAAAAAAGTCATCTCTATCTTATGGGTAGTGGACAATTTGTTTCTTTCCTTCTAATCTTCTAATGTCAATTTAGAAGATACCAGATGAAAAAGAGAACTAGATAGGAACTGTGAAGAAATGAGGTGCTGCCTGATTAGCTAGAAACTTACAAAATAAACAAGAATAAAAGGAAATATCTTGCTGAAACCAAGACATCTGCTCTCAATTCTAATTTTGCTGAACAGTTTGACTAAAGGGAGAGGGGTTTTCATCTAAACAAATGGCTAGTATTTACATTTTAATGGAACTTTTTGGAAGGTATAGTAACCAAAATATTTCAGCTATTTTCTTAAGGAAGGAAATAGGAGCTCAATTCATTTCAAAATTCAAAAGCAGGTGAAAATAAGAACCCATTCTCATAAGACGGAACAAAGCAAGCCTATTGAAAAAATCAGTTCAATAGCAAATCAATAACTATTTTTAGATTAGAGATTCTTGACATCCTAAATTATTTCACCCTAATTAAGAGAAAGGAATTAGACATTTTGCCAGAAAAAAACACTTCCAAAAATAACATGCAGTTTAAATGTCTTCAGCTGAAACTCAACTACAGCCCAAGGCGTGACTGATTGGCATGCTTTTGTCTCCATCCCCACAATTGTATTCTAAAAGCCAGGACAGCTGGACCTGCTGAAGGATTTGTCTGCCTTGTACTAAGCTACCGGGGATCTATAGTTGCCAATTTGCCACTTTATCTTTAGGAATGACCTTGACAAGGAGCATTTTTTTCCTGTTGATACAGCTTCAGGTTTACCTAATTGAAGAAATACAAAAGATTTCAAGTATGTTAATCTGAGAGTTAAGCTATTTCTCTTGCACATTGATAAATGGCTATTTAACAGTAATTGTCCTATTAACTAGTAATTTTCATAGGATGAGACAATAACATAGTAAAAATTATGTTTCTATAGGAAGCCAAGTATTTTGAAAACTGGTTGTTATAAATCTTCTTTGTGTTTTTCACACAGAAGGTAAGAAGCAAAAGGAAGGAATATTAGTTACCCCTTTCCCACTAATTGTGCAAACAATTCATGCAGAAGTCAAATAATCCTCCCAGTCTTCTCAGTGAGTCAGATGCAGACTCACGGAGGCTGAGGTAAATAAACAGAAAGGAGACCTACATATAAGATAGCTTGTTTAGATCAAAGTGAATATGGTTTCAATATTGATAAATAAAAATCTGAATTTCTATTGATAGTTTCCACCTGGCCAATATCGTCCTCTTCTTGAAATTTTAATGCCAATTCAAATATATACCAGAGAGAAAGAGAAAAATGAAATCTACTTGGATTGATATGGAACCCTGAGGCCATAGGTTTGTTATTTATGAAGGCATAACTCCTGGAAAGCAAGTTAATATTTTTGTCTTTTTTTTGCAGGTGAGAGAACTGAAAGGCAGATGATTCTTTAGCTCTAGGAACCCTGGAGGGAAGCAGAGTGAAACCCTTAGGCTGGACAGTTCGTTAGGTACCACACAGGTGCTCTTAGTCACCCATGGCCCCTTGAAGTTCCTTATTTTCATCATTTCCTGCAAGTCTGAAACCAATAGAGCACAGCCTCAAATAATTCTCAATTTTCTGGCCTGAAATGAAACCTGGAAGAGAATTCGGAGATGGAATCTTCTAATGAGCGTGAAGGCAAGTGAGTCACAAATGGACACAAAGTAGAATGAGCAAAAAATTTCCGTTTTTCTTGTGACTCTTCTTTTTCTTTCTTTCTGAAGACAGTGGTGGTTTACTGCTTAATAGGTTGTAGAATTCAGTACACATCAGAGGAGAGTATTATACTCGCATTTCTAAGCTGAGCACCTGTCTCTCCAGATGAGGTCAACAATCATCACTAGAAAATTCACAGAGTGGGAGGTGACAAATACGAGACTCTAAGACTAATGTAGAGCATAAAGCTTTGTCACTGAGTATTCTGCAAAGTTCCCCTGGAAAGACAGTGAACACAGTGTTCTGGGACCAGGACTTGAGGAAACAGTGCACGTAACAGGAAAAGACTAAAAGGACTACCTTCTGCTTACAAACTCAGAATCAAGTTATTGTTAAGCTATCACAGACATTTCTTTTTGAAATACTGATGCAATTTAAGTGAAATCTCTAACTTCTAGGAGTCCCAAACTGGGAGAACTAATTTGATTAGTCAAGCTAATCTGATGAGGTGACAGAGTATCTGTCACTAACCCAGTGATTGTGTTTATGCTCACTTTCCTGCCGTGTGCTTGCAAAGGAAGCACCGTTGGCTCTGTAATAACTCAGGAAGAACAAATTGTGCCTACCCTTAAGTTGAGGCCGTTAATGTCTTGGCTACAAACGTAACAAGGTGGGTGATACTCCGTCAATTATTTTCATAGCACTCAACACCATAGCACATATGCTCGTTAGCCTAATGGCCACACAAATGCTTGGAGGATATATGGGTTTTTTACAATATATCAGGGCTGTGTACACCCTGCCATGAAGCCACAGAAAAAATGGAGGCAGAGAAAGGAGAAAGGTAACATGCAAAGTAAATCTGGCAAAGGAGAGAAAACACGAAGTTTCTAGCATGGTCTGAAGTGGAAGGGGTTAAAAAGGACAGGCGCACACTGGAAACCGATTATTACTTGTCACTGGGAAACCAAAGACATCTTTTGAAAGTTTATACTTCATATTCAGACAGGAATAAGTCTTTTAAAGTAACACTATGAAATGGCTGCCATTTTTACCTGATTTCCTCATGCTGGCTTCAGAATGTTTACACGATCATTATGGAGATTCCACCCATCCCAGACACCAGCATTCAGAAGGGAAGGTAGCTTCCAGATTCCACGAAGACAACCAAAGGACAAGGTGAAAATTCCTGAATTCAAACTGTGGAATGAGAGAGAGAGATTCAGCTTTCTATATAATTACTTTAAGTTCTACTAACAAACTTCAGAAATTGTAGATTTCAGGCTCTTAAATTAATTTAATTTCCAATTCCCTTCTCACCAAGAAACTCATAAAAAACTTGTAAACTTCAAACTATTCTAGGACCCAAAGTATCCCATGCTCATTTATTACTCAATAATATTGTTTCCCAAAGCATTTTCCGTGGAACACTGTCCCCTTTCAGTACACAAAATAAAAAGATTTCATCTTAAAATAAGAAGTGCTTGAACCCACATAAAGATAAACAATGACCACGAGAATATTAAAAGTTCTGAGAAGATGGCGTAAGAGTAAGACGCGGAGACCACCTTCCTCCCCACAGATACACCAGAAATACATCTACACGTGGAACAACTCCTACAAAACACCTACTGAACGCTGGCAGAAGACCTCAGACCTCCCCAAAGGCAAGAAACTCCCCCACGTACCTGAGTAGGGCAAAAGAAAAAAGAATAAACAGAGACAAAAGGATAGGGACGGGACCTGCACCAGTGGGAGGGAGCTGTGAAGGAGGAAATGTTTCCACACACTAGAAAGCCCCTTCGCGGGCGGAGACTGCGGGTGGCAGAGTGGGAAAGATTCGGAGCCGCGGAGGAGAGCACAGCAACAGGGATGCGGAGGGCAAAGCGGGGAGATTCCCGCACAGACGGTCGGTGCCGACCAGCACTCACCAGCCCGAGAGGCTTGTCTGCTCACCTGCCGGGGTGGGGAGCGCTGGGAGCTGAGGCTCGGGCTTCAGTCGGAGCGCGGGGAGGGGACTGGGGCTGGCGGCGTGAACACAGCCTGAAGGGGCTAGTGCGCCACGGCTAGCCGGGAGGGAGTCCGGGAAACGGTCTGGAGCTGCCGAAGAGACAAGAGACTTTTTCTTCCCTCTTTGTTTCCTGGTGCGCGAGGAGAAGGGATTAAGAGCGCTGCTTAAAGGAGCTCCAGAGACGGGCGCGAGCCGCGGCTAACAGCGCGGACTCCAGAGACGGGCATGAGACGCTAAGGCTGCTGCTGCCGCCACCAAGAAGCCTGTGTGCGAGCACAGGTCACTATCCACAACTTTCTTCCGGGGAGCCTGCGCAGCCCGCCACTGCCAGGGTCCCAGGATCCACGGACAACTTCCCCGGGAGAACGCACGCACGACGCGCCTCACGCTGGTGCAACGTCATGCCGGCCTCTGCCGCCGCAGGCCCGCCCCTTATTACGATGCCCCTCCCTCCCCCACGGCCTGAGTGAGCCAGAGTCCCCGAAGCAGCTGCTCCTTTAACCCTGTCCTGTCTGAGCAAAGAACAGACGCCCGCCCTACACGCAGAGGCGGGGCCAAATCCAAAGCCGAGCACCTGGGAGCTGTGAGAACGAAGAAGAGAAAGGGAAATCTCACCCAGCAGCCTCAGAAGCAGCGGATTAAAGCTCCACAATCAACTTGATGTACCCTGCAGCTGTGGAATACATGAATAGTCAACGAATCATCCCAAATTGAGGAGATGGGGTTTGAGAGCAAGATTTATGATTTTTTCCCCTTTTCCTCTTTTTGTGAGTGTGTATGTGTATGCTTCTGTGTGAGATTTTGTCTGTATAGCTTTGCTTCCACCATTTGTCCTAGGGTTCTATCCGTCCGTTTTTGTTTTTGTTTTTAAATTTTTTTCTTAATAATTATTTTTTATTTTAATAACTTTATTATACTTTAGCTTATTTTATTTTACTTTATCTTCTTTCTTTTTTTCCTTCCTTCCCTCCTTCCTTCCTTCCTCCCTCCCTTCTTTCTTTCCTTCTTCCTTTCTTTCTTCCTACTTCTACTAATTCTTTCTACTTTTTCTCCCTTTTATTCTGAGCCATGTGGATGAAAGGCTCTTGGTGCTGCAGCCAGGAGTCAGTGCTGTGCCTCTGAGGTGGGAGAGCCAACTTCAGGACACTGGTCCACAAGAGACATCCCAGCTCCACATAATATCAAACGGCGAAAATCTCGCAGAGATCTCCATCTCAACACCAGCACCCAACTTCACTCAACGACCAGCAAGCTATAGTGCTGGACACCCTATGCCAAACAACTAGCAAGACAGGAACACAACCCCACACATTAGCAGAGAGGCTGCCTAAAATCATAATAAATCCACAGACACCCCAAAACACACCACCAGACGTGGACCTGCCCACCAGAGAGACAAGATCCATCCTCATCCACCAGAACACAGGCACTAGTCCCCTCCACCAGGAAGCCTACGCAACCCACTGAACCAACCTTAGCCACTGGGGACAGACACCAAAAAAAAAACGGAAACTACGAACCTGCAGCCTGCAAAAAGGAGACCCTAAACACAGTAAGATAAGCAAAATGAGAAGACAGAAAAACACACAGCAGATGAAAGAGCAAGATAAAAACCCACCAGACCTAACAAATGAAGAGGAAATAGGCAGTCTACCTGAAAAACAATTCAGAAAGATGATAGTAAAGATGATCCAGGGGGCGGAGGGGAAGATGGCGGAAGAGTAAGACGCGGAGATCACCTTCCTCCCCACAGATACACCAGAAATACATCTACACATGGAACAACTCCTACAGAACACCTTACTGAACGCTGGCAGAAGACCTCAGACCTCCCAAAAGTCAAGAAACTCCCCCACATACCTGGGTAGGGCAGAAGAAAAAAAGAAAAAACAGAGACAAAAGAATAGGGACGGGACCTGCACCAGTGGGAGGGAGCTTGAAGGAAGAAAGGTTTCAACACACTAGGAAGCCCCTTCGCGGGCAGAGACTGCGGGAGGCGGAGGGGGGAGCTTCGAAGCCGCAGGTGGGGGGAAGCTTCGGAGCCGCGGAGGAGAGCACAGCAACAGGGGTGCGGAGGGCAAAGCGGGGAGATTCCCGCACCGAGGATCGGTGCCAACCGGCACTCACCAGCCCGAGAGGCTTGTCTGTTCACCCACCGGGGTGGGCGGGGCTGCGAGCTGAGGCTCGGGCTTTGGTCGGAACGCCGGGAGAGGACTGGGGTTGGCTGCGTGAACACAGCCTGAAGGGGTTATTGCACCACGACTAGCCGGGAGGGAGTCTGGGAAAAGGTCTGGAGCTGCAGAAGAGGCAAGAGACTTTTTCTTCCCTTTTTGTTTCCTGGAGCTCGAGGAGAGGGGTTTAAGAGCACTGCTTAAAGGAACTCCAGAGACACGTGCGAGCCGCGGCTAAAAGCGCGGACCCCAGAGACGGGCGCGAGCCGCGGCTAAAAGCGCACCCCAGAGACGGGCGGGAGACGCTAAGGCTGCTGCTGCTGCAGCCACCAAGGGGCCTGTGTGCGAGCACAGGTCACTATCCACACCCCTCTTCCAAGGAGCCTGTGCAGCCCGCCACTGCCAGGGTCCCGGGATCCAGGGACAACTTCCCCGGGAGAACACACGGCGGGCCTCAGGCTGGTGCAACGTCACGCCGGCCTCTGCCGCCGCAGGCCCGCCCGCACTACGTGCCCCTCCCTCCCCCCCCGGCCTGGGTGAGCCAGAGCCCCCGAAGCAGCTGCTCCTTTAACCCCGTCCTGTCTGAGCAAAAAACAGACGCCCTACAGCGACCTACACGCAGAGCCGGAGCCAAATCCAAAGCTGAGCCCCTGTGAGCTGTGAGAACAAAGAAGAGAAAGGGAAATCTCTCTCAGCAGCCTCAGAAACAGTGGATTAAAGCTCCACAATCAACTTGATGTACGCTGCATCTGTGGAATACATGAATAGACAACGAATCATCCCAAATTGAGGAGGTGGACTTTGAGAGCAAGATTTATG
>NW_020838007.1:11375572-11465586 GCF_003676395.1 Aethalodelphis obliquidens
CGAATCATCCCAAATTGAGGAGGTGGACTTTGAGAGCAAGATTTATGTTTTTTTCCTCTTTACCTCTTTTTGTGAGGGTATATGTGTATGCTTCTGTGTAAGATTTTGTCTGTATAGCTTTGCTTCCATCATTTGTCCTAAAGTTCTATCCGTCCCTTTTTTTCTTTCTAAATAATTATTTTTTAATTTAATAACTTTATTATACTTTATTTTATTTTACTGTATCTTCTTTCTTTCTTTCTTTTTTCCTTCCTTCCCTCATTCCTTCCTTCCTTCCTCCCTCCCTCCCTCCTTTCTTTCCTTCTTTCCTTCATTCTTTCTTTCTTTCTTCCTTCCTTCCTTCCCTCCTTTCTCTCTCTCTTTCTTTCTTTCTTTCTTTCTTCCTACTTCTACTAATTCTTTCTCTCTACTTTTTCTCCTTTTATTCTGAGCCATGTGGATGAAAGGCTCTTGGTGCTGCAGCCAGGAGTCAGTGCTGTGCCTCTGAGGTGGGAGAGCCAACTTCAGGACACTGGTCCACAAGGACCTCCCAGCTCCACATAATACCAAAGGGCGAAAATCTCCCAGAGATCTCCATCTCAACACCAGCACCCAACTTCACTCAACGACCAGCAAGCTACAGTGCTGGACACCCTATGCCAAACCACTAGCAAGACAGGAACACAACCCCACCCATTAGCAGAGAGGCTGCCTAAAATCATAAGTCCACAGACACCCCAAAACACACCACCAGACGTGGATCTGCCCACTAGAGAGACAAGATCCATCCTCATCCACAAGAACACAGGCACTAGTCCCCTTCAGCAGAAAGCCTACGCAACCTACTGAACCAACCTTAGCCACTGGGGACAGATATCAAAAACAACGGGAACTACGAACCTGCAGCCTGCAAAAAGGAGACCCTAAACACAGTAAGATAAGCAAAATGAGAAGACAGAAAAACACACAGCAGATGAAGGAGCAAGATAAAAACGCACCAGACCTAACAAATGAAGAGGAAACAGGCAGTCTACCTGAAAAAGAATTCAGAATAATGATAGTAACGATGATCCAAAACCTTGGAAATAGAATGGACAAAATGCAAGAAACATTTAACAAGGACCTAGAAGAACTAAAGATGAAACAAACAACGATGAACAACACAATAAATGAAATGAAAAAGACTCTAGATGGGATCAATAGCAGAATAATTGAGGCAGAAGAACGGATAAGTGACCTGGAAGATAAAATAGTGGAAATAACTACTGCAGAGCAGAATAAAGAAAAAAGAATGAAAAGAACTGAGGACAGTCTCAGAGACCTCTGGGATAACATTTAACACACCAACATTCGAATTATAGGGGTTCCAGAAGAAGAAGAGAAAAAGAAAGGGACTGAGAAAATATTTGAAGAGATTATAGTTGAAAACTTCCCTAATATGGGAAAGGAAATAGTTAATCAAGTCCAGGAAGCACAGAGAGTCCCATACAGCATAAATCCAAGGAGAAATATGCCAAGACACATATTATTCAAACTATCAACAATTAAACAAAGAAAACATATTAAAAGCAGCAAGGGAAAAACAACAAATAACACACAAGGGAATCCCCATAAGGTTAACAGCTGATCTTTCAGCAGAAACTCTGCAAGCCAGAAGGGACTGGCAGGACATATTTAAAGTGATGAAGGAGAAAAACCTGCAACCAAGATTACTCTACTCAACAAGGATCTCATTCAGATTTGATGGAGAAATTAAAACCTTTACAGACAAGCAAAAGCTGAGAGAGTTCAGCACCACCAAACCAGCTTTACAACAAATGCTAAAGGAACTTTTCTAGGCAAGAAACACAAGAGAAGGAAAAGACCTACAATAACAAACTCAAAACAATTAAGAAAATGGGAATAGGAACATACATATTGATAATTACCTTAAATGTAAATGGACTAAATGCTCCCACCAAAAGACACAGATTGGCTGAATGGATACAAAAATAAGACCCATATATATGCTGTCTACAGGAGACCCACTTCAGACCTAGAGACACATACAGACTGAAAGTAAGGGGATGGAAAAAGATATTCCATGCAAATGGAAACCAAAAAAAAGCTGGAGTATCAATTCTCATATCAGACAAAATAGACTTCAAAATAAAGACTATTAGAAGAGACAAAGAAGGACACTACATAATGATCAAGGGATCGATCCAAGAAGAAGATATAACAATTGTAAATATTTATGCACCCAACATAGGAGCACCTCAATATATAAGGCAAATACTAACAGCCATAAAAGGGGAAATTGACAGTAACACATTCATAGTAGGGGATTTTAACACCCCACTTTCACCAATGGACAGATCATCCAAAATGAAAATAAATAAGGAAACACATGCTTTAAATGACATATTAAACAAGATGGACTTAATTGATATTTATAGGACATTCCATCCAAAACCAACACAATACACATTTTCCTCTAGTGCTCATGGAACATTCACCAGGATAGATCATATCTTGGGTCACAAATCAAGCCTTTGTAAATTTAAGAAAATTGAAATTGTATCAAGTATCTTTTCCAACCATAAGAAGATGTGACTCATATATACAATGGAATATTACTCAGCCAGAAATGAAATTGAGTTATTTTTAGTGAGGTGGATGCACATAGATTCTGTCATACAGAGTGAAGTAAGTCAGAAAGAGAAAAACAAATACCGTATGCTAACATATTTATACGGAATCTTAAAAATAAAAAGGTTCTGAAGAATCTAGGGGCAGGACAGGAATAAAGATACAGATGTAGGGAATGGACTTGAGGATACGGGGAGGGGGAAGGGTAAGCTGGGACAAAGTGAGAGAGTCACATGGACATATATACACTACCAAATGTAAAATAGATAGCTAGTGGGAAGCAGCTGCATCGCACGGGGAGATCAGTTCTGTGCTTTGTGACCACCTAGAGGGCTGGCATAGGGAGGATGGGAGGGAGACGCAAGAAGGAGTAGATATGGGAATATATGTATATGTATAACTGATTCACTTTGTTATAAAGCAGAAACTAACACACCATTGTAAAGCAATTATACTCCAATAAAGATGTTTTAAAAAAAGTGAATGTAAATGTACCTTATATATTATGATATTGCTTATATAATTTAAATTTTCCGAAGTACAGTGTGGAAACCTTTTTTACTCAACAAGCAACAAAGGAAAACAGAAAAATTCCTAAACTATTTTGCACTTATTTACTTGTATGAATTCCTAAATATCTCACGACTTGGTCCAGAGAACAATGAAAGAAAAACATGATCAGGAAAAAGAAAAAAAACTTATTCCTGGAGGTGCTCTCATATCCCAGCTTGGTGTCCTAAATGCCCCTGGCAAATGGCTTCCTATATAACTCCCATTTAAATGCGATCCTGATTTTTCAACCCAGTAAAATACTCAACAAGAAACCCTCCTTTTAACTCCACAAGAGAGAACAATAAAATCCTTGGCTATCACTATAAAACATATAATTAACTATCTACTGTGTCTTATCAAGTTGCTGTGCTGAACTAACTGCAATGACTTTATTGGTTCCTAAATTGCCTGTTTCTCCCTCTTTCTGCCATTCATCATTACCCTTTGTCACCTTATTTGTTGTAGCCAATTTAACTCATTGATTTTCATTGTAAAGGCTACAATACTGCCAGCAATTTGGGACTTTCACAGGTTAGGCTAATACATGTTAACTGCCATCACTGTCAGCTTTATAGTTGAGAATACAAGTTACAACCTTTTTATTCTGGATATGTCTGTTAAGGAAGGGACTAGACCAGTAAACAAAAAACGTTTGAGGCCCATACTTTCTAAGTAAGTTGGCACCCTGAACATGTGCTATTTTGTTTAAAGGACCTGGAAACATGGATTTAATTTTAATACTAATCCAGCATTCAACCAACAATCTTTGAGCACCTGCCAAGAACCAGGTCTCTTGCCCAGAAGTAGTTTACAATTCATTGGTTCTGATTACTAAATAAGATTTAAAAAAATAAGTGCTCAAGTGTAGGTTTATATACAACCCATACTACCAGTTAAATCAGAAACTACACTGGGATTGAGATCCTTACACTATATTCTTAAAAGCTTATCATTCACAGAGTCTGAAAAATCAAGACCAAGATGCTATAACATCTGAGAGTTCTCTGAAATCCAAAACTCACCACTGTTATAATGGAGTCCAAATATCTACTCCATGTACTAGAACTCACAATGAATAAAGTTGATAGGGAGGAGGGAAGGAAGGGAGAAAGTGAGGAAGGGAGGGAGGGGAAGGAAAGAATAAAAAAAGAAAGAAAGAGAGAGAAAGAAAGAAAGGAAGGAAGAAAGAAAAGAAAGAAAGAAAAAGAAAGAAAAGAAAAAGAAAGAAAGAAAGAGAGAGGGAGGGAGGGAAGGGAAGGGAGGAATGTAGGAAGGACTATTCTTTTTTTCTTAAAGCTAGTCCTTTTCTGAAAAATTACTGGTTTTCTTAAAAATTATTTAAAATATCTTGCTAATTGTAGCTTACATTTAACACAAAACATTTCATTGTTTTCCTAACTTATGGAAATAGTGTTTAAGATAAAATGCCTTGAAGCTAAAAATGGCACCTTGGCTATACTCTTTGGAAGTTATAGCAGAGGACTGGTACATACAGAGATCAAAGAAAAATATTGATTTTTAATGAATTATTTATTTAAACAATTTTTTAAGATATATTAACAGGGCACTATGATAGTGGTTGTTATCTTCCAGGAAACAGAAATGCAAATATTTCATATTTAACAGAAAAATCCCTTGAAGATTTTTTTCAAGACATCAGGTTTTCAGAAATTGCTGTGAATCCGAAAATGACAGAGGTTGTAGGTCATATATTGTCACACTGTAATTGCCCCTTCCTCCTTTGTGCTGGCTAATTATTGCTCCACCATATTAATAACCGCTGAGGAGAAACACAGTTTAATCAAGAAAGTTTGGAAGGAATTTGGTGAACCTAAATATGATACCAGAAAACAATTTATTTCAGCCATCAGTGTATCTCAAAAAAATAACTGTCTTGACACTGTCAGTAATCACTTATTAAAATGTAAGTTCCTTAAAGATTATTGATCTTTTTACATCTAGGATTTAGCATGGTGCTGGGCACATATTTGATGCTGAAAAATTTTAGTGAAGGAAGTGACTTAAAGGGATAACATAGACTTTGGAGAAAATACCCTCCTTTTAGATGAGCTGGGAATTAGAAATATGGTGAACTTAATTTATTCAATACCCAATTATTGAATGATTTATATGAATCTGGCACAGTTGCAGGTGCAAAGGACACAGCAGTGAGCAAAACCTATAAAAATCCTTGTCATTCTGAAGCTTATATCCGAGTGGGAGGGAGACAAAATATAAATATTTGTTCATGTTAACATTCAGCAGAATTGGTATACTCTCGTGCATGACTGTGATTGCTTTTCTTTACTCAGCATTTATTCATCCAGTTATGTACTGGTCCAGCCATGTGTTTACCGTGCCAGCTTTGTGTCAGACACTGTGCAATGTTGTAGGTGTTCTCAGCTAAGAAACAGACCCTATGCTTAGGAAGGTCATGGGCTATTGGGAAAGCAGTTACTGCACATGAAACACAGAAATGATTACAGTAAAGTATTCTATCTGTCATAATGAAAGAATGCACAAGGTTCTGTAGAAATCTGGGGAAGTCAAGGAAAATTTAAAGAGGATGTTTGTTTTAAAGTAAGGTTTGCAGATCAAGTAGAAAGAAAATGGAGCTGAGGAATGAGTGGGGGATCCTGAAAACAAAGGGAATGGCAGATACAAAAAGCCAGTATCATAAGAGAACATGTGAACACAAATGTAGAGTATCAGAGGAGAAAACAGTCAACCAAACTTAGGCTCAAATCTTTGCACTTCCACTTACAAGTTAGGCAAGTTACTTTAATTCTCTAAAACTCAGTTTCCTCGCCTGCAAAACTGGGATTATTATGCCCATTCACATGACTGTTGTGACAATTAAATAAAACACTATTTCCAATTTCAAGCATAGTATCTAAAATATGGTAAGTGCTCAATAGTGTTAATTCACCTATCTTTCCCTCATAACACTAAGAAAATCATTGAATAATTTCTATCATAAAGACATGACATCCTACAATCAGGTAGCATTTTTGAGGATGGTTTTGAAGAAAGCAGTATTTAGGAGAGGACAGCATTCATGAAAGAAAATGAATGTTTGAACATAAAGAGAGGAAGGGGCGGAGATTGAAGATATGTGAGAGGTGGAATGACAGAACATAGTAATCAAATAAATTGGGAAAATGAGAGAGACGTGGGGTCTCAAAAGACCACAAAGTTGGCTGCTTAGAAAACTGGATTGATGGTAGAAAATATACATAGTTAATTTAGGAGATTGACATCATGAGATCAATTCTGGAAAAGCTGATTTTGAGGCACCTGTGGGATACTTTTATGGATTCAATACAAACATAACCAATAGATATTTGAGAGTAAAAAATGATATTTAGACTTTGCAATTATTAATAAAATTAAATTCTAAGGTATAAAAGATAAAAATAAAATTCTAAGGTATAGATAGTGTCATCTAGGGCAATGGATTCTGAATGTTTTAATTATTTCCAGCTGCCACAGGTAAGAAGGTATTTTCCTTATTCCAATTACGTTGAACTTATTCTATGATCCTAGTTGGGTGCATTGTAAGTCAGAAGCACTCATTTAATAAGATGGGTTAAATTTGTTGGCTAAAGGGAAGCTCACAGCTTCTTTCAGCCCCTTCCTTCCCACATTCATGTCACCTCCAGTCTATCTTTAAGGACTTCCGAGTTAAGAATGTTTTATTAGCCTTGTTTTGAAGGTGGAGGTCAAGAAGCATGTTGTTGGCTGGCCCTCCTACCCTTCAGAGCACTGACGGTGCTGGACACCAGAGCAACTCTTGTTCTACATGGTCCTTTCTCTTAGGGTGATGCTCTCTTCTCCAATCCAGCTGATTAAGCTGAAGGTAGCACCTCGAGAAAGGTATACCAAGTAAGAAAAATCTGGGCTGGTGACCCAATCACTACTCCCTCACTCAGTTCTGAGCTCCCTTCCACTTTCCACTGATGAGTGTACTCTGGATTGGGAGTCCCTTGCATAAACTGTGTAAGAACAAGTCTTTTAGTTTGAGCTCAGACTGAAATTATAGGTATTTTGACTGACTTACATTCTGTTACTGAGGCTAACATAGCCTAAGGAAAGGAATGTTCCATAGGTGCCGCCAAAATCCCTCTGGGTTGAGCAAAGCCCAGTAAATCATAACAGGTACTTGAACTTGCTTTTTCCTCTATGGGAACTATGTGAAGGAAGAATTCAGATAGTCCCAGAGCTATGGCCCAATTCCATCCTAATACAACCCCAATATCCCCTTTTCCCCAGTTGGTTATGGATTATCTGAACATGAAACCCATCCAAATTATCCATTGAGATTTTTACATGTAAAATTTCAGTGGATTCTGCTTTTAATTCATGTACATGGAAGATGTACATAGTGAGACACCATGACATCATTCCTCAAGTTCAAGAAAGAATTAGTTTAAAAGAATGCTGCAATTGAGAGTACTGTAATCAGATTGCTACTTTGGACTATGTCAATTATAGCGGCTTCTTCAGGTTCATGTCACAAATCATTATCCTCAGCAAACTGGAGCTGACTTAAAAACAGAAAGTCACTTATCTGCACTAACCCTAGGACTTTAAATTGGAGTAAAAGTGAATGTTCAGAATTTAGAAACAAATTTTAGCCTTAAAAACAACCCCAAGTTATTGAACATGGTCTATGGTAAGCATTTCGGTCTCCACTCCTTTTTCTAGAGTTAGAATAAACAGTGCAACCAGTGAGTAACCTAAAGTTATAGTACAGATTCTTATGTTTATATTCTAATAAGACTGTCAAACCTTTATGGTTGCTACTCCTTCTCACTTGAATACTGTTCCCACTCTATGTTCTGCCATCTCCAACATATGCAACCAACAAACTGAAGAACAATGATAAGGCCCAAGGTTCAGCCTAACTACCTAATGAATAAAAGATATTTCCCAAATTGGTGTATAAGGAAAAAATACAAAAATTAAATTAAATTTCTTCTTGGGCTTTCATTGTTATCTCTAAAATAATTAACCTCAGAAGAAATGCTGACCTCAATTCTAAATTTAAGCTCTCCTTCAATATTAGTCAAATGGATAGAAACAATGGTCATGGCTAATTGTTAATATTAGTTGAGTTCTACCATATGCTAAGCATGCTCCAAGTGCCTTAGTTATGCTATCATCATGGTGACTATAGTTAACAATAGTGTATTGTATATTTGAAAGTTCCTAAGAGAGAGTAGATCTTAAAAGTTCTCATCATAAGAAAAAAAATTGTAACTGTGTGTGGTGATAGATGTTAACTAAAATCATTGTGGCAATCATTTTGCAAAATATACATATATCAAATCATTATGCTGCAATCCTAAGACTAATGCAATATCAAGTGTACCTCAATTAAAAAATTAAAAAATTTTTAAAGGTACTATCTCACTTATCTTTAACAGTCCTTTGACATAGTTGGAGTTATCATCTGCATTTACACAGTGAGGTGCCTGGTGGTTTACAAATCTGGTTATTATTAAGCAATCTGACATTTAAAGCTACATTCTAATTATTTTACATTATATATGTGTTTAAAAAAATACCATACATTTCATCTAATTTCACCTCATTGAGAATTTCTATTGTCTCCTTGAAGGACAAATTTCCAAACAACAAGGCAATATTTCATTGTTGTAAATAATGATTAAAACATTGAGAGAGGAGACATTAGGAAATAATTCATCGGGCTTCCATGGTGGCACAGTGGTTGAGAGTCCGCCTGCCGATGCAGGGGACATGGGTTCATGCCCCGTTCCGGGAAGATCCCACATGCCGCGGAGCAGCTAGGCCTGTGAGCCATGGCCGCTGAGCCTGCGTGTCCGGAGCCTGTGCTCCGCAACGGGAGAGGCCACAACAGTGAGAGGCCCGCGTACTGCAAAAAACAAAAAATAAACAAAAAAACAAAGAAATAATTCATCTTTTAGATTCTAACAATGAAAGTAGCAAGGCCTGCAATTTAATAACCCTCATCAGAAATTCTCAAATTTGACAGAGACCTTCAAGATGGCGGAAGAGTAAGACGTGGAGATCACCTTCCTCCCCACAAATACATCAGAAATACATCTACATGTGGAACAACCCCTACAGAACACCTACAGAACGCTGGCAGAAGACCTCAGACCTCCCAAAAGGCAGGAAAATCCCCATGTACCTGGGTAGGGCAAAAGAAAAAAGAAAAAACAGAAACAAAAGAATAGGGAGGGACCTGCACCAGTGGGAGGGAGCTGTGAAGGGGGAAAAGTTTTCACACAGTAGGAAGCCCCTTCACTGGCGGACGGCAGGTGGCTGGGGGGAAAGCTTCAGAACCACGGAGGAGAGCGCAGCCACAGGGGTGCAGAGGGCAAAGCGGAGAGATTCCCGCACAGAGGATCGGTGCCGACCAGCACTCACCAGCCCGAGAGGCTTGTCTGCTCACCTGCCAGGGCGGGCGGGGGCTGGGAGCTGAGGCTTGGGCTTCGGAGGTCGGATCCCAGGGAGAGGACTAGGGTTGGCTGCGTGAACACAGCCTGAAGGGGCTAGTGTGCCACAGCTAGCCGGGAGGGAGTCCAGGAGAAAGTCTGGAGCTCCTGAAAGGCAAGAGACTTTTTCTTCCCTCTTTGTTTCCTGGTGTGCAAGGAGAGGGGATTAAGAGCGCTGCTTAAAGGAGCTCCAGAGACGGGAGCGAGCCGCGGCTAAAAGCGCGGACCCCAGAGACGTGCGTGAGACCCTAAGGCTGCTGCTGCAGCCACCAAGAAGCCTGTGTGCAAGCACAGGTCACTCTCCACACCTCCCTTCCCGGTAGCCTGTGCAGCCCACCACTGCCAGGGTCCCGTGATCCAGGGACAACTTCCCTGGGAAAACGCACGGCGCGCCTCAGGCTGTTGCAATGTCATGCTGGCCTCTGCTGCTGCAGGCTCGCCCCAAATTCTGTACCCCTCCCTGCCCCTGGCCTGAGTGAGCCAGAGCCCCCTAATCAGCTGCTCCTTTAACTCCATTGTGTCTGGGCGGGAACAGATGCCCTCAGGCAACTTACACTCAGAGACAGTGTGAAATCCAAAGCTGAACCCCTGTAGCTGTGCGAACAAAGAAGAGAAAGGGAAATCTCTACCAGCAGCCTCAGGAGCAGCGGATTAAATCTCCACAATCAACTTGATGTACCCTGCATCTGTGGAATATCTGAATAGACAACAAATCATCCCAAATTGAGATGGTGTAGTTTGGGAGCAACGATATATATATATATTCCTTTTTCTCTTTTTCGGAGTGTGTATGTGTATGCTTCTGTGGGTAATTTTGTCTGTATAGCTTTGCTTTTACCATTTCTCCTAGCATTCTGTCTGCCCGTTTTTTGTTTTTTGTTTTTCTTTTTAGTATAGTTTTTAGAGCTTCTTATCATTGGTGGATTTGTTTTTTGGTTTGGTTGCTCTCTTCTTTCTTTCTTTTTATTACTTTTTAATTTCTTTATTTTTAATAATTATTTTTTATTTTAATAACTTTTTATTTTATATTATTTTATTTTTCTTTCTTTCTTTCTTTATTCTCCCTTTTATTCTGAGCCATGTGGATGACAGGTTCTTGGTGCTCCAGCTGGGTGTCAGGCCAGGGCCTCTCAGGTGGGAGAGCTGAGTTCAGGACACTGATCCACCAGAGAACTCCCAGCTCCACATATATCAAATGGCAAAAATCTCTCAGAGATCTCCATCTCAACACCAAGACCCAGCTCCACTCAACGACCAGCAAGCTACAGTGCAGGACACCCTGGCCAAAAAACTAGCAACACAGGAACACAACACCACCCACTAGCAGAAAGGCTGCCTAAAATCATAATAAGGTCACAGACATCCCAAAACACACCACTGGATGTGGACCTGCACACCAGAGAGACAAGATCCAGCCTCATCAACCAGAACACAGGCACTAGTCCCCTCCACCAGGAAGCCTACACAACCCACTAAACAAACCTTACCCACTGGGGGAAAAACGAAAAACAACAGGAACTATGAACCTGCAGCCTGCAAAAAGGAGACATCAAACACAGTAAGTTAAGCAAAATGAGAGGACAAAAAACCCCACAGCAGATGAAGGAGCAAGGTAAACACCCACCAGACCAAACAAATGAAGAGGAAATAGGCAGTCTACCTGAAAAAGAATTCAGAGTAATGATAGTAAAGATGATCCAAAATCTTGAAAATAAAATGGAGAAATACAAGAAATGTTTAACAAGGACCTAGAAGAACTAAAGAGCAAGCAAGCAATGATGAACAACACAATAAATGAAATTAAAAATTCTCTAGAAGGAATCAATAGCAGAAAAACTGAGGCAGAAGAACGGATAAGGAACCTGGAAGATAAAATAGTGGAAATAACTACTGCAGAGCAGATTAAAGAAAAAAGAATGAAAAGCATTGAGGACAGTCTCAGAGACCTCTAGGACAACATTAAACACACCAACATAAGAATTACAGAGGTCCCAGAAGAAGAAGAGAAAATGAAAGGGACTGAGAAAATATTTGAAGAGCCCATAGTTGAAAACTTCCCTAATATGGGAAAGCAAATAGTTAATAAAGTCCAGGAAGCACAGAGAGTCCCATACAGCATAAATCCAAGGAAATATGCAAGGAAATACAAAGAAAAAATATTAAAAGCAGCAAGGTAAAACAAACAAAAAACATACAAGGGAATTCCCATAAGGTTAACAGCTGATCTTTCAGCAGAAAATCTGCAAGCCAGAAGGGAGTGGTAGGTCATATTTAAAGTGATGAAAAAGAAAAACCTAAAACCAAGATTACTCTAACCAGCAAGGATCCCATTCAGATTCGATGGAGAAATTAAAATCTTTACAGAAAAGCAAAATCTAAGAGAATTCAGCACCACCAAACCAGCTTTACAACAAATGCTAAAGGAACTCTCTAGGAAGGAAACACAAGAGAAGGAAAAGAACTACAATACCAAACACCCCAAAATTAAGAAAATGGTAATAGGAACATACATATCGATAATTACCTTAAATGTAAATGGATTAAGTGCTCCAACAGAAAGACATAGACTGGCTGAATGGATACAAAAACAAGACCTTTATATGTGCTGTCTACAAGAGACCCACTTCAGACCTAGGGACACATACAGACTGAAAGTGAGGGGATGGAAAAAGATATTCTATACAAATGGAAATCAAAAGAAAGCTGGAGTAGCAATTCTCATATCAGATAAAATAGACTTTAAAATAAAGACTATTACAAGAGACAAGGAAGGACATGGCCTAATGATAAAGGGACCAATCAAAGAAGAAGACATAACAATTGTAAATATTTATGCACCCAACATAGGAGCACCTCAACACATAAGGCAAATGCTAACAGCCATAAAAGGAGAAATAGACACTAACACAATCATAGTAGGGGACTTTAACATCCCACTTTCACCCATGGACAGATCATCTAAAATGAAAATAAAGAAGGAAACACAAGCTTTACATGATACATTAAACAAGATGGACTTAATTGATATTTATAGGACATTCCATCCAAAAACAACAGAATACACTGTCTTCTCAAGTGCTCATGGAATATTCTCCAGGATAGACCATATCTTGGGTCACATATCAAGCCTTGGTAAATGTAAGAAAATAGAAATTGTATCAAGTATCTTTTCCGACCACAACACTATGAGACTAGATATCAATTACAGGAAAAAATCTGTAAAAAATACAAACACATGGAGGCTATACAATACACTACTTAATAATCATGAGATCACTGAAGAAATTAAAGAGGAAATCAAAAATAACTAGAAACGAATGACAACGAAAACACAATGACCCAAAACCTATGGGATAAAGCAAAAGCAGTTCTAAGAGGGAAGCTTATAGCAATACAATCCCACCTCTAGAAACAAGAAACATCTCAAATAAACAACCTAACCTTACACATAAAGCAATTAGAGAAAAAAGAACAAAACACCCCATAGTTAGCAGAAGGAAAGAAATCATAAAGATCAGATCACAAATAAATGCAAAAGAAATGAAGGAAACAATAGCAAAGATCAATAAAACTAAAATCTGGTTCTTTGAGAAGATGAACTAAATTGATAAACCATTAGCCAGAGTCATCAAGAAAAAAAGGGAGAAGACTCAAATCAATGGAACTAGAAATGAACAAGGAGTAACAGCTGACACTGCAGAAATACAAAGGATCATGAGAGATTACTACAACTATATGCCAATAAAATGGACAACCTGGAAGAAATAGACAAGTTCTTAGAAAAGCACAACTTTCCGAGACTGAACCAGGAAGAAATAGAAAATATGAACAGGCCAATCACAAGCACTGAAATTGAGACTGTGATTTAAAATCTTGCAACAAACAAAACCCCAGGAGCGCATGGTTTCACAGGCGAATTTTATCAAACGTTTAGAGAAGAGCTAACACTTATCCTTCTCAAACTCTTCCAAAATATAGCAGAGGGAGGAACACTCCCAAACTCATTCTACAAGGCTACCATCACCCTGATACCAAACCAGACAAAGATGTCACAAAGAAAGGAAACTACTGGCTAATATCACTGATGAACATAGATGCAAAAATCCTCAACAAAATACTAGCAAACAAAATCCAATGGCACATTAAAAGGATCATACACCATGATCAAGTTGGGTTTATCCCAGGAATGCAAGGATTCTTCAATATACGCAAATCAATCAATGTGATACATCATATTAACAAATTGAGAATAAAAACCATATGATCATCTCAACAGATGAAGAAAAAGCTTTTGACAAAATTCAACACCCATTTATGATAAAAACCCTCCAGAAAGTAGGCACAGAGGGAATTTACCTCCACATAATAAAGGCCATATATGACAAAACCACAGCCAACATCATCCACAATGGTGACAACTGAAACCATTTCCATTAAGATCAGGAACAAGACAAGGTTGCCCACTCTCACCTCTATTATTCAACATTGTATTGGAAGTTTTAGCCACAGCAATCAGAGAATAAAAAGAAATAAAAGGAATTCAAATCGGAAATGAAGAAGTAAAGCTGTTACTGTTTGCAGATGACATGTTACATAGAGTATCCTAAAGATGCTACTAGTAAACTAGTAGAGCTAATCAATGCATTTGGTAAAGTTGCAGGATACAAAATTAATGCACAGAAACCTCTAGCATTCCTATACACTAATAATGAAAAATCTGAAAGAGAAATTAAGAAAACACTCCCATTTACCATTACAACAAAAAGAATAAAATACCTAAGAATAAACCTACCTAAGGAGACAAAAGACCTGTACGCAGAAAACTACAAGACACTGATGAAAGAAAAAAAAGATGATACAAACAGACGGAGAGATATACCATGTTCTTGGGTTGGAAGAATCAACATTGTGAAAATGATGATACTACCCAAAGCAATCTACAGATTCAATGCAATCCCTATCAAACCACTAGTGGCATTTTTCACAGAACTAGAACAAAAAATTTCACAATTTGTATGAAACACATAAGACCCCAAATGGCCAAAGCAATCTTGAGAAAGAAAAACGGATCTGGAGGAATCAGGCTCCCTGACTTCAGACTATACTACAAAGCTACAGTAATCAAGACAGTATGGTACTGGTACAAAAACAGAAATATAGATCAATGGAACAGGATAGAAAGCCCAGAGATAAACCCACGCACATATGGTCACCTTATCTTTGATAAACGAGGCAAGAATATCCAATGGAGAAAAGACAGCCTCTTCAATAAGTGGTGCTGGGAAAACTGGACAGCTACATGTAAAAGAATGAAATTAGAACACTTCCTAACACCATACACAAAAATAAACTCAAAATGGATTACAGACCTAAATGTAAGGCCAGACACTATAAAACTCTTAGAGGAAAACATAGGCAGAACACTCTAGACATAAATCACAGCAAGATCCTTTTTGACCCAGCTCCTAGATAAACGGAAATAAAAACAAGAATAAACAGATGGGGCCTAATGAAACTTAAAAGCTTTTGCACAGCAAAGGAAACCATAAACAAGATGAAAGGACAACCCTCAGAATTGCAGAAAATATCTGCAAATGAAGCAACTGACAAAGGATTAATATCAAAAATTTACAAGCAGCTCATGTAGCTCAATTTCAAAAAAACACACAACCCAATACAAAAATGGGCAGAAGACCTAAATAGACATTTCTCCAAAGATGACACACAGATTGCCAACAAACACATGAAAGGATGCTCAACATCACTACTCATTAGAGAAATGCAAATGAAAACGACAATGACGTATCACCTCACACTGGTCAGAATAGCCATCATCAAAAAATCTAGAAACAATAAATGCTGGAGACGGTGTGGAGAAAAGGGAACCCTCTTGCACTGTTGGTGGGAATGTAAATTGATACAGCCACTATGGAGAACAGTATGGAGGTTCCTTAAAAAACTAAAAATAAAACTACCATATGACCCAGCAATCCCACTACTGGGCATGTACCCTGAGAAAACCATAATTCAAAAAGAGTTATGTACCACAGTGCTCATTGCAGTTCTTTTTACAATAGCCAGGACATGGAAGCAACCTAAGTGTCCATCGACAGATGAATGGATAAAGAAGGTGTGGCACATATATACTATGGAATATTACTCAGCCATAAAAAGAAACGAAATTGAGTTATTTGTAGTGAAGTGCATGGACCTAGAGTCTGTCATACAGAGTGAAGTAAGTCAGAAAGAGAAAAACAAGCACCGTATGCTAACACATATATATGGAATCTAAAAAAAAAAAAAAAAATTATGAAGAACATAGGGGGAGGAGGGGAATAAAGATGCAGACCGACTAGAGAATGGACTTGAGGACATGGGGATTGGGAAGGGTAAGCTGGGACAAAGTGAGAGAGTGGCATGGACATATATACACTACCAAATGTAAAATTGACAGCTAGTGGGAAGCAGCCACATAGCACAGGGAGATCAGCTCGGTGCTTTGTGACCACTTAGAAGGGTGGGATAGGGAGGGTGGGAGGGAGGGAGATGCAAGAGGGAAGAGATATGTGGATATATGTATATTTATAGCTGATTCACTTTGTTATAAAGCAGAAACTAACACACCATTGTAAAGCAATTTTACTCCAATAAAGATGTTAAAAAAAAGAAATTCTCAAATTTTTTAGTCTCAAGATTCCTTTACATTCTTAAAAATAATTGAGGATACCAAAGTGTTTCTATTTCTATACATTATACCTATAGCTATTTAGCATGTTAGAAATTAAAACTGAGAAAAGTTTAAAGCCCCAAAATACAGAAGCACATGTTCCATTAGCCACATAGCAATGGTATCATCATTTTCATGCAGCCTCTGGAAAACTCTGCTTGTATACTCATTAGAGAATGAAACTTAACAGGGAAAACAACATTTTGGGCTTGTTATAAAAATAGTTTTGATCTCATTAATCCCCTGAAATGACATTTTGAGAACTGCTATTGAAAAGTTATGGTTCTTATCCTGGCTATTCTCCTCAATAAATGTTTTTAACTTACTGATTTAAAAAAGGAAGGGATTCTACAAGATTATTATGCGGGAAATAGAGATGAAGTTGATCTTCCGATTACCTTCTGGTCGTTCTTTTAAGATAACTAATACCTGACCATAATGGTTAGTTCAAGATGAAATGTGTTAGTTCACTACCAAACTTCAGTGGCTACACTGGCTCTTGACGTTATACTCAGTGACTATTCACAAAAAGGCTTAATCGATCATACTGAAGTGCTGAGGTGACATAGAATAAATAATGATCACTCTGAGTGTGCCCTCCGCAGGCACCAGGGATACCTTTGAGTCAGGGTTGGATTCAGAAGCCCGAATACAGGGTGTGTTCATGCCCAGTCCTATGCAATGAAGCCAGAAAGTCATTTCTTGACAAAAGCCAGAAAGTCAAGCTACAATCAACTGAATACAGTTGAGAACCAGATGTTATGAAGGAAGAAAGTTAAAACTTAAATCTAAGAATATGTCAATTATACCTCAACAATAATAATAATAAACTAAGGGATGATCTAGAGGCACCATTAGATCTAGGGACAGAAAGCAAGGGTTTGAATTCTTCAGAAATATGGTCAGAGGAGGATCTAGGGCGATGGCTGCAGATAACTGTATTGCATTCATGGATGAATTTTATCAGTCAAAAAGTGCATGCATGGGTGTGACAGACTAGCTTATAGGGTAGGGTTGGCTCCATGATGTTAAAAGTGATTGATAGGATGAATGCTAAGGTCTCATCCTCCTGTTAAACAACAAAAAACAAACAAAACAAAACCCCTGATTCAATGAGTACTTCTTACTTTGACCAATCACTTTGCCACTTAAAACACTTAAAAATAACATCAAAATATTATTTTCACTTTTAAACCATGTACATGAAGGACTATCACAGAATAAAAAAAACCTTTCATTTAAAAATTGTTATCCTTCTGCTTTTCATCAATTCAGACACACACACGCACACACACACACTCACAGAATGAGTAATGGCAATATTCCAAAAGCTTGGAATTTTTGCATCAAGGTAAATTCAGTAATCACCATTAAAAGTCTGTAATTTCTTATCATATGGTATCACCTATATGTGGAATCTTTTAAAAAGGGTACAAATGAACTTATCTACAGAACAGAAATAGAGTCACAGATGTAGAAAACAAACTTATGGTTCCCAGGGGGTGGGGGGGAGGGATAAATTGGGAGACTGGGCTTGACATATACACACTACTATATATAAAATAGATAACTAATAAGAACCTGCTGTATAACACAGGGAACTCTACTCAATACTCTGTAATGGGCTATATGGGAAAACAATCTAAAAAAGAGTGGATATATGTACATGTATAACTGATTCACTTTGCTGTACACTCAAAACTACCACAACATTGTAAATCAACTATACTCCAAAAAAATTTTTTTTAAGTCTAATTTCTAAATTAGGTCACTTAATTATATTCATTTGTTTTGTATTCTGTAAGTTCAGCTTATGAAAAAGGGAAGTACAAAAAAAAATAAAGGAATGGAATTGAGGCTTTCCAAGTTTCATTCCCAGCTCCCCATCAAACACATGCATACAGATGCATCTGCTTAAAACTGTCGTATTACCCTGTTCTTCCTCAAGTGCTCACCTTTAGGTGAATAAGCCTCTGCAGACGAGATTTATGTGACAGCATGACCTTTTCGAAACAGCAGAGATGCCGTTGTATTAACAATCAGCGAATCCTAAAACATCAGCAAACATGTTGATTAAATGTTTGTCCTTCCCAAGTGCCCCATTTGACAGTTTCCTGGAGGTCAGAGGCAAATAATCAAGGAGACGCCACAATTTTACATTAAAGATTTTACTGCAGCCACCTAGAGGAAGCAATTCACTGTGGGGCAAGTTTTTCCTTCTTCTCTGGGACTTCCCTATAGATAAAATTAGACAAACATTTTGAAGAGGCCAAATGGGATCGAATAGGAACTTCCCAACTAAGGTCAGGTAGCAATGTTTCCATTAGTGAGACCAGGAATATCTCTGACGGAGGAGACAGTGCTTTAGAGTGTCAACAGAGGAAACTTTCCTTATCTTTTGGACGTGTAGTTGAACTGGTTCCTGAACCTGATCTCCTTGCCAAGATAAGGAACTGCATCCTCATCAATGAAAACTTGTCAAATTATGTGTCATCTGAAAACTCTACCAGCCAAACATCCTGAGGGTTAGACAACACTCAGTCCACAAAAGCACCCTCTGCATTTGACAGTTCTTTGAGTTCTGCCTACTTATATGCAAGTTTTTGCCTTACAAAAGTAGAAGCTTAAAAAAAACACTAATGATTAAAGAGAAAGAAAGGCAAACTCACTCGAAAAGTTCTGAGTTCAGAGGCAGTGTCAACAGGCAAGAAATGTTTTTAAAAAGTTCTACCCCAAAACTCTGTGTTGCCATGTCCTTTGGTAAAGGCAATATAATATGCAGAATATCAGGACAACAGATATTCTGGATGTCTTCTCCTCTGCAGAAGGGCCCAACAGTGCCAGTGGCGTCTCTGCTCTGAGGCTACCACAGAAAGCATGTGTAGCGGTGATAACCTTGGCCAAGACCGCTTGGAAAGGATTCCTTGGGACCACGGGCAGCTCATGCTGCCTCCAAATACACATCTTCTCTCCTGCCACTCTTGCTCTGATGTTGAAAAGTTTGAGAACTGCAAAGCTCTGTTATCAAGGTAGAAGCTGATTTTCTATCCAAGTTTGCCTCTAGCTTAACAAGACAATTCCAGAATGACTTGAAAAGGCAGAGGCAACAATGATTTTAGGGTTCCAGAAACATCACTATAAACACCAATGAAGGAGAAAGACAGTTGGAATTAATGTGGCAAAAAATTTTTTTTTCAAAAACATTTCTGTTGCACCTAGAGTCATTGAATGACAGCACAGTCTTTTTAAAAAATTTGCTGCTCACCAAGGTCACCGTCTGACAAAGAGTGTATTACTGTTTCCCATGACTGTTCCAGATAATTGCAGCTGTGTAAAATAAGAAAGCTATTTCAGGGGCTTCCCTGGTGGTGCATTGGTTAAGAATCGCCTGCCAATGCAGGGGACACGGGTTCGAGCCCTGGTCTAGGAAGATCCCACATGTGGAGCAGCTAATCCTGTGCGCCACAACTACTGAGCCTGCGCTCTGGAGCCCATGAGCCGCAACTACAGAAGCCCCCATGCCACAACTGCTGAAGCCCACACGCCTAGAGCCCATGCTCCCTCCGTAACGAGAAAAGCCACCACAATGAGAAGCCTGTGCACCGCAACGAAGAGTAGCCCCTGCTCGCCACAACTAGAGAAAGCCCACATGCAGTAATGAAGACCCAACATAGCCAAAAATATAAATAAATAATTTTTTAAAAAAAAGTATTTCAAACTAGTTGTTCAATGGATCATTATTGTCAGTGACATACAGTTATAATCAGGTATGGAAGTAATAAAGAAAGATAGGTGATGGCCTGTATCAATAAAATTACTTGACTGCCACTCAACTAAAAGTTAAATTTCAGCTATTTCTTAGAATTCTCTGTTCCTATGAAATACCCCACAATGTGTGAATTGCCTCATATTTTAAAAATATTAGAATAGTTTTCATTAAGCACAAATAAACATCCCTTGGCCCCCACATTCCACGTGAGCGTCCATCTCATTTTTTCACTCTTCATACACACACACACACACACACACACACACACACACACTAATTCAAAAGAATTGTCCACAGTTTGTCTCCTCTCCTTCATCTTGCATTCACTTCTCAGCACATACCGACCTGGGTTGCAACCCCAAACTCCACTGAAATGGTTCTTGTCAGGATTCTCAATGGCCCAGGTTGTCAAATTAGAGAACGCATTTGTCTTCATGCTATTTGACTATAGCAGCACTTGGTAAAGACGGCCATTTATTCCTCCTTGGGACACTCTCTGCTCTGGGCTTCAGTGTCACTTCACTTCCTGGCTTTCCTACTACCGCTCTGGCCACTCCTTCTCAGGTTCCTTGGCTGACTTTTCCTCCTTTATCAAATTCCACACACAGCGGTCCCTCAGCATTCATTCCTAAGCCCTCTCACTTTTTTCCATCTACACTCTCTGATTCAGATTACGTCAAGTACCATCTACACAGTGACTCCCAGACTTACATCTCTGATCTAGACTTGTCCTTTTGAAGCCCCAGATTCATGCACTGATAGAGAGGCAGGTAGATGATGATAGAGAGTGAGAGAATGAGAGAGATACATTCACATCTCCACTTTGATGTCTAGTAGACATCTTAAATATAGAAATTCCAAAGAAGCAAGTCTAAAAGTGAATTTACTCAAACCATTCAAGTCTCCAAGTCTGTTTCTCTCTCAATAAATAGCACTGCCAATCATACAGTCATGCATCCAGAAAACCATCATTTTTACTTACTTTCCCTTGTCTTTCATATCTCACCCGCAGTGAATCCTATCATATTACTTCCAAAAATATCTCTCTGCTTCAGGTACCTCCCTTTTTTTCCATTGCTACCATCCTAACCAAGTCATCAACATATCTGGCCTTAATTTAAAAGGAGAAAAAAAAACTATGGAGTTAGCTCTGCTTCTACTTTTTCACTCCCACCACCTCATTTTTTTCTATATAGAAATCATAAGTCAGATATGATATCCCTTTGTCTGAAAACATTTCATTGCTCTCCATTACACCTAGTATAAAATCTCAGCTCCGATCATGGACCGAGACTCTGTTGGTTGAGCCTCTGCCTCATCTCACATCATCTTCTCCCTTGCTTGTTACCTTCCTGCCATGTTGGCCCTCTTTCTTACTTTCTAGGATACACCCCCAAGATTTTTCCTAACTTAGGGCCTTTGCATTTGATGCCATGTTTGCCTGGAATTCTCTGTTCACCACAATTTTATAAGAAGAATATTGATGTATAGTTATTTTACTACATATCCATTTATGCATTGTAAATAGTAAATCCCATAAAGGAAGTAATCATGTCTATCTTGTTCTTGTGGAATGCACATAATAGGTCTCTAGTGCCTGGCACAGCATAGGCAATCAATCAATATTCACTTAACTATTTAATACTTAAACTCATGTAGCATAACCATACAGCATTAAGATTTTAAACTAAGTTGAAAATACTTCTTCTATTATTCTTTTACTTTTCATCTGACTGTTTTAATATCTCATATGCTGAAAGGTTTAACAATTCAGCCTTGCTGGGTTATATGACCCAATTATATGATAAACAGATGCAGCAGCATCACAGACCCCTCCATTTAACCTCCACTTGGCTTTAAGAAAATAGAAGAATGGAGGATAAAAGTGGCTTCATATCCCATAGATAATCACTACTGAACCAACTATCATTAAGGATAGTTACAATATACGTGGAGTACTTATCCTATAACTACAAGTCAATTGATATACCTAAAGTCATATTAAATTACCTAAACTACAGGCTAAATATGTAGGGTCTGTCCTTTGAGTTGTTTGAAATAAAATTATACATATATTATATATATACACAAAAGCAGAATATAAAGCAAGTAATAGAAGCAAAGGTATTCAGAATATTTAATGAAACAGTGAATGAGGAAACTGTGAAGGGGGTAGTGTTAATCTTCTTCTGTGTTTTTAAGAAAGATAGAGAATTCCAGATGCTGGATGATAATGAAAAAGCAACGTTTTATTGAGAAGAATAAAGCATTGTAGAATAAATGTAACCATCCAGAAGTCTTGGTCAGAGGAATGACTAGACACTGTAGTTAAATAACTACTACGAAAAAAAACCAAGGAGGGCAATACTGAAAAGTGAATAATTCAGTGAGGCCAAGTAAAGAGCATGGGTCCAGAGGATCAAAATTTTTCTCTGCTCCATACGGCACAATAATCTGTTATACAGTTAATACTTTAAAAGACATTTCCATCAGCCCGCGGCTTTCTCTCCCTGCTATTAAGATATAGTGATATTTCCTATGTCAAGACCATGACTCCAATCCACTAGATTGATGCTGAGCATACGTACACCCAGGACCTAAACATCTAATGAGAGAGCTGTCAAACCATAACTTTACACAGCTTCAATACCACTGCCTACTAGTCAGCTCAGGGCCCCTCTTCATGCTTGGTTTGATGTGACATATAACAAAACAAGCAAAAAAGTCTTAAGCTATCAAAAGGAAAACACAGAGAGAACTGGGATAATTAGTCCTGGATTACTGTCAACACTAAATTATTATTAACCTCAAATTACCATTACATTGGCAATTGTCACTTCATGCTCCTGTGTTGCCAGATGACATATTCAGTACGATGACAACAATTACATGGTATTTCCAGTAGCTTCAAAACAAAACCAAAAAATACACAGCAACAAAAACTTCACTGGAAAATATTACATACTTGTTTCCACTGGAGAGATAGAAATTTAGATAGATCTATGATTTGTATTCAAAATACCAGGAAAAAAATGATACAGGTATAATGAATATTATCTTATCATCTCTTAGAAAACAGTCTAAAAACAAACAACAAAAAAATGGTTAGTCTCTTATGGGACAGCTGTAATAGCTACTCAGTGGTTCTAAATTTTTCTTTTAGCTTAGAAAAATATAAATAAGAACATGTCCATTCTCAATGAGACTTCACTGGTGACTAAATTTATTTCATTAAAAAAATAGACTACTTTAGGAAAATGCACAGTTTTGGATGGATTGGAACAGATTTTAGTTTTCTTTCTAGCATTCAAGTGAACATTCTTGTGTAGGAGATGATCTAAAATCTTTTCAGATAGATATCTTTTTCTTCATCATAATTAACTCAACAAAGATTGAGCTTTGACTAATGGCACTATGCTAGATGATAAGAATACAAAAATAAACAGTACCTACTCTTAAGAAGCTTACAGTTAAGTTTCTTTCATTATTTTTCAAGGTGACAATTATTTGTTCAAAAAATAATGTCATCTAACACAGAAAATATAATTTATGTTTCACCCAAACTTCCATACTTTGGATGTTTGTAATGATTTTTAGAAATGTTTCTATATTACCTACTAAAAGAAAATTTTAGTTCAGAGATTCCTAGTAAATGTCCTATGGGACATCAAATCAACTCTTCAGCATGTCAATAAGTATGGCAAGGGAAAAAAATACTGTATCTAAAAAAGTGAAACATAGTCGAAAGGGCTTCTTGATTATGTAACATCCTAGAGATTCTATCATACAAATATGCATTATAAATTCCTCAATAGGAAAATATATTATCCGGCATTCCTTGAATTTATTCTACAGTGAAATCATATTTCATCAGGAGAAACTCACAGAGATGGAGTCTAATAGAACATATTTTTGGAACTCTAGATAAGCTGCAGTTTAATTGGCTCAGAGGTGGGTCAACAAGTACTCATATCTAATTTACCCTATTGACCAATCTACATTTATCCATTTGTCTTAGAATTCTCTACATTTTTAGCTCAATTTACATTTTTTTTAAAAATGACCCTTTACACATAATTTGAAAATGGTACAGAATCAATATACATTTAAGTAGATGTCTTTCTGCTCTCCCTTTTCTTTAAGAATCCCTCTGCCAGTTTCCCACTAGTGAAGACAAAATGGGATACAGAGAAAAGAAATGTTGGTGAATGGGGAAAGAGCAGCGTTTTGACAAATGTAAACAATTATGCAGAGATTATTTCAATTTTTCAATAGGAGAATGTAAAACCCACAAGAAAGAACTGGAATATTCTTCTCCATGAATAACTACTTCATAAGAATAAACATCATATGAATATCATATGTGAAAATAAAATGATGTACAGAGTTCACTGCATATGGAATATCAGAATAGAGGCCCTGATCCCAGGAATCACAGTGCCAGTTTTTTCTCTAGAATCTCAGGAAGATCACTTCACTTTCCTGTGCCTAGATCTCCATGCTCACACAGAAGCTGGGTGAATAGGAGAAAGTAACAACAAAACAAACAAACAAACAAAACAAGAAAAAAGAGAAAGTAAAAACTTGTAAGAACTTTGAAGTTCTAGGGTGTTTTTTACTATTTCCATAGAAAATTTTACTAAAACCCAATTGAAAGAGTGAAAGCCTGCTCTTGATATGCAGAAAATTTTACCTTTCAAGACATCTCAATAGACATAAATAAATGTATTTTTCTAGAAAGTCAGCTTTTATCATTAAACACTAATACAAAATTAGTTTAGGATTTTAGTGTGAACTTAGAGATAGCTCACCTAACATACATTCTGGAAAGACAATCCAATTTTTTTTTTTTCCTGACTAAAAAAGTAAATTCTCAGAGTGTTTAACTGGACAAAGTATTACAATGACATCACACAACTACATTCTGCTTTTATGCAAACTCTTGGCAGTACCCCTATCACATCGAGCTCTGAAAGTAAGCTGAGGCAAAAACATGGCTGCTGCTCAGACATAACCAGACAAAAAACAGATACAAAGGAGATATAATGCAGAGCATGACAGCACATTCTTTTTAACAGCACAATTATGGAGGCATCTGTTCTGAAATACAGGTTTCTACTGCATCTTTGTTTTACCTGATGGATGAAAGAACAGAACTGTTTTAAAATCATGAGAATGACAAAGCTATAGTATGTTCCTTATATGCAGGAGCTGTTCCTTTAATGATGTCATGCAGAGGGCTGATTAACAGCATCCTATCCCTAAGGATATAGCTATAAGCCAGAAAAGTCATCCTGCAGCCAAATGACTTACTGCCCCAGCTCCAAGCAGAAGGGCAGATCTGAACAACATCATGATAGCCCAGTCCTCCGGAAGGAGTGAGGGGGGTGTCTAAAGAGCACGATTTTTCTTAGGCCCTGACATATTTCTGCTAGCAGCAGAGTGATTTTACTGGCGTGAATCAGAATGCATGTGAGTCATCTGTATAATAAATGAGACAACTTTATTTCCTTGAGCTTCTGCTCACTTCATTATAGCCAGAGAAAGTAAGGAAAATGTCTGTTTTCTGTCAGGTTTTCCCAAAATGATCAGTCACTGATGGCTCACATGTCCCCATCAGAACTGTAGGAGACGACGAAGCCACAGCTTGTATTGCCAGCAACCCAGGCAGAAGTGTGGTTGCCAAGCACACAGGCTCCTGCAGTGATTTACCACTTCCAAATGTTACAGTTGACAACAAATCTAAGAAAGTTATCCCTCTTAGCTAGAAGCTTCCAGAGTAGATCTTGAGTCGCTGCTGCTTGGCTTTGCTCTCCACACAAAGGAACCAGCGGTTTAAGGCATCGCTGTGTTTTCAAACCTGAACCCCATAAGTTGGACTCTGCATTCCAGGTTTCTTTCATCTTTCCTGTTCAACTAAAAGAACTAGTTCAAACTTAAAATCTCATTGAACTAACTGGTTGACTTTATTGCCAGCTGAATTCAATCAGGAAGGGGTGGGGGAGAGTAAAATAAAGGATGTATTTGCATATGAATGGGACTAAGATGAAAAGCACTTCTTTGAGGATAGCGAATGGAATACAAGCAGAATAACAACAGGAGAATTTCTGCAACTCAATACCTGCTGTATAGGAGGAGAATGTTAAAGAATGTCACATAGCCAGTTGGAACCAGATCATAACTTTCAAACTGAGAAGATAATATTTTATAATACTTGAGAGTTATAAACGAGTTCAGCAACTGTCTAACCCCCTCATTCATATGATGCAAAAATATCCTCTACAGTAGCTTCACAGGCACTCATGAAGTCCCTGAAGCATTTCAGTCACTGGGAACTCGCTAACTCAGCAGGCAGCCCACCTTTCTGACAATCAATTCTGATGACTAAAAGGTATTCCTCCGAGTGCGCAGAAACCTGCCTCTCTTTCTGAAGCTTCCACACACTTATTCTCATTCAGGCTGCTTAACAGAGCTGGCTGAGAGCTTATCTAAGACATCTACTTCAGAGTTTACACCGCAGCGCATTCTGATTCTTGCACTTTGAATTGTTCCACTTGGTCCGTGACTCTGATCAACATCCATCTGGACCGAATATTCCTTCTCCTGGCTGTGCTTCTGACTCTGCTTTGCTCGACCAAAGAACTCCACCTACAAATTCAGCCAACTGGACCATCAACGGGACCATAGTCTCTGCTCAGTTAATGAACCCTGTGCAGAGATTTGACACTTGGCTCTAACGTCCATCTTCTCTTTCTAGGAACTGCTCTGCCCAACTCTTGTACTTCTCTCCAAGTCCTATAATCCACCCCAATCCACCATGTAAATTGTACATTCCAATTTGGCTTTTTCTAACTGCTCTGTCTTCAAAGCTCTCTCCCACTTCCTCCTGACTCTGTGTGAATAATGAGTTAAAGGAAGACTATAACCAATTCTGGGAGAGCAGCTAGCAAGCAAAGATGTAAAAGGCAGCCTCCCCCAAAAAAACTTAGCCTGAATTCAGGCAGTGAGAATAGATGACAGATACAAAAGATACTAAACAATAAAAAACTAGAAATTGTCGAATGCAGTAACTGAATTGATGATCTTCACTGAGGAGTGTGTATGTGAGAAGAAAGAATATGAAATTACAAGGCAGAGTAGAGCCGTTTACCAGGACAGATGATACTGAAGGCATTTGGTGGAAATTAATGATTCATTTTCGAATGTGATTGATTTGAGGTGCCTGGGAGCCTTCTAAATCAAAGTATTTATTAAACTGTTGGAAATATGGGTCTGGAATTTAGCAAAGAGTTCTTGATTAAATTTAAGAATTATCAAAATGTAAAGAAAATGTGGGGCAAGGGTTTTCTTTAAGATACTGCAGAAATTATATTTATAGTAAAAAGTTCAGAGAGATGACGATGGAGTCCTTTGGAATTATGACTTTGAATTTTTTTTTTTTTTCGCGGTACGCGGGCCTCTCACTGCTGTGGCCTCTCAGAGCACAGGCTCCGGACGCGCAGGCTCAGAGGCCATGGCTCAAGGGCCCAGCCACTCCGCGGCACGTGGGATCTTCCCGGACCGGGGCATGAACCCGTGTCCCCTGCATCGGCAGGCGGACTCTCAACCACTGCGCCACCAGGGAAGCCCCTATGACTTTGATTTTTAAAGACTGAGGAGAGAAAGAACAGTCCTCAAAAGGAATCAAGAATGAATGGCTAATAAGAGGAGAAGGGAGGAGAAATGAACATTTAGATCATGAAAATCAAAGGAGAAAGTGGTTAGTAACAAATGTTCATCAGAGTGTTCAATGCTACAATAAAATAAAAGTTCCATCTCCTTGGTAATACAGAGGCCAATAATCCAAATAGCCGAAACTGGTTAGCTGCTTAGCTAAACTCCTTCCTCTTTGTCCTGGGCACACAAGCAGACCAGTTTTCAGCACCATTTGCAATTAAGTATTGTCATCTGAGTGAGCCCTGGACAATAAAGTGTGGGCAGATATGATGAATACTATGTTCTGTCTGACCCATAAAAAGTATTACGTGTAAGCCTCACTCATCAAGAACATAATGATCAGGTCCTGAGTCCCTGCAGATGTAAAGGCTCTGTGTGTCAGGGCAGAGGTGGAGGGGGTGGGGGATGAGAGTGCACCCCTGTATTGATTATAAGTACTTGATTATAAGTGATAGGACATGAAGAGTCCTGTTTCACTCTAGATATAGAAAACATACAAATCGAGTTCTGATTTTGTGTCAAAGAGCCCTACTATTTAAGTGGTTGCTCACTTATTCTACCACACATATATCTATATATCATATATCTTAACACCATAAGATTTTAAATTCCCTTATAATTTTCTTATTTTCTCATATTTTAAGATTTCTTTCAATAACTCATGTAAATGTTAAATTGCATTACAGAAACCTGTGTTATTTGTTCTATAGGACACTTATGGGTGAAAGGGTACTACAAGTGTTTAAAAAAATGATTAAAGAAAACAGTTTAGGTGGTACAAACAAACTGTATTTAACACTTCATGAAGCTGGTGGTCTCCATGCAAAAAACTTCAAAACAGGATGGGAGGCAAAAAGCTTTGATAGTATAAAGTAAAGAACAAGCAAGAGACAAATAGAAAATGTCTGATTGGATGGGGCCATGGAGTCAACCTTGTTCAGGTGAGAAGGTCCAGAGTTGGCTTGGTGTTTGGGAATTAGCTGACTGAATATACTGTGTTTCCTGTCAAGCGGATCTTTTATAGGGACAAAAAAGTTATCTAAGTTTTGGTTTGCTGATGTGGCACCCCAGGCAAGAGCGACTCCATTTGGGGCCCTAGAAAGTTATTTCACCACAAGTTTTCTTGGTCTGTGTTCCAAAGGCATCAGTTCTTTTTGTTCATATATAACTTCTTACATCTTCAAGTGAAAAGTAATAGGAAATCACTGGATTTCTTTTCTCCCAGAGGCCAATAGAAAATGGCGGTGAAACTAGAGATAGTGCTATTCTACTTAGGCTCTTTTCTGGGTTTCCTATAATGTTAATGAGATACAGCTGAAGAAATGTTTCAACTGGGAAGAAAAAGGAATTGTCTCAGTCCTCTTCTGGCCAACTAATTCCGCTCTTCAGTCTCCACTTACCCATCTGATCCTGTGTTTCAGCAATAGGGCAGGAGTAAAGTTAGGACAGCATTGCACCAGCTCAGAAACCAGGAGCTAACATTAGGAGCTAACCCTAATGCACTGGTACCATGATCTTCTCAGCCTGTTCTATAAAACCCTACCTGTGCCCAGGTGGATGGGGAATGGTGAAAGGAGAGGCAGCCCTTCCCCAAACCCCCAGGCTGGAACAGGGAGGGGCAGCTCACCACTGCAAGGAATGCCGGGCATGTGTGCCCCAGTGTAACTATTCCCGCTAATTCTCTCACCTGCCAGTTCTACATATTTCGCTGTAGTCCTCACGTGCTCCTTCCTGTCCAGTTCACATCTCTGGACATGATTTTGTGATCTCCTAGACCTAGGGTATCCATCATTTTTTTAAATGTATGAGCCGTTCCCCACCCCCACCCCCATCTGTCAGTAGCATTCAGAAGATCTAGCAGAGGATTCTAAGATCCTAGAGAAAGAAGGGAGAATAGGATGTAAGGAGCCCATGTCCCTATATCACCTTTGGAGCGCTTATCACCCCTTCAAGAATCCTCTATTTTGCCCCACAGCCTCCATTTGGGCTTTATGAGAACAAAAATAAATTTCTGTTAAACCATTGAGATTTGGGCATCATAAATTTCAGCCACTAGGTTACCTTTACTAATGCAAAGACCTTCAAAAGGTATTTTCAGTGCACTGGCCATCAATCAGGAAAGGTAAAGCACAGATGACCATGCCATGTGCATTGGAGACTTCTTGACAAGTATGGTTATTATTTTGATCCCCATGCAAAAGAGGAAAAGAGCCACAGTGATGTTTAGAGTTCAGGTAGTACATCTGTTTTTTAAATGCTCAGTGGATCAAAATTAACTTTACAGCGCATAAGAACAGGATTACTAAATCTTTCCTCCCCAGCAATACTAAGAAACCAAACTGATGAAAGGATGCTGCTCCCAGGGCAGCTTCTGATTGCATAATCTTGGGAGCAAGGGGCTGTCAGAGAGTTAGAGCTGCTTCATGGAAGGGAGTGGAGTATAAACACTCTTCATTTATTTACTCAATTTTTTTGAGTGTCTACTATGTGTTGCTCTAGGCAATGGGCATATGGTGGTAAAGAGAGAAAATTTCCTGTCTTCATGTATCTTACATTTTGGTGTATTCTACATTCCTACTTTCTTCACAATAAGAAAACAGTGAACTCCAATCACAGGTAGATATTCTTTGGTATATATTCTGCTTTTCAAAGTATATTTTAATACACAACTACATCCTACCCAATACTCAGTGAAAACAAAAAAGTGAATAAAAATTGAGGCCAAGTGAGAGCTAAGTCATGGTTCAAGAATATTTAGTTGTTAATATCACATCTGTCCCAACCATGTCCTTTTTGAACAGAAATCCCCAGAATTAAGAGAACTCTCCACCTGAGAGCAGGGGTAGATGATTAGGGAGACAGGAGTCACAGATAACTCTAGCTTTTCTTTCATGGCTATTAGAATCTCCAAAATAGATACCACTTGCTTTCATTTTGTGTGTCTGTTAAAAGATATTCATTTCAGCTGAAATGAGGATAGGCTAAAAGGAATTTTAAAAAGGGTTCTATAAATTAATGAAGTCAATAAGCCATTCTGTAACAACCAAAAATATGTCCTGTACAACATATTTTGAAAGAACATATCTTGGTGATACTGTAACAGTACATTAAGTTGTCTTAAAGAATTATTTTTAATGCTTTTAATGTTCCTATCCTAAAACTCCAAGTGTATAAATAGGCACACATGACATAACATTCAAAATATTACCATACCAAGAGTGATAATTTTCTAATACAGATAGGTAGCTCTTTTTCATAGATAGATATAAATGACTGATTGATAGATTGATTTATGCATATGTATATGCACATACACGTATATCTATGTATCTATTCATATATACTTTGCTTACAGAGTTGCGTGTACACTTCCTTCTGTCAAATCTCTCTAAAACCTGCTCTACTCAAATCCAAATAGCTCTTTATTTTTTAATGACAAATTCACAAGGAAAATAAAACAATAACTATTTCATTGTTTGATGCAACTAACTGGTCTCCAAATTACGGGGTCGAAATTTTATCAAAGGGGCCATAGAACACAGTGCCATCATTTCTACAGCTGCCAACTCAGCTCCCACAAACATTGCTTGTTTGGTGATCTGAGAGACTGTGCCCTTGGGCCAGGTTTCTTGTTCTAAGGACTTATGCCTTTATATTCCAGCACAAGGATGATTTTTTATGCAAATCCATCTGCCTGTTTTCCTGATGGGAAAAGGAATTCAAAACTTTCCCATTAAATTGTGAAATAAATTGATTAATAAAAAATGCACTTTCCCCAATTGAGAATAAGGGCTTAATGTTGTCTAATGAGTTTATTTTGAAACAATTACACAAAATGGTGATATCAAACCCAGCAGAGACACAATTTGAATAATAAACTAAAATTAAAGATCAGACATGTATATTGTGTTATTGAGTGACCAGTGAATGCAATGAGAGCTAAGGATGAGCAGATAACATGAGTATGCCATTATAAAGTTTTAGCAGTTTATAAAACCCTATCTGGAAAAAAAGAGCTGTATTATATATTTCAAATTCTATACTATTCTATCACCTATTCTAAAACATTCTAGGTATTATTAAACATTATTGGCTTTTTCCTTTCTCTCTTTCCTGCAGAGCTCTAGCCCATGTCAGTAACAGAGCGTTACCATCACCACAGAAGGCCTTTTCACACCGCAGGCCTCCTAAAGATAACCACTACTCTGACTTTAGTGTAATGCTGCTTTTTACTGAACTTTAAGTAAATGAAAGTACAGTATGTGCTCTTTTGTTTCTGGCTTCTTTAAGTCAGCATTGTGTGTGTGCATTTTATTCTTGTTATTCAGTATATATAATTATAGTTTGTCCATTTTTATTTCAGAAAAGTACTCCATTATGTGAATATAAAACATTATTTATCTATTATTTTTGGATATTTGTGTTGTTAGCAGTTTGGGACTAAAAGTTATCTACATTCTTGTACACATGTTTTGGTGATTATATGGAGGTCATTTCTGTTGAGTAATTACCTGGGAGTGGGATTCTTTAGTATTTATCATTAAACGGTTTCCCAAAGTGATTGTACAATTTACACTTCCATTTGGCATTATTCAAGAGCTTCCAATGTTCCACATCCTCTCCAACATTTGGTATCCTCTTTTTTGTCCTAGTCATTCTGGTGTTTGTGTAGCCCCTTGTGGTTTTAATTTAAATTTCCCTCATAACTTATAATGTTTTGCGTACCTTTTATATGTGTGTCAACCCTTTGAATATCTGCTTTTTGTCATCTTTTATATATTCTTTTTGATTGTTTATTATTATTGAGTTGCAACAGTTCTTTGAAATCTTCCATTCCGTTTCTGGTTTAGTTTCACATTCTTAATGATGTATTTGATAAACAGAAGTTCTTAAACTGCCTAAGTTCTCATTTTTCAATTATGGTTAGTGTGTTCAGTGTCCTCTTGAAGAATTACTTGTCTACTCCTAAAGCATAAAGATATTTTCCAATGTCTTTTTCGAAGAGCTTTATTGTTTATCTTTTTTACTTAGACCTGGTCTACTTGATTGATGTGTGTGGGGCGAGAGGGGTGTTAAGTGGGGTCAATGTTTATTTATTTTCATATAAATATCCAATTACCCAGCACAATGTATTGAAAAGACTATTGTTTCCATTCTTCCTTGCACATCAACTTCGTTAGCAATGAGGTGACCCACATCCCTGTGCCATTAACATATTGTACTATCCCTTAATTACCACAACTTTATAATAGGTCCTTTCATTTGTTATTATGGGTCTCCAGCTTGGTTCTTTTTATTAAGCAAAGGTCTCCACCTTGGCTACTGTTGGACATCTACATTTTTAAATGAATTTTAGAATGAGCTTGTTGATTTACATACACACACAACCACAGAATTTTTATTGGGGTGTACTGAAGCTATAAAGAACTTTGTTAAGAACAAACATCTGCTATAGAAATAAAAAATGCCCACAATTTTCCATTCCTACCTACAGTCATCCTTTTGCTACAAAACTTTGCAAATCATCCTGCCAAGATACAAAGTCTATTTATCCAATGCCTAACTCTGGGCAAGGCCTATGGCTTGCTTTGGATCACAAAATGCTGTGGAAATGATATTGTGTAGTGTTATGGTCAGGCTTTAAGAAGGCTTGTGTTTATTCTCTCTCTTTTGGAAACTACCAAGCCACCATATGAATAAGCTTTAGGATAGCCTGCATAAATATGGGAGACAAATGGTGCTATGACATCTGTTTCCCAAATTAAAGCCAGAAATCTCCCAGTATGTGACTGAAGTTATTCTGGACCAACTACACTCCAGTTAATCCACCAGAGAATCAAAAATGCGTATGTGAGACCAGTCAAGATCACTTGAGCATGACCTAAATCAGCAGACTTTTCCCTAAGACAAATAAAGTCATGAGTAATAATAAGTAGTTGTTATTTTAAGTCAGTAAATGTGGGAGGAGTTTGTTACACAATAATTTCTAACAAAACATAGTCACAATATTGTGTCTTTCAATCCATGAACATAGTATTTCACTTTATTTTACTTTTTAAACTTCTGTCAGCAGTTTGTAATGTTCAGTAAAGAAGTCCTTTGATTTTCTATTTGTTTTGTAATTTTAAATACAATTGAAATTTATATTATTTTTTAAATTAATTTTCCAGATTTTTTTCCAGTCTAGGTTATAAAATTGTTTTTTGCATATTGAACTTGCATTTTATGACTATGCTAACACCATTTTATAAATTGTAATAATTTGTCTGTAGAGTCTTTGGAATTTTTTATTTCACAGTATTATTTTCTGAGAATAATGACAGTTTATTTCCTACTTTTCCAACTCTTATTCCTTTTTCTTCTTTTGTTTGCTTTCTTGCACCATCTAGAGTATCCAGCACAAGTTTGAAAAGAATTAGTGAAACAAGCACTCTTATGACATTCCCAATCTCAGGGAGAGATCTTTTAATATTTCACTATTAAATACGATTTCTCTAGAGAAAGACAAATATAATATATTGCTTATGTGTGGAATCTAAAAAAATGGTACAAATTAACTTATTTACAAAACAGAAATAGAGTCACAGATGTAGAAAACAAACTTATGGTTACTGGGGGGAAAGGGGTGGGAAAGGGATAAATTGGGGGATTGGGATTGACATATACATGCAACTACATATAAAATAGATAACTAATAAGGACCTACTGTATAGCACTGGGAACTCTACTCAATACTCTGTAATGACCTATATTGGAAAAGACTCTAAAAAAGAGTGGATAAACGTATATGTATAACTGATTCACTTTGCTGTACACCCGAAACTAACACAACATTGTAAATCAACTATACTCCAATAAAAACTTTTTAAAAATTGCATAAAACTACAAAAAAATGATGTCTCATAATTCTTTATTAGAAGAAGAACATTCTCTTCCATTCTTACTTTGGGACATTAAAAAAATTTTTTTAAATGCTCTCTGAATTTTTCAGGCACAGTAACTGAATCTGTCAATATGGTCATATAACTTCTTCCTTTTTATGTTAACATGATGAATTGGACTGACTACTTTGCAAATATCACTCTGGCATGCCTGAAATACATTCCACTTTATATGATGTATTTTCCTTTTAAATATTTTTAAGTTATTTTTGTTAAAAAATTTTATGGTTTTTATACCTTTATTAATGAAAGAGACTGGTCTGCAAGATCTCATTGATGTGATGTCCTTGTTAGGTTTTGGTATCAAAGTTATACTGGTTTCTTTTCTTCTAATCTCTGGAAGAGTTTATATAATATAGGTGCTGTTATTTCCTTAAGGTTTAGAAGAATTTACTGTTGAAGCCATTGAGTCTGGGGTTTTCTTAAAAGGAAAAATTTTAATACAAAATACAATTATTAATAGCTACTAGACTTAAAATTATATATTCTATCAGTTTGAGTAAATATTTTTGAAAAAAATTTTCTATTTCATTTAAATGTTCTAAATTATTGGCTTATACCTGTTTAGAATATAATTTTGTTGTCTTTTTAATTTCTGTAGAATCTGCAGTGATGTTCACTTCTTCTGATATGAATAATTTGTGTTTTTTCTCGTTTCTTGATAAAGTTACACTGAATTTATAAATTTGGCTATTCTTTTCATAAGGCAAATTTGCATTTGAATTTTTTGTTAGAAATTTTATCTGTTTTACTAATTTCTACTTTTATTTTTGTCATTTTCTTCCTCATTCCTTCATCTTGTTTTCTCTTCTTTCTCCAGATTCCTGAGGTTGAAGATAAGATCATTGATTTTCCACCTTTCTTCTTTTCTAAATCTCACTCTAATCACTAATTTACCTAAATCTCACAAGTTTTAAAATGTTGTATCTTCACTATCATCCAGTTTAAATGTTTCTTAATGGTGGTGTGACTTCTACTTATAGCTCATAGACTATTTACATTATTTTTTAATGTCCAACTACTTACAGACTTACATTTTTATTACTAAATTTTTATTACTAAATTCTACTGTGATAGTAGAATATACTCTATCAAATTCTTTGATATTTGTGGAGGTTTTATTTATGTTCCAGTGCATGGTCAATTTTGGTAAATATTTATTTATGAGCACTATGTTTATTAGGTCAACTTTGTTGACTCTTTTCTAGATCTCTGTCATAGAATGTCTGCTTTTTCTATTAGCTATTAAAATATCAATGTTAAAGTTTTCTAGTATGAAATTGAATTCATTGATTTATCCTTGTGGTTCTTTCAGTGTTTGTATTATATATTTTGAAGTTATGATATTGAGTACACAGAAATAGGATTGTGATGTCTTCCTAGTAGAGGTACTGCTTTAATATTATAAAAACATCTCTCTTCATGTGTAGTAATTCATCTTGCTTTCAATTATACTCTTCTGATATTAGGATAGCCACACCAAAAGTATTTGTAAGCATTTGCTTAGCATTTCTTTTCCTTTTACTTTCAGTCTTTGTGTCAAAAGAATGTTTATGTATATAGCCTAGCAAACATAATCTGTTATTTGAAGTATTCAGTGAATTTACCACTGTCCTTGTTGCCTGATATCCACTGCCTTGAAAGCCAATGTTTCTTTTTTCTTTCATTTTTTAAAATAGTTTTAGGTAGGAGAGTAAATTTGGTTCCTGTTATTCTAGTTGGCCAGAAGTACACATTTGTTGATTATCTTTTAAAGAGATTTATAAGAAGCAGAAAAAAAGTCTAAATTTATTCATATTATTACCACTTCAACTGGAGTATAAGTCCTTCAACCTTGTCTTTCTCCTTCAATATTGTCTATTCTTTGCAGTAACACACTGTCATGATTGCTGTAGTTTTATAGTATATTTTGAAGTTGTGCAATGTCAGTCTTCCAACTTTGTCTTTCTTCTTTAATATTGTGTAGTCTATTCCAGGTCTTTTACCTCTCCACAGAAACTTTAGAATCAGTTGGTCAATATCCACAAAACAACTTGCTGGGATTTTCATTGGGATCGTGGTGAAGGTACAGAACAATTTGGGAAGAAATGACTTCTTGACAACATTGAGTCTTCCTCTCCATGAACATGGAATATCTCTCCATTTCCTTAACTCTTTGATTATTTTCATCAGAGTTTTGTAGCTTTCCTCCAATAGATATTATACATATTTTGTTACATTTATACCTAACTATTTCATCTTGGAGTGTGCTAATGTAAATGGTATTGTGTTTTTAATTTTAAATTCCATTTGCTCATTGCTGGTATACAGAAGTTGAATGAAGCTGGAAGTCATTATTTTTCTTCAGGCTTTAGCAGTAGTCTAATGTGCATTTATCACACATGTGGCAATATAGGAGAAAATAAACATGAGCTGACTATAGCCAGCAGAAAACCAAAGGCTCCTTTGCAGCTGTGAAGCCAGGAAGCATCTAAAAACAGGCTCCAATGGGCACAAAAGCAGCTTCTTTTAAGTTCCTGATCTTTCATAACATTTCTTTCTCTATTACTTCTAACAAACATCCACCCTAATAATCTATATTAACTACTTCCCTTAATGAAATATCAACAGTGGTTTTGTTTACTGACAAAATTCTACCTGCCATAGTATTCCATTGATGTGTGATGAACTGTTAAATAAATAAATGAATTAATGAGAAATAAAAGAAAGAGCGAGAAGAGATTAGAAGGAGAGGAAGCATTGCAAGAAGGTTGGAAAAAGAAGAAGATGTAGGAATTTGTCTATTACTATTGATTTTCAAAGCACTTTGAAGAACCTTTTCTTATAATGCCTACTTTTGTATGGACTGTCACGATAAGATTTTGACAATTCCATAATAGTTTGAATTTCTCTCTTCTATTTTAAAAAAAAACTTGTTTTCTGATTTGGTAATTCCCTAGCAGTTGTTTTCTGATTTGGTAATTCCCTAGCACTCTACAATCAAATTAATCATGAAAATTGCAAATTTGCAAATGAAAACAAAAAATGCTATCCCATTAAAGTCACTGATATAATTTAGAATATCCACGATAACAATATATTTTTGTTTACATCACCAAATTACTCCACTGTTTTCAAAGTTGTCTCCAGTGACTAACACACACAAAATATCACATGTACCAAAAACTAACATCAGAAATATTTCTATTTCCCATTTAAATCTGATTTCTTCATGTAGAGAGGATGCCTTGAGACAATCATAAATGTTAGGTACAGCCAGGGTGTTACTACATTCTTTCCTGCTGGCTTGTGTTTGACGCCCTATCTTCACTCTATTGGCCTTTACAAGCCACAGTGTTTCATGTGATTTCAAAGGGTTTTGATTTTTACACTGTTTCCTTCATTATCAAACGACCTAACAATCAAACATGCAGATTTATAGATGTAATTAAATGAAAAGTTTCAGCAACAGCTACTGCCACTTTATCTACCATGGCCAGGTTTATTTGCTGGGGGCATTTTTAATTTGTACCTGAAATTATCATTTGAGCTAAATCAAAATCATCTTCTCCTCCTTCTCTTCCCCATCCTTGTCCTCCTCCACTCCCCCCACTCCTTCCTTTACTTTGCAATATAATTTTAAAATAAATGAAAAATATGCAGATTGCAAAATGTTAAACCTTACCTTTACCACGTAGATATATGATTGATAGATAGATACATAGAGAGAGAGAGAGAGATGATAGATAGACAAAAAAGAAAATTTAAACTCTCCTGACTCTTCCTTGCTTCTCTCCCTCTAATGGAGATGATGGTGTGCCTACCAAATCTATTTTCAGGACTGAGGCTTTCATTCCCCCACTTGCTGGTAGTGTGAGTGCTGAGGTCTCCAGCTGAGTCCCTCCCCAGGAACTGCCCTTGGACAAAAAGAACATCCTGACAAATACTTGTCATTTCAATGTTCTTCTTTATACTTTCACTAGGTATCACTTAAAATAAATACTATTTTATATTAAAATATAAATACAAATGGTATCAGGTGGCATTGATTCTTCATCAACTTCTATTTTTGTACAAAATGATGTTTGAGAGATTTAACCATAATGACCTATAGCCCAGTTCTTTTCTCATTTTTACCATTTTGTAATATTCCATTGTGTTAAATGTCACTATTTGTACATCCATTCTCCTATTGATAGAAATATGAGTTGTTTACATTTTCCTTTGTATAAAATGCTTTTATGAATATTCTTAATGTGTGCATATCTTCACCTTTTAGTCAAATTTATACTCCCTCCAGCAGCAGAGCAATCTTTTTGTTGTCCCATGATGCCTTCACACTCACTTGATGTTATGCAAATTTTAATCTTGATTGGGATATTTAATTCTTCTTTTCCCCTCTACAACTTATGTTCTCTTTCTCGTTACTTAATTACTTACCTTTAAAATTGTAACATACATACTTACCTGAAGTCTTAACACAAAGCCTCTAACCTCTTCCTGAAGTATAGTTTAGCTGGGTATACAACTCTAGGTTAATGGTTATTTTTTCTCAAGACTTTGAACACAGCTGTACTCCTCAGGCTCCTTCCATCATTGTTCAGAAGGCTGGGCTCTTTCTAGTTTTTCTTCTCTCTGGCTGCTTTTATGTTTTCTCTTTTGCTTTGAGTTTCTAAAGTTCCACTACAATGTATTTAAAGGTAAATTTCTTTTTTTTTTTTTTCTGCTTGGCTTTCATTTGGTTTACTGAATCTAAAGATTACATCAGTTCATCAGTTCCAGAAAAATTCTCTAGTATGACTTCTCCAAATAGTCTTTCTCCTTTATTCTTTAAATTCTTTCCCTCTGAAATAGCAATAAAGTTAGGCTAGATCTTCTCTTTCTAGCTCTATGTTGTCCAGCCTCTCAGATCATCTATTCCTTTGTCTCTCTTTCATGTAATTGTTCTTAAATCTATGCTTCAGCTTACAAATTATCTTCAATTTTGTCTCTTCTGCTATTTTACAGCAATGTCTATTTTTTTTTTTTTGCGATACGTGGGCCTCTCACTGCTGCGGCCTCTCCCGTTGCGACGCACAGGCTCAGCGGCCATGGCTCACGGGCCCAGCCGCTCCGCGGCATGTGGGATCTTCCCGGACCGGGGCATGAACCCACGTCCCCTGCATCGGCAGGCGGACTCTCAACCACTGCGCCACCAGGGAAGCCCTGGGAGGTTTTTTTGTGCCTCTGTTTGAGAGAGATTTACGTTTGCTACAGCCAGCACCCAAAAGTACTGTCAAACAGAGGCCATTTAAGGTAAACTATCAGATTGGGAGTTTCTGGACCATCCAACTGGTACAAATTTGGATCACTAACCTATGTGAGTCAGGCCTGTCAATACAAATTCTCAGAGGAGAGTTTTTGGTTTGTTTTGTTTTGATTGAAAGTCTAGGATAAGACTGTCAAGTTCCCTTGTCTTCTCTTTTGCTGGTACATGGAATTTTTCTAGTCCATTCCTTCACCAAATTTGTAGATTTTCAAGGGCCCCAGTTTAAGCAGAAACCTCAAGCCCACTCACCTCCTTAGATTGACACCTGCATGATCATCAAACCCAAAGCTCTAGAGAACTGAGATTGGCAGATTCCGTCAGGACTGCCTTGACTTTAGCATTACTTATCACTTGGCTTTTCTGCTACCTCTTCATATGCAGTCCCTGAGAATTTCCATTTCATTCTTCTTATTCCAGCTGTTCATTTTAAAGGACATTTGTCATAGTTTATCCAGCATTTCTAAATGTTTTGCAGTGGAACAGTTTTCAGGATATCTAATGTGCCAAACTGACAAATAGATGAATGCATGTAAATTTTAAATTTGGGTAAATGATAATAAATTGTTTTCCAAGTGGATGTTTCTAATTATGGTCCTCAAATGAAATATAAATTGACATATAATATACTTCTCATATTGAAAGTGAACAATTTAATATATTAACATATGTATACACCCATGAGACCATTACCACATTGAAGATAATGAACATTTCCACCACCCCCATAAGTTTAACTGTCCTGCATTTTGCAAACATTTTCTCCGGTTCATCACTTGGATGTTTTGTTTTATTTTTTAACTTAGATTATTGTCCTTTTTACTATAATGAATTTCCAATTTGTCTGAAGCTAAATTTGTCAGTCATTTACTCCAGAGCTGCTTATTTTTATTTTTAAAGCCCTGCTTATAAAGCCCTACTCTAAGATTATTTATAAACTCACCATATTTTCTTATAATTTTTTGATTTCATTTCTATATATTTACATTTTAAATTTTGATTCTTTTTTTGGCAGCAGCCCAAAACATTCTATATAATGACAAACCAGATTTTCAAGTCAATCAGGGGCACCAGAATGAAGTCTCATTTAATACAAATTGCTGAATAAATTCCAAATTAAATGAATTGCCTCTTTTGTGGTATTAGCTATCAAACCTTAGAGGAGGTTACAGAGGGTCCCATTTCTTCTAACAACTCTATAGGAAATATATTATTTTAATTCTAATTTGAAATCAATGTTTGGAAGACTTCCTTTCTAATATACACATTCATAAAGTTTGACATCATATCTTATTTTAATTAATTACCTCATTAATTGCTGTTTCATTTCTTAACTGAAAGCTTGATTCAGTCAAGAAGATTTTTGGTGTCGTGTATACAGAAGTAGAAATATAATGTTATACACATGAAACTTATATATTATAAATCAATGTTAACTCAATAAAAAATAAATATTAAAAAAAGATTGCAAAACACCCCAGGCGAAAATAAGAAAGGGAACAGAGTAATTAAAAAAGTAAAAGTTCATTGCTCTTTAAAGTGTATCAGCTAAGCAGTGACATATGAGAAAATGTGCTTCTTATTTCCTAGCTGTTGATTTCAAGGTGATGTTTCCAGAGTGATTTCTTTCCCTTACATTTCTTTTAAGCCCTGAGCCCTACCTACTCTGGCATAGATAAAAACTTTGCCATCTGAGTAAGTTTCATTTTGACAGGGTAACATAAAAACTTAAATTTTAAATGGGTAGTAGGTCTAGCCCAGTTAGTGTTCTCATTAGTTTAATAGGTCTATTAGCAAACTCAAAGACTTAATACATCCTGACACACTTTTGGTTTTTTGTTACTCTTTCTGTGAGAGGAGAGATTGAGCAGGGTGGGGTAAGTCATGTAGAACTAGTGGAATGTTATATGTACTTTGGGAGAAGACATGTTGCTGACAGTTACAAACCTCAGTTACACTAGAGCAGAGGGTCCTGTTAAATTAACTTGTAGAAGGAAATGTTTCCCCTCCTACTATTCAGGCTAGAAAGGGAGAGACAGAGGTGGCAAGAGAAGTGGAAAGTGAAAAAATAAATTGAAGAAGAACTGGTGAGACTAGACAAGAAATGAAATAAAATATAAAACAAAGTAAAGAGGGGATATTTTAAAACAAGAAAAAATAAGAACAGAAGATGTGAGAAGTAAAAAGGAATGAGGAGTTAAGAGGTGAGCCAAAAGCATAAATATCGAAGAGAAAAGATAGAAAAAGACAAAAGGAATCAGGAGAGAAAGGGAAAAGAATTGGAAGAGAATTAGATACTAAAAGAAAAAAGTGTGGGTAAGAGGATTAGAAAGCTGAACAGGGGGAAAGAGAGAGTGTGTGTAGGGCCTGGTGTTGTGTGTATGGACACAGATGTATAGCACACTTATATAATCCTCTCTAGTCTACAGGTTTCACCTTTGTTCCCAGATCACTGTAAACACAAACATGGTTAAATTAATAGAGCACTCACAGGCAGTATCTTTAAAGAAAAAAATGTTACAAGATAGTCCTTATGAAGTATTTTTTTCTAATTATAGCAAATAAATACCAATTTCTTTTGTTTCTATTTGACCATAAAGACACTATTTTATGCTAAAGGGGATTTTTTTAACATCTTTATTGGAGTATAATTGCTTTACAATGGTGTGTTAGTTTCTGCTTTATAACAAAGTGAATCAGCTATACATATACATATATCCCCATATCTCTTCCCTCTTGCATCTCCCTCCCTCCCACCCTCCCTATCCCACCCTTCTAAGTGGTCACAAAGCACCGAGCTGATCTCCCTGTGCTATGTGGCTGCTTCCCACTAGCTATCGATTTTACATTTGGTAGTTTATATATGTCCATGCCACTCTCTCACTTTGTCCCAACTTACCCTTCCCCGTCCCCATGTCCTCAAGTCCATTCTCTAGTCAGTCTGCATCTTTATTCCCATCCTGCCCCTAGGTTCTTCATAACCTTTTTTTTTTTTTTAGATTCCATATATATGTGTTAGCATATGGTATTTGTTTTTCTCTTTCTGACTTACTTCACTCTGTACGACAGACTCTAGGTCCATGCACTTCACTACAAATAACTCAATTTCGTTTCTTTTTATGGCTGAGTAATATTCCATTTTATATATGTGCCACATCTTCTTTATCCATTCATCTGTCGATGGGCACTTAGGTTGCTTCCAGGTCCTGGCTATTGTAAACAGAGCTGCAATGAACTTTGTGGTACATGACTCCTAAAGGGGATTTTTAACTCACTTTAACTCCTGAGCACTACAGAGCAAAATTCTTCCTTTAAAAAAAAGGAGATTTTAAACTTTTAAAAGTACACAATTTTGTTTAACTTTGCAACTGTACTGATATACATAAAATAAAAACCTAGGGATTTTTTTTCTGTGAATTGCCTTTGCATGTTTTATCCAGCGACAGAAGAGAATAATGTATGTTTCTAATATGTGAGTAGATGTAAAAATAATTCAGAAGAAATATTGGCTATTTTTTTGGTTAGATTTCTGGTGCAAGATTTGTTTTTGCTCCAGCAAATATCTTTTGTTGAGAAGAGCTTTTAGGAAGGGGACATTTCTGTTGCCTCTGCTCTAGGTGTGCTTGATTCACAAAATAGGTGTGTGTATATAAGCTATACATCAAAATAACTAAAAACAAGCCCTATATCTTCATAAATTTCATAAAAGGCATTAGAAATATGTTCTTCTCAGGGAGGGATAGGAAATCTAACTTCTAATTTTGGGTGACACATAGATACATGGATATTTTGCCTCATTGCCTGCTTTATTGAGTTTTAGGCCATATGTTCCTGGCTTTAGTTTACAATATTTATACCACTGGTGAGATGATAAAATTTTGAGCACAGTGTGTCCTATTCAGATTTCATCCAATAACTCATTTTTATTTCAGAATATATTCATCACACTAAGTCATATGATTTAAGGAAAATTTTTATAAACCAGGCAAAAATACCACTCTGAGCTAAGATTACAGAAACAAAGTTTCCTCTTCTATTTGTATAAAAACGAATTAAAATGATAGTATTGAGAATAGAAGCAACATTTATACATTAATATATTTTATCTTTCCTAAAACGTAACATTTGAATATATTTCCTATTCTGGGTTCTGGCATCTGAATTATTTCCTCTCCTACGCGTTTCCATATCCCACACATATCCTCTAGCCCTCATGTTCCACTTAATTGAAAGGCAGAGTGCATGCAAACCAAATGAAGTGCTTAAATCAGCTTGCTCCTCTACTACCAGCTCCAGAAAGAGATGCAGATGCCCTGACAGCAGTTTGGACCAGCGTCTTCCCCATTCATCCTCTGCAGTATGGTAGATGAGCAATTGCTCTGTTTCAGATCACAGAAACTGAATTCTCTGTGGAATGAACAAGCATCACCTCCACCACCACTAGTTTTTCACCCATTACCCATCTGAAAAACCTCTAAAGATCGAAGCCAATAAATGAAGGTAGTCAGCAACGACATGAAATCTACAAGCTGAATTTATTTCATGCATAGTCTAATTTGATTTTTCAGTATCATCACAGACTGTATATGAAATCACACTGGCCTCTCTGAGAAGCTCTAAGTAAACTAATAGTGTTCCCAAGTCATAGAATTTTAGGTTGGAGATGGAAGTGACCTTACGTGTTTTGAAAAATCAGGCCTCAAAACTAAGTTTACTTGTGGGGCTAGCTGTTAGCTGCCATGAATTCAAATCCAAGACTCCTGATTCTTATTCCACTGCTCTTTCCATTCTATCACATGGCCTTTTTCAAGACCATCTAGAAGGAAAATAACCTGAAATATGAGTTATACTGCCTGTTAATTTTATTTAGTTCAATGTTAGTAAGACAGATTTTTAAATCTAGTTAGTAAGTTTTAACAAATCATTATAGTTCTTTTATTAGCTGTTAACGTAAAATGATCTTCTGTGTCATATTTAGAACTGTCCCTTAATCCATCAGGCTTCTGACCAAGCAGTTTTCATCATATCTTTACTATTTGCAAGTAAATGACAGCAATAAAAAAGAAAACTGGGAGAACATGAAGATAAAAGATAAAGAATTGAAGATAATTGGGGAAACCATATGATAGTGTTATTCATGAAAATCATAAATTTTGGGGTCTAATTAAATCCGTGTTCTAGTCTGGGTTCCCCCATTTACTGCTTGTGCCAACTTAACTATATTACTTAACATCTCTGAACCTCAGTTTTCTCATCTCTGAATGGGGGCAATGAAAGTATCTACCTCACAGAGTTGTTGTGAGTCCTGAGAAAAAGTATACAATACTTAATATAGTACCTGTTACTTAATGAACACTCAAGAAAAATTGACCAAATCTAAATGTCTCCATGGAGGATTTTTTAAAAAGTCACATCTGGGAACTATTAAGCAATCCCCTCACTTAGGTGTATTCCCAAGATAAGCCGTTTGTAGAACAGCCTTAAAGACCTTTCTAGAAAGTCTTCATCAGTCACCCATCCCAGAGGTCATCCGCTCCAAGTGAGTGAATCACCTCTTTGCTTGGAGAAGAACCTTGAAAAAAGCATCTTCTAACCCACTACAAGTCTAGAAGCAGATTGTGATATATCCCACAGCTAGAAAGAGAAGCCAAGATGAGAAAGTGCTCAATTTGGTGAAGCTTATTTACTGACTCATCCCTGAACAGTTGTGCTTATATTAAAATTCTCTCTCTCTATATATATGAAATGTACATACAAATGCACACAGATGGGATAAGCATATGGGAGCACATGCACACACGCACGCACGCACGCACGCACGCGCACACACACACACACACACACACACACAGAGTGTCAACCGTTTTTAAAGACAATGGAGATGTATATATGTCCATGCCACTCTCTCACTTCATCCCAGCTTACCCTTCCCCCTCCGTGTGTGGTGGGATAGGGAGGGTGAGAGGGAGACACAAGGGGAGGAGATATGGTGATATATGTTATGTATAGCTGATTCACTTTGTCATACAGAAGAAACACACCATTGTAAAGCAATTATATTCCAATAAAGATGTTAAAAAAAAAAAGACAATGGAGACATTTCCATCTCCATAGAAAGTTCAGAAGTACTCTTTACTCTTTGGAGTTCATTTTCAGATTTGGGGAGAAATATTTACTTTCCAAATTATGGTTTTCTTTAGCAAATATTTGCTTTTCCCAGGCACATAACTAACAAAACAGCAAAATCAGCCTGACAGCAGGAAGAGACAATTTAAATTAAACATTTAAGATTGACTTTGAACTCTAGGATGACAGGGAAAAACTAATGTCACTGCTGTATCTATCCCCTAAACCGAGCTCAGTAACAGGCACATAGGTCATTATTAAACATTTTAGAAAATGAACAATGAGGAATAAATCTCCAAGTAAACCTCATTATATATCAATTTGGAGCAAGAAAAGTACTATCATCTCTCCTGCCCTGAGTCAATATTAGAAACTCTTCTTTCTATGGTTTGCTTATTTCACCTAGCATAATCCCCTCCAAGTCTATCATGTTGTCACAGATGGCAAGATTCTCATCTTTTTATGGCTGAATAATATTAAATTGTAGTTTTGATTTGTGTTTCCTTGATGATCAGTCATATTGAGTTGCCTTTTCATATACGTGTTGGTCATTTTTATGTCTTCTTTGAAAAAATGTCCATCTAGGTCCTTGCCCACTTTTAATTAGGTTATTTAGGGTTTTGTTTTGTTTTTTGCTATTGAGTTGTATGAGTTCCTTATATATTTTGGATATTAGCCCTTTATAAGATATATGGTTTGCAAATATTTTTACTATTCTGTAAATTTCTTTTTCATTTTATTGATGGTTTCCTAGGTTATGCATAATAATTTTAGTTGGATGTAGTCCCACTTGTTTATTTTTGCTTTTGTTGTGTGTGCTTTTTGTGTCATATACAAAAAACAAAAACAAAAAACCATTGCCAAGACCATGTCGAAGAAATTTTCCCCTATGTTTTCTTTTAGGAGTTAATACAGCTTCCAGTCTTTAATCCATTTTGAGTTGATTTTTTACATATGGTATAAGATAAGGGTCCAATTTCATTCCATTGTGAAAAACCTTTTTTAAATTTTTTTCTGTTCTGTAAATATTAAGGAATTTTCTCTATCTTTATTGCTCTGATATTTTACCAGGTTAAGCTCAGGAACAATCAATCATTCATTCAACCAGTACTTATTGAGTACTTACATACTCTATGTGAGGGTTAGTGGGGATTCAGAGAGAATATAGATGCAACCCATGTTCTCATCATATTTGAACTAGAGAAAGGGAAAGGAAGAAAAAAAATCACATAAAGAGGTAAGTTAATTTCAAATAGTGATAAACGCTATGAAGAAAATAAAACAATATAGAGAAAAAATGTTAAGTGGAGAGACCTTAATGTAGCTAGAGTGGTCATTAAAGGCCTCAATAAAGAATTGACATTTTATCAAAAGTTGATTGGTTAGGTAAAGACATGAGAATGCATTGGTCTTTTAGGAAAAGACCAATGAGGCGAGAGTGTTATGAATAAGGGGAGAGTGATATCAGAGCTATGGGCCCTAATAAGGAATTTGGGCCCATAATCCAGTACGTGGGAAAACCCTTGAAGGATTTTAAGAGGAATTCAATGATTGGAATTATGCTTTAAAAAATATTTCTCTTAATACTCTTCAAACCAAATACTGTATGGCTAGGGGAAAACATGCAACCATGCTGGAGTTTTTATTTTAAATTTACAACCATAAACCTAATGTTGCCCACCAATTATACAATATTTCCTAGAGGCACTCTTTTAGATAACATTTTCTATCATCAAATGAATATTCCTGCCTCACTCCCACTTTCAGTTGGTGACCTTTCTATTTCACCATGAAAATGAAAGCCATCAGAAGAGCACTTCTGCAAATTTTCTTCACCCAGTTTATTCACCAATCAGCAGCTGTACCCTATCCACTATCTGATCATACACCTTTGTAAAACTAATTCTTCATTTATATGCTAGATTGCATTTCCCCTTAACTACTCGTGGATATCACATAAGCAAGTCTGCCTCTCCTATATTCTCAAATTTTCCTTTCTCTGCTGAAACATGCTTTTAACTCTTCCATCTTAAAAACCTTATCTTGACTCCCCTACCATCTACCACCCCATTTATCTGCTTCCCTTTGCAGCAAAGTCTCTGAAAATATTTGTCTATACTGGCTTCCTCCAATACTCCTTCTAGCCACTCTTAAATCCATTCTTAGACACATATGAACCTTTCCACCACTCCATGTTTTCTTCCTACCTCACAGATTTCTCAGTCTCCTTTGTAGTTTCTCCACTTCTTTCTTAAATCTTAATATTAGAATATTCCAGGGCTCAGTATTTGGCTATCATTTCTTCTCCCCACTGGTGCTGTCATCCAGTCTCATAATTTTAGTTGCCATCATATGTGAACTGTCATATGTCATCATATGTCAACATATGCCATCATATGTCAGTTGAGCCCTTTCTCCTGAATTCTCGAATTTCTTCTGAATTCGACTCTCATATCATTCCCAGCTTCTCATCTGATATTTCCACTTGAATGTCTAAGAGATATCTCAGATTTAAATGCCCAAAACTAAATTTCTGATATTCTACAAAAACCCACGTCCTTCCCAATCTTCCCCATCTCAGTTGATGATCATTCCATCTTCCCAGCTGTTCAGCCAAAATCCTTAGATTCATCTCTGACTTTTCCTTTTCTCTCTCATCCAGTGTTTAATCTGTCACCAAATTACACAAACAAATTCATCCCTTCTCGTTACCTACAGTACTATCCCCCTAGACTGACTACCATTATTTCTGTGAACTTTTACTACAGAATCTTCCAATCTAGAGCTTTGTTTTGTTTTGCTCCCACACTGCAGCTAGATTGATATTTAAATAAATCAGATTACATGGCTCCTTTTCTCAACATCCCGCAGTGGTTCTCCATTCACCTTGGAAAATAAAAGCCAAGGTCCTTAAAATTGTCTAGAAGATTCTACATCTCTGGCCCCATTACCTCTCTGACTTCATCTTCTAACAGTTTCAACCTTCACTCGCTCCACTTCCATTACACTGGCCTTCTTGCTGTTCCTCAAATATGCCAGACATGTGAGAACCACTGAGCCTTTGCACTTGTTATTTCTATCTTCCCCTAATGCTCTTTCTCAGTAACCCACCTGGCTAAGCCCCCCAACTTATTCAGTTTCTGCATAAGTAGCTCTTTCTCAGGGTTGCCTACTCTGACCACTCTACTTAAAATTATAGCATTCCCCTCCAAGCATTCCTGTGTTCCCTTATCCTGCTATATTTTTACTATATCAATTTTTTAAACATCTTTATTGGAGTATAATTGCTTTACTATGGTGTGTTAGTTTCTGCTGTATAAAAAATGAATCAGCTATACATTTACATATACTGTATCAATTTTTAATTAATTTGCTAAATTATTTATTTATTATGTTTATTTACTATATCTTTCACTTGCATATTAGTTCAATGAGGGCAGGAATTTTTGTCTGTTTATGCAGTATTGATTCCCATCACCTACAAGTAGGCCTGGGACACAATGGGCTCAATAAAATTTTTTTTATTGTAAAAAATTAAATATGTAAATGAATCTTAAAAATTTAATATTATACTCAAAAAACAAGTCAGAAGAATACCTACAATATGATTTAATTTATATAAAGATCAGAAACACAAAATTAAAAACAACTATGAAACTTTTATGATAAATTCTTTTTTAAAGGAATGCTTTTTATCTGGAAGCGAGCACAGAGAATGTAACTGGGAATCGCAAGTTACTCTTTCTTAAGTCTGGTTGTGAGGACGTGGGTAGGCATTTTATTGTTATTCTTTAAACCATACATAAATATAACATTTCTTTTCATATATGTAAAATGTTTCATAATAAAAATTAAAAACAGCATTATATTTCTGTACACTTGAGTTTTGAGGATGCATTTATACCTATGTAGTGATTTTTTATAGAAACAAACACTGCTTTTGTAACCTCATTTGATCCTCAAAACCTCGTATCCCCACTCTACTCAGTAAAATGACTTCTCAAGCCACAAGACTAATCACTGGGACAGTCAGGCATAGGATTTGGGTCTTCTGATTTCAGAGATTTGGACTGAAAAGTACATTGATATTAACTCTGGGTTCACACTGGGTGTAAATTTGATGTAGTAACTTTGAGAATGTTCAGAGAAATTCGACATTAATTATGTCATTAACTAATCATATTGATTCTTATTCTCCTGCATAAAATGTTGGCCCTCACATTAGGCTGACCTGAAGTTAAATTCAAGCTTTCTGCCTTGGCATTTAAGAGCCTCATGCTCTGACTACAACCTTCCCCACCTCATCTTCTACATTCTACTCCAGTTGTACTGGTGCATTTCCCAAGCATGATATGTCCTTTCCTATTACATTTCCTTTGTTATGATCATATGGTTATCTTAAGACACCATCCCACCATCTCTGCTTATTGGACTTTTGCCTTTCCCTCAGAAACAGCTTAACTATCCCCCACACCCAAATAAGCCATCTCCAAAATTCCCTTTTGTAATTAATTGCTACCTTCTTGGTGAAAACATTGTAGAGTATTGGTACTTTAATCAGAGTAAATCTTTTATTCTATCTTGTATTGTACCTCATGCTTTATACTAAATTAGAAGTTACTTGAGAAAACAGTCTATCCTATGTGTATTTTTATCCAACAGTAACAATGGTATAGTATATTCTTTTGACAATCTTTACATGGAATCCAGCAATTTGCTCAAATAAATAGGAAATAAATCCTTAATGGGTTCCATAGACATATAATTTTCTTAAGTTTTCCTTAAATTCTTAAATTTCTTAAATTCTCCAAGTTAAATTTCAAAGGATACAGTTTTTCCTATTTGAAGTTATAATCATGTAAATAAATGGCATTTGATTCTATCATAATCACTATTATCACCATTATTGATGATGGTAGTGGTTAAGGGCTTACTGTAGAGGCATAGAAATCCAAACAAGGGTGTTTTCTAATGGTAGGAGAAATCAACATCTCATCTACTTGTTGCTGTAGATTAGGCACAGATGAGAGTGTCGGGTCTGACCAGCACTCCTAATTTCATTCTTCATTTGTTATACAGTATTCCAGGTGTACTGCTGTTTCTGAGACAGCCAAGAGGTTGTGAATCAAATCTGGTAATCTCATTCTTTGCATGTACAGGCACGTTTCAGTAACAGAGCAAGTGTCAGCATAAATGAATCTATCGATCCTTTTTCAAAATTCGACTACAAACCAATTTAGAATCAGATTTATTAGATGTCAAGTGCAATAGTTATAGCAAGGTCAGTGACATGATTAAGAACACTGTTGAGTATTAGGAGGAAAATGAAAGGGTATTTTTTTTCCTGTTAAAGAGTAAGAAATGCTATGTGAATACCAATAATTTGGTTGCCCATTAAAGTACAAGTCACATTAATATTTGTCTGTTAATGGTCTTTAAATTCTGCCTATTTAGCACTGACATTGACAGGTTACATTATAAAGTACTCCCAAGGAAACCCTCCTCAAAAACTTTTTATTTAGAGATGGCACTCACACTCGCTTCCACAATACATAACACTGATTGTTCACTACCTTTCTAAATCTACGTTAAGCATTTCCTCTGAGAGAACATATGAAGTATAGATACAAAAAAAAAAAATCCCACTAAATTGATATTATGAAACCACCTCATTAGGAAAAAAAAGCTAGTTGTTTATTTGACTAAATTAAAGACAAATGACGTAGCCTTCCTTTTCTGTTTATACCAACCCAGCAGCCAGCTTTGCTTATAGAAATAGATGTGTCTTCAATTTCTTGCATCTCAACCACTCACCATTTTAGCTTATTCCAGGGCTCTGCAAGCTATCATACATTTCAAAACACCTCCATAAGAACAGCATTCAACTACTCTCTGAACATTTCTTCTGCTTTTATTTACCAGTCTCTCTCTTTTCCTAAATGAATTACCCTTTCTAGGTATATCACGTTAACAACTGTCAACCTAACATCTACAATACAAATCCCTTAATCCTATGTGTCCTCCAATTTCCTACTTTCCCTTGTCAGCCAACCCTTTGGAAAGAGAAATCCTTGCTTACCATCTTACCTGTTTCTTCACATTTTATTGCCTTTTATTTTACCTGCTTACCACTCTCTTAAAACTGCTGTGATGGTGCTCAGCCTTCACTTGAACTATCCAAAGAACACTTCTCTCTCTGCTACATTATATACTGTCGACTCCTGGCTCCTTTCTTAAAGTCTCCACTTGCTTGGTTCCCATGCCCCTGATCTTGTGCTCTTACTTATTCCAGATCAATTCTTGCTTTCTTTCACAGACTCTTCTTCAGATGTTCACCAATGGGATGTAAGAAAATTGGTTTATGATATTCCAGGAACATCCTTAAAGGAAGGGGATGTACTCATCTTCACCCCTTCCCTTTAGATGAAGTGTGATGAAATATCTGGAGATCCAGCAGAAAATGTGATATCTGGAGATCTTGGCCCCTGAGGTTGGTCCACGTGTTGAGAATGTAGGAGTAACAAGATAGAAGGAGTCAACAATAATAATATAACTGCTCTACCAGCCCTTGTATTAATCATGCTGTTTATTTTACAATGTTTTGACATCTTGGAGGAGCAGGGGTGGGTGGGGGGACCTGCTGGCTGAGGACACTGCCCTTCTCAAGGTGAGCTGATTCCTGTTGTCATTCAATCACCTTTATAAATTAAGAACCAGGCACAAATCAGCCTTGGACTCTTTCATCTCTAAACTTTATTGATATAAGATATGACTTCTATCTTGTTCAAATAACTGTTATTTACAGTCAAATATTCTAACACAAACATATATCACTGGTATATTCCCTTCAAATACAGCATGTTTAAATCATGCTCATTATTCTGTCCCCCTCAAACCTGCTCTATTTTTTCTTTTCCAGAAAATATTATCATGATGTAAGCAGAGTCATCCAAACCAGAAACCCAAGAATTATCCTAGAATCCTTCTCCACCTTCATGTCTCAAATCGAACCAATATCCAGGGTTTTTATGTTTTACTTACTCCCCTAAATATTTCTTGACTGTATCTTTACCTTCCTTTGCATGTTAACTGCCTCTGCCTGAACTTCTGTCCTCCACTGATAAAGACATTTAAAATACACATTATCTATTATGGCCTAAGAGCCCCTTGCCTCATCTTACCCTTCTACCTTTACAACTTTACCTTTTTCTATTATTTTCTTCTCTCCTTACCCTCCAGGCATAAGGCCCTCCTTTTTGTCTCTTGAATACCTGATCTTATTTCCATTTTAGAGCCTTTACATTTGGCTGTTCACTCTGCTTGGAGGACTAATTCTTTCCCCAGGCCCTTCACACAGAGATACATACAACTACTATCTATCATATTACTATGCTAATTTTCTTTATAGCAATTATCACATCTGGAATTACCTTTTGCATATTATTTACCTTGTCATCTGTCTCCCTCTTAATCTGTGACCTTCACTTCTGCATCCCTCTTACCAAGCACACAGGAGGTGCTCAAAAATTTGTTGAATAAATGAATGAATGAATGTTCTATTTCTAATTGTCCCCCTCTTCAGACCTATCCTCCCCTCAGAATGATCTAGGTAGAATCTAACTATGAAATAATATTAATAAAGCTTTTCAGGGCTCCACTTCAACTCCACCAAGGGTTCCTAAATTTTAGTGTACTAGTTAGGAAACACCTTGAAGCATAGATTCCCAGACTTGCTCTCAAGAGATCATGATTTGATACATCTAGTTTAAGGTCTGAGAAAAGTCATTAAATGTACTTTCAACAAGCACTTCAAGTAATTCTAAGGTAGGTGATTCATGAAACATGCAGAATAAAAATTCATATCCCTTAACCTGGCCTACAAGGTCTTCTATAACCTGGTCTATAAATGGGAAATGGGGAGTTATTGTTTAATAAGTATAGAGTTTCATTTGAGACGATGAAAATGTTTTGGAGGTGGATAGTGGTGATGGTTGCCCAACAATGGGAATCTACTTAATGACAGCAAACTGTACACTTAAACTTAGCTGAAATGGTAAACTTTGCTTTATGTAAATTTTACCAAAATAAAAAGAAGCAATCCAAAACTATAATCCTTATAATTATCATTGCCCCATACCAGTTAAGTACAGCTATGTGATATTCAGTATGTTTTCCTTTACCTCATTGAGCATAATTATAATAGCTGTTTTAAAATCATTGTCTGATAACTTGCAACATTGAGTAATCTCATGGTTGGTGTATATGTCTTGTTCTTCCCCTGGGAATTGGTCACATTTTCCTGATTTTTTGCATTGTCAGTAATCTGGTATTGTATTCTAGACATTGTGAATATTATGTTGCATAGGTGCTAGGTTCTGTTATAATCCTCTGGAGAATGTTCATGTTTCTATTTTAGAAGGCATTCAACCTGGTTAGGTTCATACCTTAAAGTCTGTTTGCTTTCTGTAGAGGTAGTTCAAATTTCTATTTAGTTATTTAAGTCTTTGTTACATTGGTTTGAGTCTGTCTCATATATCTTAGTCAGGAGACTTGTTCAGGTGATTCAAATTTCTGTTAAGCTCCCTGAGCCTTGCTATAGTTCTTTGGTTGTATCTCATGCATGTATAGTTCAGGGATTAATCTGAGACTGTTTCTGGTTAATACACAGAATTAGGAGGACCACTTTCAGGCTCTATTCCTTCCAGGATTTCTCCCCAACTCTCTGGCCAACTGAGGCTCCCTTTTCTGATTCTTCTATCCAAAGAGATAGAATTTATATCAGCTTTAGCTGCTTGTGCCACTGTATGACTCCATGAATTAGGCCTGCCCTTGAGGTAAAATTGTAAGAGGCAGGAAAAAATAGTGAATCTCCCTCCCAAGCACTTGACTTCTCCAAGTTGTGATACGACTCCACAATCCTGTGCTTTGGTTTACTTTTGAGTCTTCATGTTGGTGTTCATTTATTTTGTTCTGAGTTTTTAAGTGCCATCAGCAGGTGGATCTGGCTGGAGTGAGCTTACACTATCCTGTACCAGAACTGATGCCTGTTCCACCTTTCTGTTTTTTTATTTGTGGACGTTAGTAAGCTGCAGCCAGGAAGTAAGAACTGTTTTAGTTTTTTCAAACACAAGGACTTTAAATATAATTGAATTGGTTTCACAGGTAATGGAAGGTCTGAGAAGCTTACAAGGAGATGAAAATCAACAAAAAGACTGACAACAGCTGAAAACTGCTACTAACCCTAGTGTTGGAGGGACAATGAAAGGAGATGTTGTTATCGGAGCCCAGATGTCAGGGCTCTCTGGCAGGAGCTAGAACATCAGAAGATGCACTGCTGGGACCACAGTGGGAGTTGCTCAGTTAGGCTTGGAGCTACAGAGAAGCTCATTCACAGCCAGAGATGCTACAATAGGCACAGTAATTTCAGACGGGATACCCTGGCTTCTCCCATCCTTCTCACCTTCCAATATCAGTACCCACATTGACCAAACATTCCTGGAAGCCAGAGTGCAAGAGAGCCAGGGAAATGTGATTTCTAACACAGACAGCAAATCAGGAGAAGGTAGGAAAATAGATCGGAGTCAAACAAGCACTTGGCTAGCGCACTGGAATATTCTGAAGTAAATCTGAGAGATCTATTATTTTGCCCACAAGTACTAACACTTGAAACACTTAAGGTATGTTTAAAAAAAATCAAAACAACGTCAATTGCCTAAAAGCTTGATATCTGCCAGAAATGTAGGAATGGCTAGCATTTGAAATTATTATTTCTCAAGATGCATATCATGTCATATCATTCCAATTACTGGTATGAGAGGGTGAAAAGCCAGCCATTCTCTGGTCCATGCCTTGATCTCCAATCGAGCAAAAGGAAGAGCCAGGAATCAGGGGCCAAAAGTATGTGAGTGAGTGACATTCTGAGTAAAATGAACAGGAGGGGTTCTTCTTCCTAACTGAAAATTCAGAAAACCCTTGAAAATCTGGGAAATGCAGCTCACAGGGAAATGAGCTCACACTTCTCTGACAATATAACACCAGTTTCTGGTAAAGTGATTTTTTTTTAATCCATAGATCTTTAATAGCAAAACATTTCAGGAGAGCTGTCAATATGTGCCCTCTAGCATGGCTCAGATCTTTCTCTCTGAAGAGGATATACCTTGAATTCTTAGGAAAAAGAATTCAAAGTGAAATTGTCAATACAAAAATTATAGATACTTTCTTTTACAGTCATTCTCAACCTAGAATATTTTGTGTTTCTATGTTAATAAGATACTGAAATTCCCCCATTTAACTTTCTCTTGTTCCCTAAAACACAACCGATTTGCTTCCAAAGCCATTTTTAAGTATCAGTTTTTTGCGTAGGTAATTTCAGCTAGGACTCAATTTTTCTGAAAAAAAAAAAAAAAAGAAATGAAAATGGAAAATGCTATGGTAGTTTCTGTTTTCATTATATCCTTTTCATATAAGTGGGGTTCTAAGCTAACACCTCATAGCTTAGAGCTAAGAGCCAAATACTTTAACTCATTTGTCCATATAAGAATTTTTTTTATATGAAGTAAAACAAACACAAGAGTGAGCCACTATAATTTGTTAGAGAAGAGGATGAGAATGGGGCTTGACTCAGTTAAAAGTGGCTTAATACAGAATATATTTCTCTTGAGATAGAATTAGTTTGTGTAATTTTTAGACCAGTTAACTACTGCATAATTAAAGTTTGCAAATATGCCAGTGGTTCTCAAACTCCTCCAGCCCCAGCAGCAGTGACAAAGCTTCCCACGTGAGACAGCCCCATCAGCAGTCCCTGATCTGGCTGCACAGCTGTAGCCAAATGAGCATTCGTTCTCCTTTATCTCTAACATCACTCTTTACTACAACTGAGCCCACCATGATCTAAAGAACAGTTTTTTCTTAATACACAGAACAAAAACAAAAACCAGTTATAATGATCAAACTGAAAACAATGCATGCATCTCTTCTCAATTTTTTTTTCTTTTTGTGGCACAGATTCACCTGGGTTAGCATAAATACTGCAGAAAGCATTCAGAGCTGATACTTTAACATTCCCAGGAAAATACGTGAACTTGCTTTAATGCCTTCACAGAAACAGTACGGCCAATATAGTGCTTTGCACAGGTGTAATTTGTCAGTTTTATCACACACAAGAAACAGTATTGTCTACTAAAAAATGTTCTCTTTGGATGTAAAACTAACCAAAAAAAAGTGTTAATCACAGTTGAGAAACGTGGGAGGTTAGCTGCAATTGCTCCAAAAGATTTTCCCCAACCACACCTGGGGAAGGACGAGGAGAGAAAAGAAGAAGTGGAGGATGATGAGCTGCAGGTGTTGGGGGGGGGATGGAAGGAAGGGAGCGGGGAGAGAAGGTAAACTATGTCTTTCTTTTCCCCCACAATCTTAGTTTGATTTTATCCTGATACTGCCTATGGGTAGTTACATTACCTAGATTTCACATGGATCTCATGTAGAAAATGCACAAGACTTTACAACCGAACATGTTTATGAAGGAATCACCAAGCACATATTTCATGTTGAGCATAGTAGTCAAACATGATAATATAAAAGAATCATGCCTAATCTTCCCCAGATTCCATTACAATTTAAAGTCCCTGATCATCATTATCAGCATCGGTAAAAACAGATAAAACAAGAGTTTTAGATTTATCTTTGCTCCATGTCACTCTATAGAGATTTCTCCCACCTTGGGAAAATAGAAAGGGCTCCACCCAGAAGGATCAAGCCAAGCTATTGAATACATATCTAGGTTTGAGTCTGGCAGGAAATATTTGAATAGACACTTCACAAAAGAAGATAAAAGAATGGCTAATCAGCATATGAAAAAATACTCAATACCGGGCTTCCCTGGTGGCGCAGTGGTTGAGAGTCCGCCTTCCGATGCAGGGATCACGGGTCCGTGCCCCGGTCCGGGAAGATCCACATGCCGCAGAGCGGCTGGGTCCGTGAGCCATGGCCGCTGAGCCTGCGCGTCCGGAGCTTGTGCTCCGCAAAGGGAGAGGCCACAACAGTGAGAGGCCCACGTACTGAAAAAAAAAAAAAAAAAAAAAAAACCTCAATACCATTAGTCATCAGGGAAATAAAATTAAGACCATAATGAGATACCACTCCAAACCCAGTAGAATAGCTAGAATCAAAATGACTGACCATACCAAGGACTTACAAAGATATAGAGCAGTTGGGGCTCTTCTGCCCTGATGGTAGGGGTGCAAATGGTATAAACACTGTGGGAAAAACTGTTTAGCCATTTTTTATAAAGTAATACAGCCTTAGAAAGTGAAAGCCTGCAATTCCACTCCTTGATCTTTGCCCAAGAGAAGGGAAAACGTTATTTTACAAAAAGAAAAAAAGAACAACAAAATGCCCATCAACATTTAATTGAGGGGGGAAAAGGTGGTATATCATAAAAGGGAATATCACTTGGCGATAAAGGGCATCAAACAACTGACACACAACATGAATGAATCACAAAAATTATGTTGAGTGAAAGAAGCCAGCCACAAAAGAATCCACAGTGTATGATTCCATTTATATGAAATTCTAAAAAAGGCAAACTGAAACTACAGTGTCAGAAAGCAAATCAGCAAGTGCCAGTGGCAAGGGAAAGTTGGGGGACTAACTCCAAAAGAGCATGAGGGAAATTTGGAGGTGATGGAAATATTTATCTTGATTGAGTTAGTGGTTAATGAGTGTATACATTTGTCAAAACATCAAAATTATAGGTTTACCTTATTGTATAGAAATGCTAGGCTCAAAGGATATTTTCAGAATCTTATACAGTATCTTTAATAATTTTGACTATTTGCTAGCATTTGTTATGCACATAATTTTAAATATATCATCTCATGTAGCCCTCATAATACACACCCAGATAGATATTCTTATTGTTATCATCTTAAAGATGAGAAAATGGGGCTCAAAAATGTTAAGTAATAGATTAGCCTGAGATGTTATAGTCAGTAAGTTGCTGTAGTATGATTAAACTTAATTCTCTCAGAACCACGATTCCACATTATCCTCCTATAATTCTTTAGGATTTATTTTAATCAGCACTACTTTCTGTCATATTAATCTACTGATATTTTATTTTAGAGATTGATATAAAAGCTCTCACTCATGACTTCCTTTGAAGAAGATGAAATTGGTGCAATTATCTTTACCCTGATTTTCTTATTACCTATGTATTATCTCCTAATTATTGCCTCTAGACATTTTTAACTAATAAAGCTACAACATAGGTGAAATTACTTAATTCTCCATCAACTATCTGAAAATAAGTCTTCCGATTTTGTGCCACTTTAATTACCTATATCCTCCAAATAATATTTGGTTCTGCTTATTATATCGATTTAAGAGTATTCTGAATTTTCTTCTGGTCCCTCAGTGATGAACTCTTTTATCATTTATTCTCATAATATTGGAAACGCCCTTTCACAGACACACAGAAAGACTTATTGATTAGGGCCAGATTCTACTGTCAGGTTTGCACATGGTTTCCCATTAAATTTTACGTTTAGTCCTCCTAATCACTCATTTGAAAATTTTTAGTTCACTCTACTTACTGGTAGATATCTGCTGATACCTACTAACTTATCAAGGCACTATAAAATACCCAATTTAAACTACAGTTTGCTCTAACAAGGGCCAAGTTTATTTATATTTTAGTCTTCCTGAAAAAAAAAAACTTTATACCAAAAAGCCCTATAAAAATCTCACATAGTAAGCCAGTAAATTTTTGCAATCTTTAAAAGGGTATAAAAAATTAGGAGTTGTGTTAAATGATAACACTTACATATCAGACAATTCACGAGTAGGAATCAGAACATTAAACTCTACAAGTGGATCTCTTCCAGGGTCTCTTTAACAGGTCTTACATAGCAAACTTAGTTCTTTCTAACTATTTTCAGATTCAAGATATGATCTTTACATAATGAGCTTTAAATAATTACCACATCACAGATAAGTCACTGATAGTTGGTTTACTTCAAAAAATAAATTTGAATCCCTTGCCTCAGACAAGGATAATACCAGTAATAGCATGTTCCCTACATCACCAAATGTATAAATGCTATTTTTGTGCTTTTGCCAACACTAGCCAGCAAGCGACTCAGTCCATATTTGCCTTGATTTACCTCCTCAGGGAAAGCATGCTTCTCCCTCAAAGATGCAAGCTCAGGTAGTAGAAGACAAGGAAGCTGAGGGAGACCTTCCAGATTCCTGAAAAAACCACTGTAGCTCAGTCAGCCTTCCAGTTATGGTGACATTCAAGAAGCCCTGTCCATCCTTTACGTCCAAGCCTCAGACGATTTGAGGGGTGCTGCCGTTATTCTCCACAGATGCAAGGGAATCAACAGGGTAGAAGACAATAGCACCCCAGCTAAGGAACCTGCTTCAGATACTACAACCAGCTATTCCGTCTTTGGACATTATTTCAGAACCTAAAAAGTCAGCAAATGTGTACAATACTTGAACAGAACATCCTAAGCAGGCAACTTTATCATGGTCCACATGTAAGCATCTCATTCATGAGGAACCATCTCACTCCTTTATACCTTTTGGAAGAAGCATCCATCAGGACATTAGCATGTCCTCTCTGAGAAAAAGAGAAGCATTAATTAAATGCTTTTAACGTCTGAAATCCCACGTTAGTGGCTTCCTTTGGAGCCAGAACAAAGTCAGTACAAACTCCAGCACTAACAGAGGAAGCAAAATAAATGACATGCATCAGAGATACATGACCTCTCCAAACACGCTTTTTTAGAAGAGTTTAAGGGCTTTTAAAAGCCAAATTTGGGCTTCCCTGGTGGTGCAGTGGTTGAGAGTCTGCCTGCCAATGCAGGGGACACAGGTTCGAGCCCCGGTCTGGGAAGATCCCACATGCCATGGAGCAACTAGGCCCGTGTGCCACAACTACTGAGCCTGCACGTCTGGAGCCTGTGCTCCGCAACAAGAGAGGCTGCAATAGTGAGAGGCCCGCACACCGTGATGAAGAGTGGCCCCCGCTGGCCGCAACTAGAGAAAGCCCTCGCACAGAAACGAAGACCCAACACAGCCAAAAATAAATTAATTAATTAATAAAATGAAAGTTTAAAAAAAAAAGCCAAATTTGCCAAGTCCCTGCTTCGAGTAGCCAATGAAAATGGGAGCCAACCCATAGTCAAATCATTAACACTATCTTCTTAACCATAACTGAAAATCTATTAAATGTGCCCTTGCACATTAGGTGACTCACCTGCATATAGCAATTCACTAACCCCAGATATGTAACAAGGAGGTGTGTCTTGACACAACTTAAAACCCTCCATGGTAATTGAAACTTCATGGAGGCGTATTCACAAATACATTCTTCCAGAATGTCAGAGGTCAGGCACCACAGCCTAGACCATCCCCTCCCTAAGACAGCCAACACACAATTCCTCTCTCTGGCAGACTATGGCTCATGACTAACCTTACTTTAATTTGTGCTAGCATTATCACCTTCGGGAAAGTAATTTAGGCTAGTTTGGAGTAAGAACTGGGGAATGGGTCCATCAGACTTAGACAACTAGAATCCATCCTTCTCTGGTCTAATTGCTTCCTTCTCCTCAACCTACCCCCGTGCCTCCAGCCAGGATCCACTCTTCTCACCCTAGACTAACCAAGGTTTATCCCCAGTGTCACAGATTGGCTCAGCAGACAGTCCTCCCCCAATTAATGCTTCTCTTTTTCTCAGTCCCTGTCACTGAGGTCCAGAGGTACAAATCCTCTCAGCTCTGTCCTGTTGCACATTTATCCCTTAATTGCATCCTGCCTTTCCCTCTCCTGTAACCACCTCTTGTGTATGAGGCCTGTCCCTACAAGCTAATTGTAAGCTACTGGAGAGCAGGGGCCTTGTTCTCTGTCTGTTCTCAAGGAACATTTTTTTTTTTTTTGGCCATGCCATGAAGCATGTGGGATCTTAGTTCCCCAACCAGGGATCAAACCTGTGCCCCCTGCATTGGAAGCGTTGAGTCTTAACCACTGGACCACCAGGGAAGTCCCTCAAGGAACATTTGATAAAGTAATACACGAAGATGTCAGATAACTAAGACTACCTAAATTATTTTTCTTAAAATGATGTAATTAAACCTTGCCCCAAATGATATTTAAAGAATTCACTGTTTTAGAGAAACTGGGTATTTTGGCTGCCCTGCCTGCTACCTGAGTCTGGAAGCAATTGAAAACCTGACCTGGAGAATTCAGAGCCTAGTCCAGTATGCAGCATGCATGTGAATCAATCACAAGTCACATTCGTGATGTTCTTATCCACACCTTACACATCAGTTAAATTACTGTGTCTTTATTACCACCACTGGGCTTAAGTCCTTCTTCTGCTTCCATATCTGTCCTACTAACCCCCCAACTCATTCCTGGAATCATATTACTGATCCAAAATTCTCATGACAAAACTGGGTCCTTGCTAAATCCATCCACACCTTCATGACACTGTCTGCCCAGCTCTATCTCTCCCAATTGTCTTGTCATTCTCTTCCAAGTCTCTGTTAAGCTCTGTCACCTTTCATCTGGTGTGTCAGTTATCTAGTGATGCGTAGCAAATCCCCTCCATAGCCAAGGGCTACAACAACCATAAATTATGTCTCATGATTCTGTGGGTGGGCTGGGCTCAGCTGGTTGGTTCTTCTTTTGGTCTCACCTGATCACTTGTGTATCTTCAATCATCTGTTCTCTTGACCAGGACTAAAGGGTCTAACACACCCTCACTTACATGTCTGGGACCTTGGCACTAGCTCTCAGCTGGAGCTCTCTCTCCACAAGGTTCATCTTTTGGAAGTCTACCCAGGCTTCCCAATGATGGTGAGGTTCCAAAAGGAGACAGGAGCAGAAGCTACAAGGTCTCTTACAGCCTAAGCTTTGGAACTCACATGATGTCATTTCTACTACCTTCTATTGGTCAAAGCAAGTCATAAATCTGTCCCATATTCAAAGTAGTGGACAAAGAATGTCCACTTCTAGCTGAGAAAAGCAACAATTTCACATTGCAAAGCAATGTGTTTGGGAACCATTATAATGATCTTCCACATCTGTTCTGTGTGGCCCCTTAGAAAATCTGAACTTCTGCTGCCCTCCTCCTAACATGGGCAGCCAACAAATAACTGCACTTATTCTCACCTCAAACTACTCATGGAGGAACATAAGGATAATAAAAAACATACAATGGAGTCATAACTGAGATTAAAGGGAGAAAGAAGTTAGAACAGAGAATTGGCAGACAGCTTCCTCTCCCACCTGTGCTGTCCCAAAACATTATCCTTCAAGGAGCAGGTGTCACACTGCAACCAAGGGGTGCTGACCTTTGCTGTATGGGACCATCTTATGAATTGCTTCAAGCACTTGGGAGCCCTGGGTAGCTGAGGTCAAGTACCTAAGGTCAAGTTGAGCATTAGAAGCCAGAACTGGAGCAGAGGGGAAGGCATGGGGACTTGATTACTTAGCCCTTCCTCCTTTGAGGGAGTGAAGTGCAACCCTAAAATTTGTCATATATTACCCATCCAGCTCACCAGGGCTGGCTAGACAACTAGAATTCAGAAGAGAAGTCCTGTTTATAAATGTTTATAAATGAGCAAGTGACCAGGGCAGCTCATAGTGGTTGATAAGCAAAGTGCAGCAAGAAGTTTTCAGTGAAGAACCTGCAAATATGGCAAAATCAAGAGAATTAGTTAGAATTAGGAGGTGGGGGGACTCTGGTTTTTAAATTTATGCATGTTTATGTAAGTAGAACATTGTGCAGTGTATCACTGGCCTTGAATGACTGGATTTTAGTCCCTTCTTGGTTCTGTGATCTAATTATGGATATATTAAACCTCCACTTATGTCATCTGCACTTAGAACTAGTACCTCTTATCCAGCCCATAATGCTGGCTATTTTAAGGAGAAATTTAGTCACCCTTATCACATAGTTTCCAAAGTTAATGATTTCCTAAAGCAAGGGAATCATTATAAATGGATCCATATTGCTTTCCTCTAATATCTTTCCTGAGTTGAAATGAGTTTATATACTAATGAGCATTAAAAGTAAATTTTCAGAAGCATTTTTAGGGCTGGTGTCTGGCTCAGACATTTACATTCCCTTGCAGGAAAAGAAACTGTGAAGAAGGAAAATAATACCCTTTTAAGGTGAGTCTCAGTGAATTGATACATTAAACACAAGTGCTGATGAAGCCATCAATATAAATCATATTATGCTAATCAGAAAACAACCAATACAAACCAAATTCCTCTATCATGTTATTTTTATGTTGGCCTTGACATAGAAACATGGAATCTGAGGAGATTCTTAACTTGAATGTACAAGCAACAACATGAATATCAACAGGATAAACATTTTGGAAGGAAATAAGAATAATGTATCCTGCATGGATTTACAAAATGGAGCCATCTTGAGGGGGAGAAGTTTGCTTTGGTAAGGGTAGAAAAATTCAGTAAAATTTTCTCAACCATGACTAATAGAATAAAATGAACCAGAGGATTTGTTATAATTATTTGTTGGATTTCATTTTACTTTTGGGGGTGGTCAGTAGAAGGAGAGTTGTCTAATAGAAACATCCAAGACCTGTTTCCTTAAGATTTTAAAATATATCTCTAATATAAGCAGGTGTATTACTGTATATTTTTCTGGGCCTTTATGAAAACTGTGGATAATTCTGAGCACCAAATAGACATTGGACTAAATGATTTATATTACTTGTACTCATTCTGATGAGATCATGCTCGTGAGTAAATGAGTAAAAATAAGTAAATGAGTAAAAACAAGATGAGTGACAATAAAACTCAGAAGCTTTTAAAGAAATATTTTAAAGAAGTAAGAAAGTTGAAAATTAATTTCTCTGCAGCTTTGCCATGTTATCTCAAAATTCAAAGATTTCAAAACAAATTTGAGAATCTCAGAGCAAAATGTGATTCAAAGATAGTATCTGTTGTTCTCTTTGTTCCCTTGACATTGCATATCCTTTCAAATGCCTCTGGTGAGAGATGGTAAATCAGTTGGTAATAGAAGTGTGAAATAAAAATCAGCGAAAAGTACAAACGAAGAAAAGATAGCTATAAAATTCTGTACTGGAAAAACACCTAAAAAGCATAGTCTATATGAGTACAGAGCACTTTTGACAGAAGTAATTGAATTATAAAGCAAGTTCAGATTCTAGTAGTTAAAAATTAGGATTTTAAGGAGATTTCTAAAACAATACTCCATACTTCTGCTCACATTTCACGACCATAACTCAATCCCACAGCCATATTAGGTGGTGAAAGAGACTAGGAGTGGCAGACTATATCAGTGAGCAGTAATTCACTCAGTACAAGCCTAAGTTCTATGACAACGGAGAGGACGGTTATCAGGAGACAGCTAGCAATCTCTGCCATGTTCCGATTCCACAGCTCTTCTTCAAACACTCCCCTCATTTGACTCCTAAAATGTGGTCATAACATCTTGTTAACATAGCACATGCTGATTTGGGAGACAACACCTCCCCCATTATCACATTTAGCTGCATATGACCTTGTAAAGTAGACATGATTATTCCCGTCCAATTTTACCAGTGAGAACCAGATGCTCAGGGGATTACCGTAACTTGTCAAGAGTCAGGACAAGCATGAATAAGTTTTGTTTTTGTTTTTTCTCAGTTTCATTCTAGACCCACCTTGTTCACCATTACACCACAACTTTAGGTTCATCTTCTGCCTCTCAGATTATCCTTCTACCATCTGCTAAGATAATTTTCAGAACAAAGTAAAATCATGATTTACATTGACAAAGGCTCCCTCCTTGACCAAACTTTTCTTGAGGACTTCTGAGTTCTCTTCTCAACAAGGACTTTGTCCTCAGGGCTGCCTAGCCCTGTTGTAGGAAGAATACTGCTAAGCCAGTTTAGAGAGAATATTTCCGCCCTTGATATCTGAACGCCCTAATTAGCTGATCAAATTCCTCACCCCGCTCCATTCTCCAAGTGATATCTGATCACCATGAGCTGCCATTAATAAGAATCCTGTTCAGTCAGTTTAACAAGAATTTCCCCACCTTTGATGTCTCCTCTCAGTAATTTTCCATCCACTGACCCCTCTCAGCCTGCTCCTTGGCTATAATTCCCACCTGTTCTTGTTTTCAGAGTTGAACCTGATCTCTCTCCCCTATTGCAATGGCCTTGACACCTATCACAACAGTCCTGAATAAAGTCCTCCTTACTTTCAAACAAATGTCAGAATAATTTTTTCTCTAACAACATACAAATATAAAAATGCATGTGTGTTAGGGGATTTTTTTAAAATTCATATTATATGAGGGTTCAAGGCAGATGATGTGACAGGTTCAAAGGGAAAGTCAAAATAGTACAAATTTATATAAGGGAATATTGAGATACATTGTAAATGAAGACAAACTGGTTTTTCCTTAGACAGGGGAGTCACATAAAAATCACAGAACAGCATTTACACATCTATCAGTTACCTACAACGTATGAAGGAAGAGTTGTAAAATAGCTCAAAAACAAACTGTGACCAGGACTAGAATCTGATCACCTGAGAGGGTGTGCTACAGATAATGAATAGTTTTCCAATGAAACACACTTTTTTTCTACACATCTGTGTTTGTCCTTGAATTAGTCCATACATGTAGGCTCATCTCCTTCTTTATTACTCCCTAAGATAACACATTCTATTTTATGGGTTAAATTCGCCTTCCTATACTGATCATCTCAAAATACTTACTTCCACCCCCTGTATGTCTCACCCACAGTATTTTAATGTTATGCTATGTTCACCCTGTACTTCAATGTTATACATGGCATCTATATTTGAAAGCTCAAACATTATGTAAAACTTCAAGTACATAAAATTAATACCTCTGTGCATCTCATAAAATTAGACCTACTTTTCAATAGACCCACTTCTGCTATTGTCACAACTATTATTCTAGTAACCCAGAATTAATGCCTTAGAATCATTTTAAATCTTCTAACTTGTGCTCCATTTCCAATAGTAATTAAGTTCTGCTTATTTTTTCAACAAAAGGTTTCTTAGATGCAAGCTTCCTGTTCCCTTTTATTATTCACTTAGTCCTAAATGTTTTCTAATCTTTCCTCCCTCATTTACATATCCTATTAATCTAATGTAGGGCTACCAAATGAATCTCTGTAAACCACTTTCAGCATGTAACATAGATATATAGCATAGCAAGTATACCAGATACAAAATTGAATAGGTATGGCAGTTGTAATTTTCAAAGGTGGCTTGTAACAATATTTCCATATACTCTTATTACTACATGATATTCCTTTGTGATTGCCTCAACCAACAGAGTACAGTGGAGGTGACACTATTGACATCCAAGGCTGGGTCTTAAACTCTGATACAGTTTCCACCTGGCTCTCTCTCATGATGCTTACTCCTGGAACTCAGGCTCCATGCCTTACGGAAGCCCAAACCACATGGACAGGCCACTTGGAGATACTGTAGCTTAGAGCCTCAACTGAGGTCCTACCTAATAATCAGCATTAACCACTGGACGTGGTGAGGAAGTCTCCAAGATGACTCCAACCTCAGCCCCTGTGACAGCCACCACACAAAAGAACCCAAGTGAGAACTGCCTGGCTGAGGCTGATCAATGACTAGAACACTGATAGATAATAATGATAAGCTATTATTGTGTTTTATGCCACTACATCTGGGTGGGCTGTGCACCAATGGCTTAAACAATACCATAGGGCAGGCATATTGTATCATAACTTAGGTTTTTTTATGGCAAAAAAATTAGCCAGTGCAGAGTTTGTAAATTGTTGAATAGGTGTGGCATTTCTAAAATAGAAAACTATTTTGCAATAACAAAATCACAAAGGGAAGAATGACATATTTGACTACCAAAACATTTATAAAATTTATAATGTAAGAAAAAAATACTAAAGAAAACTAGCTTGAGAAAACATTTGATAATGTATGAAAAACAAAGTATCAGCACCCATACAAAATAAAGAGCTTATGTAAACGCCCCCCAAAATACAAAAGATGCCAGGCACAATTCATACTAAAGGGAAAAAGTTACAAAGATTTTGAAGAATATTCAGTCTTGGTTGGCTATAATCAAAGAAATGAAAATTAAAGCATCATTAAGATATAATTTTATATCTATTAAAACAAAAAAATTAAAATATTGACACCAAATTCTGATAATGTGTTGAAATTTATGTATTTATACACAACTGTGAAACTACAAAATTGTGTCCCTGACTGTTCCTTGCTGAAAAGTGATATACGTTTTGAAAGTCATAAAATATTCATAAGTAATTAATTCAGCAGAAAAAGAACAGCTACCCAGGCAAAGATATTCATTACAGCATTATCAAAAATAGTAAAAAAAATAATTTAATAAAATTTAGGATGACACGGAATGGTGAGTAAACCACAGTGCAACATCTAACAGAATACTATGTAGTTATTGATAATAATTGTAGAAAATTAAAAGTACTTAATAATGGAATCTTAAAGAAAAGGAATACAAAACCATATAAGTGTATTCACAAAGCAAAGACAAAAAAGAATATTTTTTAAATCGTTGTGTTCACTTCTTGAAATTGAGAGATATCTTTTCTTTAAAAAACTAGCTGTAGGGCTTCCCTGGTGGCACAATGGTTGAGAGTCCACCTGCCAATGCAGGGGACACGGGTTCGTGCCCCAGTCCGGGAGGATCCCACGTGCCGCGGAGCGGCTGGGCCCGTGAGCCATGGCCGCTGGGCCTGCACGTCCGGAGCCTGTGCTCCGCAACGGGAGAGGCCACAACAGTGAGAGGCCCGTGTGCCGCAAAAAACAAAACAAAACAAAAAACCCCCAAAAAAACAACAAAAAAAACCCCAGCTGTAATGTGAACTCATGGTTTTGTAATAATAAGGGAAGAAAATAGATCAGTGACAAAATGAATGTAAAAATCGCAAACCTCAGAAACAATCAAGCTTTTAAAACGTTTGTTTCCTTTACGATTGGTTCAGTCAAAAGACATTAATTAAAACGTAATGAAATAAATCTGTCAAGTATATTATCTTGGAGAATGTTAAACTCGTATCTCACATTTTTACCATTTCCAAAAGAATTCCAAACTAATGATTACCCCAAATCAAAAAAAGTTCACAGTGTGAACTGCCATATCTAAAAGAATCAAAAATAAAAGGAATCATTCTATCTCCACAATTCAAAAATTCTTGTTAATACTATAGTACAAGTATAAATATATACCTTTCAGTTAAGGATTATTATGGTGATGATTGAAGATGAGATAGAAAGTGAAGAAGGTACAGACACAAAGGTATGCAGAATGTGTGCAACAGTTGTAAGTAAATAACCATCAACAGATGGTAAATTCTTTTTGAGTGATCTTCAGTAACAGGCACTATCCCACTTACAAAGCAGATGCCACACAGAAGTCCTATAATTATCCATCAGTAAGGAGAATTTGGAGGAGATTAAAGAATAGAGAGGTCTGTGCTTTCATTTAACACACACACACCTCATATGTAAAATGGTGGCCTTTTAAAAACACACTATGCTGTCAGGTCACAGATGGAAAGATGATTTCAAAGACATCTTTCATATGTAAATTGTAAATAATTTACTCAAGAACATGGCTTGGGCTAGAAAATATTGCCAGTCAGTCCTCTGTATGCATTTTTATATGCCAAGCCTGACAACCCATCTGTCTGTAGTTCTCTTCCTTACCCCAATAAAATTCTATACATCCCTCAAACATAAAGATGAGTAAGGGAAGTAACACAGGCAGAGCTAAACAAGAAAGCCTATTTTTTCTCATACAGTAGAAGTGATTTATAACCAGCTGAAAAATTAGTAGCCAGAGAGAACAAAGTATATTCTTTCTATATGTCAGTTAGATCAAGGTCTGGAACATGCTGACAAGCTCAATGGCTAATGCAATTAGATTGCTTCATTGGGACTCTGAGGGCTGACACGGCCATGCATTTCCTTAGACCTGTATGGTAACCAAGTTCATGGTAGGTGCAAATCTGCAGGATGTAATAAGCCCAAAGACCTTTAAGAATGTTCTCAGAATCTCTAATTTATATCTTATTCAACTTGAATAATAGGTTCACTAAAGCAAAATACTGTGCATTAGAATAATTATGTTTACATGTGTATGAAAACCATATTTTCTTTAAAAAGCATTTGAATATAGTTCCTGGTACTCTCTGACATTTATTACTGAGATGTAAGAAATTCAAGTAAAGGACTGAGCAAGACAACAGGAGCAATTGAATTACTTTAATGATTTTATATACCACAGCATGTAATGCCAAGTGTTTTCACGTTATCCCACTTAAATATGATTTTTATGTTGTATGAAGGAAGCAGACAAAAATCAGCACATACACTATGATTCCACTTATATAAATGTTTAGTTAATGAAAATTAATCTATAGTGATAAAAAGCAAATCAGTGGTTATCTGGGGATGGAGCAGGAGACAGGAAGGAGGAAGGAATTACAAAGGGTTTTTACAGGGAAATTTGGGGCATGATGTAGCTCTCCATTATGTTTCATGGGTGTACATGTAACAAAAATTATCAAATTGTACACTTTGTGTGCAGTTTATTATGTCAATTATATGTCAATAAAACTGTGTACAAAAAACAAATTAAAATGTTATTAAATTATTTTTAAAGAAAAGGAGATTTCCAATAAGGTTTCAGAAAATTAAAAGCCCTCCCTTTTCCGGAACTGGGTTTCTTTAGTTTATCAAGGTAACATTCATATTTTTTCATCTGACTTTCCCATCTACACTACACTGACAGTAATAAGTTATTTCTCTCTTCTTTTAATCTCTTCCCTAATTACAGAGAAAACTATAGACTAGATGCCACAGAAAGTTACAAAGGCATGTGTTCCTACCATTAGGACGTATAGTAGACCCCTGTCAGTGAAGTATCTCCTTTCCTGTTAGAATAGTAGAGATGCTCAGAGATCATCTCTTACCATCTTGGCCTTGAAAATTTGCCGATCTGAAAAAGGCTATCTGTTTTTCCCATTCTAAAAGTTTCCCTATGAAGAAAATTCCACCAACAAAGTAATAACTTCTTCTATCTGAGAGTTCTTATTTAGCATTTTCTATGGGAAATTTTCCCAAATAGGTAATTCCCAAGGTATAGAATTTTGGACCTGCACACTTGCTCAACACATATGCTTATATACAGGGCCATGCTTCTTTTAAATTTGCTAAATTTCTCTGTGAATACAAATCTGCATTGCCTGTAATGAATAACTAGTGTAAAAATAGAGCCTCATCAGCTTTAGTCGCAATTAAACCTTTTATTAGATATGCTATGACTGCTTTTATTACTTACCACAGAAGAGAAAACTATTTAGTCAAGTACTAGATATAGAAATGCATGCTTTTCAAATTAGTTTTGACCAAAACCAGACTAATTTAGCTACAGAAGAGGGTTGACTCTACAGGTAATTATCACAAATTTCATTTAAGAAGGATTCCTTCAACAGTGGTAAACACCTGCTTTCCATATTAGAAGCAAACACGATTTTAATAACTACATATACTTGTGCTACTGCCTAGGGAAAATTTAAAGACTCCTTTAAATAAGATCCAAAGTGTCCCAACATTAACAGATCTTATAGCAAGTAGATTCTTTCAGGCAGTTGAAAATAAAAGCAGGATATTTCATATAGCATTCATTTATTACATCCCGACAGTCATAGAGAAATGCCTTGGGAATGATTTATTTGAGAGGCATTGAATGTTCTAACTTTGAGTCTCAGAGATAATCATAGACCTGCTATTCAGAATTGTCACAGAACTCAAACAAGATATTGATTTCCTTTAGCCTATTGATTTCCTTTAGCCTACATACGAAGGATGTCAAAGTTCTGATCAGGGTCTGACTAAGGGAACCGACTCAGTTCTAATCTTTACTTAAAAGTAAATAAAATGTATATAGTGATCCTCTTGATCATTTAAGCCAGTACCATTCTCACTTGGTATGAACATATAAAAATAAAAACAGTAGGAAACAGTTCCAAGAGATAATAAAATAAAAAACAAATGACATCTCTATAGGACATTACAGCTTTTCTAAGTGTTTCATATTCATTATGAACTTCCTCAAGGCAAATCCAGGCAATATAGTAATGACTACACACATCTCATAGGAGACAAAACTGAGTTACAGAAGAATTGTTAAGTGACTTGACAAAAGTCACACAGTCAGTATTTTAGCCACAGAACCTAAATTTTCTGACTTCAAATAGAGTATTCTTTCTTATTTTTGTACTGTATACCTTGTTATTGCTTTATTCTTATTATGGCAGTAATATATGAGAAATGTAGGAAAACTGTAAAAGCAGAACAATATAAAGTAGAAAATTAAAATCATCCAAAGTCCCATCACCCAAGACAAGCGTTGGTAAAATCTGGTGTATTTCTATAGATATGTATTGATAATACATTTACATATCTACTATCTCAGATCAGATTTTCTAGAACACAGACTCTGAAATGAAGATTTGTGTGCAGAAGGTTTAATGGTTTATTCTCTGGAGCAATGCCTGTAAGAGTAAGGGAAGCAGACTGGGCAAAGAGAAGAGCTGGAGAGCAATGCAGCTGCAAAGAGACCTCAGCCAGTTCCACAGGGGGGATCTAGATCTTGAATGGACTTCTCCAGCGGTACTGAATTGAGATCCGGAGCCCCTCTGTAATACAAATTGACTAGTGATTGGACATAAACTGCCCTGGGGGGGACAGGACATCAGACAAGACAGTTCCCGTGGGTCAAGAGCAGTTCTAAGAGAGGGACGCAGATGTGGGCTCTCTGTCAGCAGCCAATCTTCCAGGCAGCTGATGGAGTAAGTGTTTCTGTCCTGAAGAAGAAACCACAGCCTTCACTACAGCCCACCCCATGTGCCACACAGGTCCATTTGCCTCATAGAGTAAATCCACTTCCTGAGCAATAAGTTCTCTGGGATTCTGGTTGGTCTCTATCACTGAGGAAACGTAAAAAGGGGAAGGTTAGCAAAACAAACGATAGTCACTGCTACAGCAGCTGGACTCAAAGCCACAATTGATGCTCATCGCCTCCCTCGTCAACAGTCCTCTCTAGATCCTCACATCTTTGGCTAACACGTCTGCTGGGCTAGACCCTCAAACCTGAGAGATCTGAGCCTCCTGGTCATCACGCCCTTCACAGGCCTTGTCTGGGGCCCTTGTCCATTTATCACCAAAACTGGCCAGAGGAACATCAAGAGACACCCCCGAGCTGGCCCGTGTCATGTACAGCAGCAGTCCCACCACCTCCAGATGATCGAGGTCAGTTACCTTCCTAGAATGGGGAATCCTTTCCTTGCCCATGGGTCCCTCGGCCACAGGAGCCCAAAGTGGCCAGGCAACAATTGATGGGTTTTAAGCTTAAATTAAATGGAACCCCTGCACCATGGTAGAAGGCTTTTTCCTCTAAGAGCCAGGACTTTCAGCCCCAAAGAGCCTAGAGTTGTGGGGATAAGCCCAAATTATTCTCCAAGTGGAAATGCCAATTAGCTTTACTGTCATAACCACTTCACTATGTATATTTAGATCAAATCATCATGTTGTACCCCTTCAATATATATAAATTTTATTAAAAAAAAATCAAACAGATAAATAAAATTAATTGTTTCAGGACTACAGATATATCTAGTTCTATATTTCCTTTTTATTATTTATCAATAACTATTATTCTTATAATATCTAACACCAATATGAGGCTACAAGTTCACTAATAAAGACTTTAAAAATGATTCCTCACTAAAATGAGCAAAAAATCTCATCCACAATTATTAGTCACTATTAATTATTAATCATATCATTGATTATGTGTTGCAGATTTAATATTTTAAAATAATGAACCAGCACTACTTTGGGTGCTCCCTTTAGTTTAGCACAGTCCAATGTCCACTGAATCTAGAAGCTTTGCAGTAAAATTTTCTTTGATGTTTGACTCTCTCGCCAGCATACAAATCCAAAAATGTTGGTGATTATTGTCTCCACTTTCCTTTTTGAGTTTTTTTAATAAACTGTATTCTTCATATGCTAGGAATAAAAAATTCTTAGTTAATAGCAGAGTGAAGATGTTGATCAATAGCATGTGTATTTTTAATAAGGCAAAATTATCCTAGTTGAAGGAACATTTCCCTTATCCTTTTTATTTCTTGGGAATTGTAAAACAGAAATCTTCTCCCCTCTACATGCACACTATCATGGATAAGCTACTACAGAACCCACTCTCAAACCACCATCAGGACCAGAGCAGTTTGGAATGCTTTCAGCTAATTTCTTTTATTAATTCCTGATCAACTTTCAGGAGGATTCCACTCTGCTTATTAATGTTTTATCAATAGGGAATTCAAAGGGAACTGAGGTGGACCTCTTCCACTCATTTTCAAACAAAAATGTCATTCTTTCTGTACTAGTAACATTTCTTCTGAAAACCATGTATTGGGAGCCTTAATAGTTGTGCTACATATTCATCTCTCTTTCTCTATTAAATGGGATCTGATCTTTCCATGTTATTTTTAACTGGATTCCTTTTCAATCATGTCTATAAGTGAATGCTGATTCTCAATTTTGAAGGATACCTATAACTTGAGATTTTATAAAATTTTATTCTTTTTAAAGTTTATTAAAGAAAAATATAGTTGGTTGTTTAGATTCTCTTCTTCCTTATTGGAAATAATCAAAACTTGTTGTTGACTTGAATGTTTTTGGTCAGTTCTCAAAATGCAGGTCTGACACAGAGGTTTACGATGCTAATGACTCCCTCTCAATTGATGGGTTTGTCCCACACCAGCCCGAGGATCTTTCCTACTCCAGCTTCAACTGTCCTTCATTAGCCCATTTTCTCTATGTTAGCATCCCTAAGGTTGCTGTCCCTTTAGCTCATTCCTGATATTACCACTTTTGCCTAACCCTTACTCTCTTTTCAGCTTTTGAACTATCTTCAGCCCTAAATATTATTTTCACATGCCCTCACCTCCTTTTCTGTAACACTAACAATGACCAATGGTAAGACTAACAACCAAGGATTAAAAGACAATATTGCATATATGTGCCACATCTTCTTTATCCATTCATCTGTTGATGGACACCTAGGTTGCTTCCATGTCCCGGCTATTGTAAGTAGAGCTGCAATGAACATTGTGGTACATGACTACTTTTGAATTATGGTTTTCTCAGGGTATTACTCAGCCATAAAAAGAAACGAAATTGAGCTATTTGTAGTGAGGTGGATGGACTTAGAGTCTGTCATACAGAGTGAAGTAAGTCAGAAAGAGAAAAACAAATACCGTATGCTAACACATATATATGGAATCTAAAAAAAAAAACCAAATGGTCATGAAGAACCTAGGGCAAGATGGGAATAAAGACACTGACCTACTAGAGAACGGACTTGAGGATATTGGGAGGGCGAAGGGTAAGCTGTGACAAAGTGAGACAGTGGCTTGGACATATATACAGTACCAAACGTAAAATAGATAGCTAGTGGGAAGCAGCCACATAGCACAGGGAGATCAGCTCGGTGCTTTGTGACCACCTAGAGGGGTGGGATAGGGAGGGTGGGAGGGAGGGAGATGCAAGAGGGAAGAGATATAGGAACATATGTATATGTGTAACTGATTCACTTTGTTATAGAGCAGAAAGTAACACACGATTGTAAAACAATTATACTCCAATAAAGATGTTATAAAACAAAAGACAATATTGCTAAAATGTCCATACTATCCAAGGCAATCTACAGATTCAGTACAATTGTTATCAAAATTCTAAAGGTATTTTTTACAGAAATAGAAAAACCAATCCTAAAATTCATATGGAACCATTCACAAAGGACACAGCATAGCTAAAGCAATCTTGAGAATAAAAAAAAAAAAAAAAGAACTGAAGGCATTACACCACCTGATTTCAAATTATATTACAAACCTGGAGTAATCCAAACAGTATGATACTGGCATAAAAACAGACACATAGACCAATGAAACAGAACATAGAGTCCAGAAATAAAACCATGCATAAATGGTCAACTGATCTTTTACAGGGTGCCAAGAATACACAATGTAGAAAGGTTACTCTCTTCAATAAATGGTGTTGGAAAAATTGGATATCCACATTCTGAAGAAGGAAATTGGAAACTTGTCTTACACCATACACAAAAATCAACTCAAAATGGATTAAAGACTTAAACATAAAACCTGAAGCTGTAAAGCTCCTATAAGAAAACATAGGGGAAAACCTTCTTGACCGGGTCTTGGCAATGATGCACAAACATGACACCAAAAACATAGGCAAGAATAGCCTAAAAAATACGTAAGAGGGACTACATCAAACTAAAAAACTTCTGCACAGCAAAGGAAACAATAAAATTAAAAGGCAACCTATGGAATAAAAAGAATATAGTTGCAAACCATTTTTATATGAGGTTGATTTATAAAATACATATGGAAATACAACAACCTAATAGCAAAATAGCTAATAATCCAATTAAAATATGAGTTTATGACCTGAATAGATATTTCTCCAAATACAACATACAAATGGCAACATGAACATGAAAAGATACTCGACATCACTAATCATCAGGGAAATCAAATAAAAACCACAATGAGATATCACCTCACACTTGAATGGAGATCATCAACAATACAAATGTTAGCATGGATGTAGAAAAATTGGAACCCTTGCACACTGTTGGTGGGAATGTAGAATAGTGAACCTGCTATGGAAAACAGTATGGAGTTTTCCAAAAATATTACTAACAGAACTAGCATATGATCCTTCAATTGCACTTATGAGCATTTATCCAAAAGAATTGAAATCAGGGTCTCAAAAAGATATTAGCACTTCTATGTTCATTGCAGCATTATTTACAATAGCCAAGATATGGAAACAACCTAAATGTCCGTTGATGGATGAATGGATATATGACATATACATACAATGGTATATTATTCACTCTTAAAAAGGAAATCCTGCCATGTGTGAAAACATGAATGATTCATTTTGCTAAGCGAAATAAGCCAGTCATAGAAGAAATTCTGCCTGACTCCACTTACATGAAGTATCTAAAATCATCATGCTCATAGAATCATAGAGTGGAATGGTGGTTACCACATGAGTTGTTGATCAAAGGCCATAAAGTTTCTGTCATGTGAGGTAAATAAGTTCTAGAGATCTGTTGTGCAACATTGTACTAATACAAACAATACTGTGTTGGATACTTGAAAAATTTTGTTAAGAGGGTAGATCTCATGGTAAGTGTTCTTACCATAATAAAATATTTTTAAAGCCAAAATCTAGAATGCTTATAACATGAAGATTTTATTTCGCATTCCTTTGTCATGTCCATCATGGGTTGGCTAGGAGGTTTACTGCAAGGCTCTGTACTCTAAGACATAGGCTGATGAATATCCATAATTTCAAATATGCCTGTCTGTGGCAAAGAAAAAGAGAGAAATGCCAAATAGACATAGCCTCTTAAAACTACCACCTGGTAGTGATATATGTAATTTCTACTCACATTGAGTTACCCAAAGCAAATCACACTTAACTCCAAAGGGGAAGAGAAGCATAACCTTACCATGTTCCCAGAAGGAAAACCAGAAATATTTTATATGAGCATAATAGTATTCTTTATTTTAAAAGTATAAATATCAACCAGTATTATTAATCTTCTTAAGTGGGATTCACAACTATTATAAGATTTAAATAAATATAAACATCAAGGACATCTTACTCACTACTATTACAGAATCAGTTGTCAGAATTCACGCCCAGAGAGTTTGAGCAACCCTGCCAGTCTGCAACTCTTGGAAGCCTCTTTGTAAATCCAGAAAGTGAATCTTCCAGGAAGAGAAAGGTTTTGATTGCCACAGGCTGTCTCAGTCAGACCACAGGAGATCAGAAATACCATGAACAGGGCTGACTTTCTACTTACTTGTAGAAACCAGCAGAGAAAACTTAATGTAGCACCAAAATACCACTTGCTGCCATAACCTTCTTCTTTGAGAAGAGTCCTATTTTTCCTTTCATTCAGTCATTTTTTCCATAAATATTATTGGGTGCCTGTGTGCAGTGCGAGGTGCTAATTGATGGAGATACAGGTAGTAAACCAGCAGATAAATATTAAACAACTAATTGCATAAATTAGTATTTAATTTCAGTTGTGGTGGGAAACTGTCTTAAGAGGTAGAGGAATGTAGAATCTAATTTCAAGTGATTTTAAAATTCCAGTTCACTCTGTTCCTAGCTATGTGACCTTGAGTAACTTTACTGAAATGTCTCCAGGTCTCAATTTCCTCATCTCCAAATCAGGAATATAGTGTCTACTAATACAATAAGAATGCCCACATTATAAATTTGTTGAGAGGATTAATTGAGATAATATATGGAAAATGCTTTGCACATGCCTACCAGAGTTAAATGCTTAAAAGATTTTTACTGTTATTTTTGTTTTTGCTCATTAAAAAGGAAAAGTACTGGCAGCATACCATCCTAAAACGAATAGAAAAACCACTTTCACTAAGAATTTTGCTGAAATCAGAAAACTAAGAAAAATATGATTGCTCAAACAAGTACAAAACAAATTAACAAATTAATTCTAGGAACGCTAAAAGTTAGCAAAAGTTGGCATAGCTAAAACTTTACAGATGAGTGATCAAGTCAATCCTGATAAACATCTCTTCTCTATATCTCATCTCATTTCTGGTCAGTCAAGAATCTACTGAAAAAGGAGGAAATGGCACCATCCTAAATTTTCTTTGATTTTTCCAATGAAGCAAATAAGCCAGGTACTATTATTCTCAACTGGCTTGAAGAGAGTGACACACACTAATCCCAAATCCCTTACTAGGATTAAGGCTTGTTGGATTCCTAACTTACACTTAAATGGCTTTTGCTATTCAAATTTACTTATCTACTTGTGCAGACAATTTCCATATATTCTGGGAATGAACATGTTAGCAGCAGCACTTATTATTAATATTTGTAGTGGGGATACCAGTCACAAAGCACTCTTTGAATACACCAATTTATGTTTTCTTTTTAAAACTCTGAGAAGTAAGTAGGGCAGGTCATGTTATCCCTCATTTTTCCAGTGAGGGAACTCATGGCCTCAACGTAAGTGACTTGCCCAAGATCAAATGTGGGTGACAGATTCAGATGCAATTGGAAACCCTCTGATTGAAACATCCAACGCTCATTTTATGCCTTGGAGCACTGATTAATTATTCAGGAAGCCATGAACCTCTGGGGAAGGGTAAGAAATTCAGGGACAATCACAAGGAAGTGGGGACATTGTTAACAATAGCTTTAACTGTCAACTCTGGTCTAAATTTTTGTTGAATTTAAGAGGTTTTAAATAGCTTTGCAAAATGGCAGTGTATTAATGGACTTGACCATTCTTTTTTCTCCACTCTAGTCATAGTGTTTGAGTTAATGTGCTTACAAATGCAGATTGCTTGTGAGTGCATATTTGCATGGCATACACCACAAAGTGATCCTAATTTGATTCAAGGGCTGGGAAGACACAGTTCGAGCCCATATGGCCATTTGCCGCACCAGCTGGCACTGGCTGGCAGGATGCTGCCAGATGGGTCTTCACAAGACTCCTAAATCAACAGTAAAATTGGGAGTGGAGTAATCAAATATGCCATTACTCTGAAAACAAGAAAATGACACTGCATACCTACTTGGTACACTGGAACAGCCTTGAATCACAAATAGAGTTCTCGCTTAAGAAAACTGAAATGCAAGGTAAGAGAGAAAGTACTTTAGATGCAAATCTGTCTCTTACAGTCATGGTAAAACTTTTTAACAGAGAACAATTCAAGGGACAGTGGTATCTTTTTCCACTTGATTTATAATCCCTCTCAAGTTTTTGCATAAAGGAGAGGGTGATAATGATGTACTGGGTAGAGAGGCCTAAAAACAAGGTGACAGATTCAGGAAACTGGCAAAGAGAGATAAGGGTACCCAACATGGTCACTTCAGCTAAAAATGCAGCCCCCCATTTATAACCCTAATGTTGGAGCATGGCACTCATCATATACCACCTTGTAATATAACTATTATACATATATCACTGTCCTTGCTAAAACAGTGTAATAAAAAGATGCAGATTTTATAACTGGATCAACCTAATTTGAAATCTAGATAATTACCATCTACATGACCTTGAGTAATTTACTAACTTCTCTGGGCCTTGTTTCTTCATATTAAATAAGGCTGATATTTACATATCAAGGTTGCTAAAAGAATTAAATGAGATTTTATATATATGATATAGTACATTTTATTATTATATATTTATTAATTGTTTATACACATTAATAATGAATATTATATATTCTATATACATGTCTGGCACAGGATAGGAAGGTAATTAATGACAGCTGTCATTTTTATTGTCATCATATAATTTGGAGATTTACCCAAAGGCTAGCAATTTTGCAGAAAAGGTAATAGAATCTTTCTGGAAAGAAGAATGGATGAATGAATGAATGAATGAAGACATAAAAATGCCAAAGTTAATAAAGAAATGCAGGCTGTGTGCCATACTAGTTCAGTGAGATGGCAGCAACACATAGAATATAAAGAAGGCCAAATGCTGAGGTTATGCTTTGTTAATGAGGAAATAATAATTTTTTATTTGGTTTAAAATGAAGCTTCCAAATTAATAGCCCCAATTTCTTTCTTTCTCCAAATTTTCTTAAGACATAAACAGATATACATACAGCAGCATTTGTACTGTTTGTTCCTTCACAGTAGTTCTCAGCTTACAGCTATGTACTTACTTTTGTGGGCACTTGATTAAGGATGCCTCATTCTACTAAACTCAGAGGTCTATGAGGGCAGGGACTGGGTCTCTGACTTATTTCCATAGCCTTAGTTTCTGGCACATTGGCTAGCGTGTGGTAGGGATTCACAGTAACTGTTCAAAAAACAAAAGTTCCCCTCTTCATATCCTAGAAGCATGCCAAGGGGTCGACATTATATGTTTGGGTTTAGTTTTCTTTATTAAATAACTAGGTTTTTTATTGAAGTAGAGTTGATTTACAAAGTTGTGGCAATCTGCTGTACAGCAAAGTGACTCAGTTATACACATATAGACATTCTTTTTTTATATATTCTTTTCCATTATGGTTTCAACATAAACAGCTAAGCTTTAAAAGAACTGTAGAATTGATCATTGATCATTTTAGACATTCAGACACTCTATCGCTTGCATGGGTTACAGAGCTTTCAAAATCAAATGTCAGAAATGGAAACCTAAAATAGCATTCTGCTTTCGGGTAGTGATCCTACAAAGACTGTCTCTGACTCCAACATTATTTAGCATAATCTCTTAAGATGTTCTTCATTGCTCTGGTGGCACAGTCAGAAAAGGCCCCAGTACTTAGGAAAACTGGTACCAGAGCTAGTGACAGCCTCTGCTCTGGACCATATGCAGAAGAAAATTCCAAAAGTAAAAATCCCATTCCTGAATCCATGCACTCAACTACATTTATCCACTCTTGATAGGTCCTGGTCTGACATCAGGATCAAGAACCATATGTCAAAACAAAACAAACAACAACAACAAAACGGAACTTGAAAGCAAGAGTATGCGGTATGCTTTTTAAGTAGAACAGACCTTATAGACAGGATTCAACATCAATTGCTAGTACACACACACACAATTTATTCTGTTCTCAAACAACTCTGAAAAGCCATAATATATAATAGTTTTTGGTAAAGATACCTACTTCCCATGGCTATTTTAAGGAGTAGCTGAGAACATGTATGTGAAATGCTGAGTCAAAACTGGAATCTCTTGAATGTTGGCTGGAATGCAAGAGTGAGAACTTGATCCATGGGGAGTAAGGGGATGAGGAGATCACTCAAGAGCTACCTCTCAACCACTGGTATTTGAGAAATGAAGATTTGTTTTCTGTTTGTAATCCTCTTACGCCTTCACATATATTCCAAATTTAATCATTTCCCATCATCTCCACCACTCCCACCTAGTGCTAGTCACTACCATGTCTTCTCTGGACTCCCTCCTTTCAAACAATCCCCTTATTACCCTTTACCTCCCCACCTTCCAAAGGCACCTCCCAATTTCGTCTATTAACAATTGAGCATCCAGAGTGATCCTTTTGCCAAAAAAAATCTGATCTGGTCACTCCCTTCCTCAAAACCCTCCAATAACCTCCCAATAGAATCCAAGTTCCTTACCATAGCCAGAAATATCTGGCCACTGACTACCCCTCCAACCACACTTTCTGAAACTTCACAATATCCAACATTATGGTTTACATTTATTTGATTATTATTTCTTTTAACTACCAGAATGTAAATTCCACAAGAACAAGGCCAATGTAGGTTTTACTTATTATTCTATCCCTAAGAGCTAGAGGAGCTCAGGCACATAACAGACACTTAATGACTATTTATTGAATGAAAGAATGTATGAGTCCTTCTCATCCATATTAAAAGTCAGATGTATTCATTGCAGATGAAGTCAACAGAAAAAGAACTCCTAACATAGCCGTAAGAAAGACAGAAGACAGTTTTCAGTGGTAAAGGCGATGAAGTCAAAATAGAAAAAATAATTGAATCTACAAACATATACAAAAGCAAAAGTGCATTGGTTGTCTATTGTTGTATAATGATAGAAACTGTGGCAACCATTTATCAGCTCCTAGTTCTGCAGGTCAGTCTAGGCAGGCTCGATTAGATTCTCTACTTCGGGTCTCACTAGGCTGAAATCAAGTTGTCAGCCAGGCAGCTCTAGGGAAGAATTCACTTGTAAGCTCATTCAGGTTGCTGGCAGAATTTAGTTCCTTACAGTTGTGAGACTGAAGTGTACATTTTCTTGCTGGCAATCATCTGGGAGCTACTCTCAGCTCCCAGAGGCTGCCCATATTCCTTGTCACATAGCCCCTCCATCTTCTAAGGTAGCTAGGACATGTTCAATCCATCTCATGTCTGGAGTCTCTCTGACTTCCTCTTCTGCTATCATCCAGAGACAATTCTCTGGTTTTAAAAAGCTCATGTGATTAGATTAAGTTCCTGGATGATCTCCCTTTTGATTAACTCAAAGTCAACTGATTAGTGACATTAAGTACACACCTAACTGTGGACAAGATAGCTCTTACATTCACAGTTCTAAATCCAGAGCAGGTGTACACTTTGGGATTCCTTTCCTGCCCTTTACAATTAATTAGCTTAAGTGTCACACTTCCCATTTGGAAGAATAACAGGTATCCTTTCCTTTTATCCTGGCAGCAGCACCTTCACAGAGAAACCTGCAGTCAACTGAGCTGAAAACCAAAACCAAACAAAATGTTATGATAGAGATCAGAGATAAAAAGCCAAATTTCCTTATAACCCGTCCTCGAACTAATTTCTTATAATCATCAGAATCCTCTTTAACAGAAAGGATGCACAAATGCATAGTTCCCGGACACTGATTCCATTTTCTACAAGCTTATATCACTATGCTTGCATCAATGTGCTGCATGGAAACATACTCCTACTTTTTATTTGTGCAGTTTCTTATATTTTTCAAAATACTTTAAGATATTTCATCTCCATCCCAACCCTATGAAGTAAAGTTAGGCAATCATTGTTTTCTTTGTTTTATGAATGAGGAAGTTGGTGATTAAATAATTTGTCTGTAATCCCATGCAGATTTATTGAGACTTGGTACTAAAATCCACATCTCCTAATTCCTCGACCAGCATTCTACCTCATTCTAGACTAAAAGCAGGAATGTCAGTAGACAGAGTTCTCCTGTGCAGGATTTCCCTCTTGGTGGGGGTGCTGGTCTTCTGGGCCTGTCTGCCTTCTTTATAGTAGGCAACATTTAAGATCACCGTGAATTGTTTGGTTAATGCTCTTACTGCAGTACCTGGGTTTTCGCACAGTACAGTAAAGGAAAATGCCTTATTTTACAAAAGAGGAAATATAAGATGAACTTCCTCTTGAATAAGAAGGATATATACCAAGGAATAACAAGAGAGAATCTCTCAGGATGCCATCTCTGACTGCACAAGCAAGAACAATGAAGAGAACTGCTATCGGTATACTCATATCAAGAATGCTCAGTTAGAGGGCAGTGGTTGAGAGTCCGCCTGCCGATGCAGGGGACGCTGGTTCGTGCCCCGGTCCAGGAGGATCCCACATGCCGCGAGCGGCTGGGCCTGGGCCATGGCCGCTGAGCCTGAGCGTCCAGAGCCTGTGCTCCGCAATGTGAGAGGCCACAACAGTGAGAGGCCCGCGCACCGCAAAAAAAAAAAAATGCTCAGTTAGAGATTTTGATTACAAAAGTCCATCTCAGCCACAATTGATTTTCTCAACACAGCTTCCAGACAACTTAAATATCAAAGAAAGCTGTCTACTGAAAGCTGAATTACTAAGTGACAAAGCACATAGAGTTTAAAAATGCTGACTTTGGGAGCAAAGTGATTCAGGACCTGATTCCAGATTCATATCTGTCAATTATTTGCTATGTGACTTTGGGAAATGTAATTAACCTATCTAGACTTTCATCTCCTCATCTATAAATTTAGAATGAGAATACTGCCTACCTAAGAGTGTTATTGTGAGGATTAATTCAAATAATGTAGGTAAAGAACTTAATTCATAGTAAGCACTAATTAAATGTTTGCTATTTTTACTATAACTTAGTATTAAAGAATATGTCTTATATTTTTTCCAATATTTACTGTCATAAATATTATTCATTAGATTAGTGATACTTATTTACAATTATTAAAACAAGGAAGGTGACGTGTGAGAAAATTTGTGTTTAAATTTTTGTATTTTTAAAAACTAATTAATTAGTAAAATTTAATCTCAGAAATAACAAACCATATGGATAGGCAATTATATCTGTTTGTAAACATAACTGCCAGAATATATATGAATATATTTAGCTATTATGTATCACCCAAAGCAGTTTCTGGAAGAAAAAAGAGTGGGTGGAAGATGTGGCAGAAAACATTCACGTTTAAGATTAAGTGTGGAGAGGACCTTCAAGATGGAGGAGGATTAAGATGTGAAGATCACCTTCCCCCCCACAAATACATAAAAAATACATCTACATGTGGAACAATTCCTATAGAACACCTACTGAACCTCAGACTTCCCAAAAGACAAGAAAATCCCCATGTACCTGGGTAGGGCAAAAGAAAAAAGAAAAAACTGGAACAAAAGAATAGGGACGGGACCTGCACCTCTGGGAGGGAGCTGTGAAGGAGGAAAAGTTTCCACACACTAGGAAGCCCTTTACTGGTGGAAACAAGGGGTGGCGGGGGAAGCTTTGGAGCCACAGAGAGCACAGCAATAGGGGTGCAGAGGGCAAAGCGGAGAGATTCCAGCACAGAGTATTGGTGCCGACCAGCACTCACCAGCCTAAGAGACTTGTCTGCTTACCCACCGGGGAGAGTGGGGGCTGGGAGCTGAGGCTCCAGTTTCAGAGGTCAGATCCCAGGGAGAGGACTGGGGTTGGCTCTGTGAACACAGCCTAAAGGGGGCTAGTGTACCACAGCTAGCCAGGAGGGAGTCCGGGAAAATGTCTGGAATAGCATAAGAGGCAAGAGACCATTTTTTCAGGGTGTACAAGGAGAGGAGGTTCAGAGCACTACCTAAATGAGCTCCAGAGACGGGCATGAGCTGTGGCTATCAATGCGGACACCAGAGATGGGCATGAAATGCTAAGGTTGCTGCTGCAGCCACCAAAAAGCCTGTGTGAAAGCACAGGTCACTACCCACACCTCCCCTCCCAGGACCCTGTGCAGCCCACCATTGCCAGGGTCCTGTGATCCAGGGACAACTTCCCCATGAGAACAAATTGCATGACACAGGCTTGCCCCGCATTCTGTACGTCTTCCAACCCCTGGCCTGAGTGAGCCAGAGCCCCCTAATCAGCCACTCCTTTAACCCCATCCTGTCTCGGCAAAGAACAGATACCAGAGAGCAACCTACGTGCAGAGAGGGGCCAAACCGAAAGCTGGACCCCAGGAGCTGTGAGAACAAAAGACAAAGGGAAATTTCTCCATGCAGCCTCAAGAGCAGCAGATTAAATCTCCACAGTCAACTTGATGTACCCTGCATCTCTGGAATAGCTGAATAGACAATGAATCATCCCAAAATTGAGGCGGTAGATTTTGGGAGCAACTTGGGGTTTGCTGTATGTGACTGACTAGTTTCTGATTTTTACGTTTATCTTAGTATAGTTTATAGCACTTGTTATCATTGGTGGATTTGTTTGTTGGTTTGGTTGCTCTCTTCTTTTTTTTTAATTACATTTTTCCTATTTTTTAATAACATTTTTATTTTTAAAACTTTATTTATTTATTTTCCCTTTCTTTTTTTCCCTCCCTTTTCTTCTGAGCCATGTGGCTGACAGGGTTTTGATGCCCTGGCCAGGTGTCAGGCCTGAGTCTCTGAGGTGGGAGAGCCAAGTTCAGGACATTGGACCACCAGAAACCTCCCAACCACATGTCATATCAATTGGCGAGAGCTCCTCCAGAGATCACCGTCTCAACACTAAGACCCAGTTCCATTCAACGATCAGCAAGCTGGTACACTGGACACCCCATGCCAAACAGCTAGCAAGAAAGGAACAAAACTCCACCCATTAGCAGAAATGCTGCCTAAAATCATAATAAGGTCACAGACACCCCAAAACAAACCACCGGGTTGTGGTCCTGCTCACCAGAAAGACAAGATGCAGCCTCATTGAACAGAACACAGGCACCAGTCCCCACCACCAGAAAGCTTACACAACCCACTGAACCAACCTTACCCACTGGGGGCAAACACCAAAAACAACAGGAACTACGAACCTGCAGCATGCACAAAGGAGACCCCAAACACAGTAAATTAAACAAAATGAGAAGACAGAGAAATACGCAGCAGATGAAGGAGCAGAGTAAAAACCCACCAGACCAAACAAATGATGAGGAAATAGGCAGTCTACCTGATAAGGAATTCAGAGTAATAACAGTAAAGATGATTCAAAATCTTGGAAATAGAATGGAGAAAATACAAGAAACATGTAACAAGGACCTAGAAGAACTAAAGAGCAAACCAACAATGATGAACAACACAATAAATGAAACTAAAAATTCTCTAGAAGGAATCAATAACTGAAGCAGATGAACGCATAGTGACCTGGAAGATAAAATAGTGGAAATAACTACCATAGAGCAAAATAAGGAAAAAAGAATAAAAAGAATTGAGGACAGTCTCAGAGACCTCTGGGGCAACATTAAACATACCAACATTCGATTTATAGGGGTCCCAGAAGAAGAAGAGAAAAAGAAAGGGACTGAGAAAATATTTAGAAGAGATTATATTTGAAAATTTCCCTTATATGGGAAACGACATAGTCAGTCAAGTACAGTAAGTGCAGAGACTCCCATAAAGGATAAATCCAAGGAGAAACATGCCAAGACACACATTAATCAAACTATGAAAAATTAAATACAAAGAAAAAATATTAAAACCAGCAAGGGAAAAACAACAAATAACATACAAGGGAATCTCCATAAGGTTAACAGCTGATCTTTCAGCAGAAACTCTGCAAGCCAGAAGGGAGTGGCAGGACATATTTAAAGTGATGAAAGGGAAAAACCTACAACCAAGATTACTCTACTCAGCAAGGATCTCATTCAGATTCGAAGGAGAGACAAGAAAAAGTTAACAGATTTCAGCACCATCAAACCAGCTTTACAACAAATGCTAAAGGAACTTCTCTAAGTGGGAAACACAAGAGAAGAATAGGACCTACAAAAACAAACCCAAAATAATTAAGAAAATGGTAATAGGAACACACATATCAATAATTACCTTAAACATAAAAGGATTAAATGCTCCAACCAAAAGACACAGACTGGCTGAATGGATACAACAACAAGACCCGTATACATGCTGTCTACAAGAGACCCACTTCAGACCTAGGGACACATACAGACTGAAAGTGAGGGGATGGAAAAAGATATTCCATGCAAATGGAAATCAAGAGAGAGCTGGAGTAGCAATTCTCATATCAGACTAAATAGACTTTAAAATAAAGACTATTACAAGAAACAAAGAAGGACACTACATAATGATCAAGGGATGAATCCAAGAAGATATAACAATTGTAAATATTTATGTACCCAACAGAAGAGAACCTCAATACATAAGGCAAACAGCCATAAAAGGGGAAATTGACAACAACACAATCATAGTAGGGGACTTTAGTACCATACTTTCACCAATGGAGGGATCATCCAAAATGAAAATAAATAAGGAGACACAAGCTTTAAATGATACATTAAACAAGATGGACTTAATTGATATTTATAGGACATTTCATAAAAAAGAACAAAATACATTTTCTTCTCAAGTGCTCATGGAACGTTCTCCAGGATAGATCATATCTTGGGTCACAAATCAAGTCTTGGTAAATTTAAGAAAATTGAAATCGTATCAAATATCTTTTCCGACCACAATGCTATGAGACTAGATATCAATTACAGGAAAAAAATATGTAAAAAATACAAACACATGGAGGCTAAACAATACACTACTAGATAGTCAAGAGATCACTGAAGAAATCAAAAAAGAAATCAAAAAATACCTAGAAACAAATGACAATGAAACACGACGACCAATAAACTATGGGATAAAGAAAAAGCAGCTCTAAGAGAGAAGTTTATAGCAATACAATCCTACCTCAAGAAACATCTCAAATAAACAATCAAACCTTACACCTGAAGAAACTACAGAAATAAGAACAAAAAACCCCCAAAGTTAGCAGAAGGAAACAAACTATAACAGTAGATCAGAAATAGACGAAAGAGCAATGAAGGAAAAGATAGCAGAGATCAATAAAACTAAAAGCTGGTTATTTAAGAAGATAAACAAAATTGATAAACCACTAGCCAGACTCATCAAGAAAAAAAGGGAGAAGGCTCAAATCAATAAAATTAGAATTGAAAAAGGAGAAGTAACACTGACACTGCAGAAATACAAAGGATCATGAGAGATTGCTAAAAGCAAAATCCTAAACCTTACCCGAAGCTTTACCCTAAACTGTCCCCAAATCCTAACCCGTACACTAACACTAACCCATACCCTAACACGTTCGCTAACCCTAAACCATTGTCGTACCCTAACCTCTACTCTAAATCGTCCCCGTACCCTAACCCTAAACCTTCCCTGAAGCCTTACACTAACCCTTAGCCTCATCCTAACCCGTACACTAACACTAAACCGTACCTTAACATGGATGCTAACACTAAAAGGTTGTCATAACCTAAACTGTACCCTAAACCGTACCCATTCCCTAACACTAACACTAATCCTAAACCTAAATTTAACCCTTCCCCGAAGCCGTAAACGAAGCCATATCCTAATCCTACCCCGTACACTAACACTAACACGAACCCTAACATATACGCTAGCCTGAAACAGTTGCTGTAGTCTAACCTGTCCCCTAAACCGTCCCCGTCCCCGTCCCCTAACCCTAACCGTAACCCTAACCCTAATCCTTACCCGAAGCCTTACCCTAACCCGTAACTTAATCCTATCCCGTACGCTAACACTAACCAGTGCCCTCACACGTACGCTCACCCTAAACCGTTGTCGTACCCTCACCTGGACCCTAAACCGTCCCCGTACCCTAACCCTAACCCTAGCCCGAACCCTAACCCTAACCCTTCCCCGAAGCCTT